>NW_024582404.1:2966083-2979532 GCF_018398535.1 Haplochromis burtoni | reverse complement strand
TATTCAGACTGTCAAACAGACAGATTCAGCAGCTCATATACAACCAACTGAAACTGAAGATGAGGCTTGTGGACAGGTTTGTTGAAAAGACACAAAAAAAATCTTCTTTTCTTCATTTTGCATTACTGTTGCTTGAAAACCAAAAAAACAAACATCTTTTTCTACTTTCTAATAAAGCTGGAGGCATGAATAAAAAAACACATTTGCTCTCTTTTTCTTTGATTGTACTGCAGTTTCAAACTGTACCTTTCAAAGTAGCATCGTTAATATAATGAGTTTACAGTTACAGTCTAATTTGAGGCCTAAGAAACATTTTTACTGCTTTTTTCAACTCTTTTGATCAGCTGTAGATTTTCTTGTACAAAACTTTTCTTCAGAAGAAATGAACACAGAGAATATTCACTCATGAGAAACAAACAAACCTGAGAAATACTGACAGCTTCACATGTTGAGGATCTCCTCCTCCTTAGGATTCAGTGACATGATCTTCACACATTCACCTCCATCAACTCTGTCTTTTGTCATTGATTACTTCCACAAATCCTGATTCATTTCTTTCTTTTTGTGAAACTGGCTGAAAGTATCAGTCATATACACGTCTGCACCCAGTGTCCTCTGTAGTATTTATGATAATTTGACCACAGGCTTTGAAACAATATCAGCACTCGATCAACAGTTTCCTCGTGTCTGTTGCCGCGATCACACAGTTTATAAATATCATTACTCAGAAAAGAAAGAGTACTTTTTATTTGAAGTAAATACTTCAGTCAATCATCTCATATATCTTATGATTCTTGGTACTTTAAGTTGTTTAATCAAGACTGAACCAATCATCTGAGAGAGTTTGGGAACAAACAGAAACACGTGTATGCTCTGATCAAACTAATCCTTTCATTGGAGGACCGAGGAAGAAGAAAATACCTGTCCTGCACAGAGAGCAGCACTCGAGTCTTGTGTTAGTCATAATAATGTGTGTGTTCATTTATTCCACTGCTTGAATGCCAGTTTAGCTCCTTAGGTAGATGTTTTTATATAATTATTGTTATCATTAATTATCATTGTTACCAGTATTGCTGTGAATTTGGTGGAACTTACACAGTGCCCCCCAAAACATAGCAGAGACTGCCACCTAATGGTGGAGTATAAAAACTACATGTCAGTTACATGTAGTTGTCTTTTGCAGGAAACCTTTTCATAAATATGTTTAGAAGAAAACAAATGAACAAATTATTGTTTCACTGAACTTAAAATGTAAAACAAAGGCAGTGACATCTTAATTTTTGATGCCACAGAAAGACTTTGTAGCTGCTGTAGCAACCATATACAGTTTGTGGTGTATGTTGTTGCGTGTCTATTCCTGGATTTATGGTTGTTGTGTGGAAAGTGTTGAACGAGCAGGACATGTGTTCACTCGGTCGCTGGTGTGTCAGCAGGGAGGCTGGGTGAGTAAGGGGAGGGTGTTTCTTGTTGACGGCTGTCAGTCATCTTGATAAGTTCAGAGCACCTTGGAGTAGCTTCCTTTTGCTCAGGCTTGACTGCAGCGTTGATGGATTATTAAACATGCAAATAAACAATTTATGGACCAGTTCTTGGAAACTGGATCAATTTGTTGGCTTGTTACGAGTCATTAGAGCAGTAGTCCTTACTTCAGCCTCATGTGGCTAAATTGGTCATGACAGCAGCATTTTGAAAGAGTTCTCGTACAAACAAAGAAAGTATTCGTTTTTTTACTTCTGTGTCTCGCTTTATTGAAAAGCACAGAATATACGTAAAAATGTATTGTTTTGATGTTTCCAAGCACAAACACTCAAATTTAGACATAAACAAGGAAGCATGTTCAAGAATTTATCCATGTAAAAAAATATGTTCAAGCTTAACTTTGAGTTTACGTCTAAAATACACCAAGTAGTGAATCTGTTTGGCTGACAGGCTGGATAATCTCACTTTGTTGTTTTACCTTCACGGGTTCCTTCATAATCTGCAGCAAACAGGAGCACTCATCTTCTTAGAGCTAATCTAAGTTAACTGGAAAAACAGAAAATAAGATTTCTACAATTTGCAGGCTGTTCAACTCTGACTCCAAAGTCTGTGCAGCTTCTCAGTCACCTAGGTCATGACAGTCTTAAGAGCTTGAAAAAAACATGACTTTCTTTAAGGCTTTTTTCACCTCTCATCCAAGAGGCTTCTTTAGTTCAGAACTGCTTCAAAGGTGTCATCACCTCCTGGCCTTTGCAAAGAATACAAGGTTAAAACACATGTAGACTGGGTACTTTGTCAGGTCTGGGATCTATGTGCATCCAGCTTTATGTACCCTCTGCAGTGATATGAACAGTAAATAAATTTACTGTACAATACAAAGCACCTTGAGGCGACTGTTGTTGTGATTTGTCGCTATATAAATAAAACTGAATTGAATTGACAAATAAATATAAGTAGTAAAAATTAGCGCTGTCAGCGGTTATCTCGTTAAAATGACTTGACCGCATTGACGCGATGCCTGTTAACGCCGTCAGCGAGTTAACAGGCATCGCGCCGTGCGAGGCGCTGCATGGAGCTAACGCATTGACGCTGTGCAGCCCTCGCACAGGGCGATCCACATCAACTTTGCCGCGTTAACGTCGGTTAATGTCATTTTAACGAGATTAATGCCCACAGCACTAGTAAAAATAAATATTAGCATACACCCCACAAATACCAGCAAATTGTTCTTGTTTCCTTGTTTTCCTTCCTTTCTTTTTCAGTTCCTCTATTTCATAAGGAGCTACTAGTGGTTTCGATGTTAGTCTAGCCATAGCCCCTCTCACTGGGATTAAATGTATAGTATAATTCCAAAAATCCCCTATTTTATTTCCTTTGTACACTTACGGCTTCTTGTTCCAATAATCCGTTTTTCATCGCCACGTCCTGGTTCCTCAACACCACACCTTTAATCCGTTGTCTGGGGACCCTTACTTGATATTTGCCCCTGATCTATTGTTCTAAGACCGGTTACGACGGAACCATCCAGCTGCTAAAGCTGCACACTTCTGGACAGAGATCTTGGATGTCATTCCTGCAATCCTAAAAGTGATTAGTTACCACTGCTGTAAACAATATTTTTCTTATTCCACTATAAACAGCATTTTCATTTTACATGTTTATGAACAAAGTGTTGTATATATGCTCGTGTGCCTCCTGACTGAAAGGAATATGCATTAAATACACCAGCAGGAGAACATTTCACTTTTACCACCAAACAGTTTATTTCCATTATGCAAGGATCAACAGTTTTCCATATTAAATATGGACCTGCACTTACAGAGCACAGAATAAAAGCAAAAACTCCTCACAAGTAGAAAAAAATGAAAATAGTTTTATAAAACTGTATATGTACGCCTTGGAAGCTTCTGTGTTGTGAGATGTGCTGATTCATGTGCAGAGGTGTTTTTTCCTGTTCTCAAACTGATCTCCCTGTTGGAGCTCAGTTTGGGGGGAGTTATTTTTCTCCTCGTCTTTCCTCATGTTTTGCATTTTGCATTGTTATATCTCTCTGACCTGTCTTCCCCATGTGATGTTTGTGTAATGTATGTATGGTCGGAGGGTCAGATGATGCTGGCAAAGGTCGGCAGCCTTAACCACAAATAAAGGTTATCTTATCTTATCTCCTTTTAAATGTTTTTCCTTGTGAAATTTCCTCATATAATTTTTGTGTTTTTAAGGAACTAGAGAACAAGTAGTGGTTGCACTTTAATGAGACGAGAACGTGATCATAGCCCAAAAAAATGATACAACACAAAATATTTTTGTAATTCACATTCATTACATTCACAAAGGAAAGCTGTTTCTTAGAGAGCAAAGCTGATCCTCTTTGAAGGTGTTATGACACATACAAAGAAAGAAAGAAAGAAAAATACAAAAAAGTTTTTGTGCTTAAACTTATGTGACAGTCACACAGTGTTGTACGTAATGGCATAATACAAAAAAGTGACTTAAACCTTTACATGCCTCACGTAACGCGTTATTAAGAAAAAAAAACTTTGTGAGGAATTATAAGTGAAGCACTTTCTCAGGACATTGTGTAACTTTATTTTCTAATTTTCCTGCAAACGCGGTACAAAACTATACGAACTGCAAAAATAACTCAGCTATTGCTTTCTTATATGCACTAGTGGTGTTAGGCTTAATGTATGTGTTGTAGGTCGCCATTTAAAAAGCTAGAATGCTTCTGTTTGCTCTCTATGTAACCCACGCATATGAGTACGTGCACGACCTTCATTAGGGGAACAAGCAGCCTTGAGAAGAACAGATTCTACTCAATGAAGGAAGCCACCTGGCTGGGATGAGATACCGAAAACATCCTGGGAGAGCTGCAGTCAAATCATATGACCACAGACATTGTATAACCATGCTTGCACAGCACAATCACACTTTGTAACCTAATTTCTCATAGGTAATACAGCAACAAGCTTCATGAATATTCATGTGTGTAACCAATAAAAACAACCTGTGGGTTGGAGACAACTGCTTCCCTCTCACGAGTGAAAACTTGAGCTCTGTGCGACCTCGTTCCTGAGTGAGTTTCTGTTTATCCAGCAGTGTCAGGGGTAGAACTCTGACAAGCGGCATCTCGATCATCAGTGATTAGCTCAGTTTGTAAGACAGAGGACCGCTGCAACACTTTTTGGGCAGGTTAAGTGTAGTAATAAACCACCAACATTCCTTCCCAGAAATCCTCGAAGGGGAGAGTGGTCACTGGTATGTTTCCCACAGCAACAATGCTGGTTGTTCCATCAAAAAGCAGCACTGGGGAAGAGAGAGGCTGCCTCTCCAGGTGTAGCATCTTCGCCCGGCTATAAAGAACAAAATAAGTACAAATTCTTCAAGATCTTAAATCAAAGCATTGATGTGCATCCAAACAGCTTAAGACACAGAAAACACCATCAACAGTTTAGTTCTCCAACTGATTTACTATAGGAACAAAACTAATAATTATATAAAATATCTGACTTGCATAAATGTGAAATTTTTTGAAATGTATTAATTATGAACATAAATTTTCTCCAATTCTCCTGCAGGTTTAGATGTGTCCTGATCCAACACAGCTGCTTTAAATCACCTCCTCAACATGTCTTCAAGTTCTCCAGACGCCTGGTAATGAACTAATCATCTGAAACAGGTGTGTTGACCCAGGGTGAGATCTAAAACCTGCAGGACACCGGCCCTCGAGGCCTGGAGTTCGCCAACCTTGCAGACCATTATCCATTTTATCATTTCATTGTTTCTCTTATATTCCATTATACTTTTAGCTTCTGCTTGCTTGCTATAATTCTTACACGCTCTGCACATATAGAGTATGATAGCAGCCCTCTGTTGGTTAGTCCATTACTGCCATTGATGGAACTTAAAGCAGGTACAACGTGGCACAAACATTAACTGGACCCCTAACTTCTTTTTTTTTTTTTTTGCATTTCTGTATATAAAACTGAAAACAGGAAAACTGGAAAATTACTTTCTCTTTCCTCTTTTTTTGTTCTTGCGTTTTTGTCAATAATATAAATCAAAGGAAAACAGTTTTTCTTATTGTTGTTTTGTTTTTTGTACACACAAAACTCATAAAAGTAAGACAACGTAAGATTATTCCGGACGTCGGCCACACAGACTCAAAATGAGAACTGCTTGTGCATGTGTTGACAAAGATACATTTTTGAGCACGCTGTCTTTGAAAACCCCAAACAACAACATTTTTAGTAGACTTATTACTAGTTCTACTTTTAATAGAGCAAACACATGAATAAATGTACTTTTCCTTCTCTCTTTTGCGGAGAGAAATTTCATCTTTTTAACTTGTTTTCTTCCTCATCTTTGAGTCACATGTATTATGAGAAAAAGGTTATGTCATGGTCTCCGTGCCTGCCCAGCCGCCCCGCAAGGCTACATGTGTTTGTTTTGTTTTCTCTCTCTCCCTCTCTGCCTGGGCGGAGCTCACAGTGAGCTCCCGCCCTTGGCGCACACACCTGACCACAATCAGCTGTCAGAGGTTGTCACTGCTTCCAGCTATAGAAATTCCTGTTTTTGGTGGTGATCCTTTGCATTTTAGATCCTTTCTTAAGGCGTTTGAGCAAGGAATAGAAACTAAGACTGATAACATGCAGGATAGGCTTTATTATTTAGAACAGTTTACTACAGGACAGCCCAGAATTTTAGTGAGAAGTTGCATGCACATGAGTCCACAGACAGCTTCTGTTGAGGCAAAAAAGCAGCTTGAGTGGAACTTTGGTAACAGAGCAAAGATAACATCTGCATTTATAGACAAGGCTCTTAACTGGTCAGTTTTAAAGTCTGATGATGCTTCAGCATTACGAGCTTATACATTCTTTCTAAGAAGCTGCTTCAACACAATGGATGAAGCTGGGTTTCTTGATGAGCTGGAAAATTCAACCAATATGAGGATTCTTGTTTCAAAGTTGCCTTTTAGACTTCGGCAAATACTAGTTGTTGATATAACAGAAAAGTGCAATCGCAGAGCAAGTGTGGTATCGCAAGAAATTAGTAGGTTATTTAAATATATGAGTACGCATAATAGTTATTATTCATAGATACCTACATCCTAAGTTCCTGTTATTCATCTGAAAGAAACAGAATGAGTGTGTTGTTACAATGGTAATGCCAGGAGAGGCAGTAGTGGTTCTGTGTTACATTAATGTGTAAGGAAGTGGAAGAAGAGTGTGTCCTGTAGGAGGCAGTAGAAAATGGATACTCCTGTTCTGTATATGCACTGAAAAGAAGGTTCAGTAAACCAGTTGCAACGATACTTCATTGTAAGTCTCAGTTATTGTATTTTTATTTTTTGAAGATGCAACAGCAAGATTTAAAGATCTTCTTGATTTTCTTGAAAAGCAAACAAGAGCTGCATTAGATCCTGTTTTTGGAGAGAGTCACCACACAAAAGAAAAGATGGCTTCAAAACCATCAAAGACACCGTTTAAAACTAAAAGCAGTAGCTTTGCTACTTCTGTTGCTGTAGTTTCAGAACAGAACAATGACAAACACAAACTGGAACGGATTCAAATAAGTCATGAAGATAAAGGCTTAGATCAAACTCGGTGCTTGTTTTGTAACCAAAATCATTTTTTGGACGTATGTGACTCATTCAAACTAAAAGCCAACAAAGAAAAGGTGACATTCCTTAAGAGTAAAGGTTTATGCTTTGGTTGCTTACAGAGAGGCCACATGAGTAAAGCTTGTCCACATCGTTTGACACCCCTAATAAAAATCACCCTACTGTTGGCAAAAAGAAAGCCATGTTTCAAAGCTACCCTGGAGCCCCGGACCCTTCCCCCGGTGAAACCACTGTAAATAAACACACTATCAGTTTTTGCAAAAGTCTCCTGGTCTGCGCCTGAGTTCATTTACAAAACCGTGTCAGTTTGAGTGCGTCTTGGGCGTTTACGTGTGGAAAGAGATATTTTTCAAAACTCCACGTGTGGACGAGATTTAAAAAAAAAAAAAAAACGAAAATGGAAAATCTCTGTTTTTCAAGCATACCCATGTATGTCTGCTTCCACACACACACTGAACTTTTCATACTGTGACAATCGGTGGTGCTCTGTGCTGTATTTTGTAGGCACTATGTTCCTTTAACCACACAGTTCACTGTAAGAACTGGAAAATATATAAGAATGATTCAAAAGCACGTGTTATTCATACATTAACAAACTGGGAAAGTGTTCTTTTAACCATCAGTGATTATTGTTGCAACATAAATAATTCAGCGCTTTGACAGAAATGACACACATGTGATACTTAGCATTCATCTTAAAGTCGTCTAGTGAGCTAATGACTACTAATGAAAAACCTTTCTGTTAAATAATGTCTACACTATCATGTTTTAGCCTTTGATGAAACTGCTGTGTCTACAACTATCCTCAGTAAATATTAAGGTTTTTTTCATCATTTACCACAAATAGTTTTTTCAAGCTGTTTTGTGTTTTGTCTGAATTACAACACAGCTTTAAGAAACCCTTATAAATATAACTGGAAATTTCAGTGATGTACTTACTCGCCTACAGCCTGTGATAAAGTGTGCTCTATCATATCAAGAGTCTAAGATGGTTATTATTAATGATAAATTTGACTTGGTAAGATAGACAAGTGGATTGATACATGCTGATGTTGTCCCTGTTTCACAGTTAGACCACATCCTTTGAGCTCATGATGAAAATCTTTACACCACACTGGGTTTCAGTGCTTTTAACAACTGATAAAAGCCAGATGATAAGAAATGTTCTGCCTGAGAAATAAAGTATTTTAATGACTTCCTTGAACGGTTTGTTTTCCAGTGTGCATGATTTTACAGCATACATGCATCTATAATGACTACAAGTGCACAACTTTATTCTTAACTTTTATAATTCACACGAAGTAAAAAGCATAGAGACAGGCTCAAATATATACATGCACTCGCACTAATATGCTGCTCAGAAAATTAAAAGAACTCCTTTAATGAGAGTATAACATCAACAGAATTACATTTCTGGGAATGTGATCTGTTCAGTGAAGAAGCAGAGGGGATTGTTTATTAGTTTCAATTGTTATGGTGTTAATCAAATTAACAGCTGGTGCTCTAAAGGGGAAACAATGAGACAGCCTCAAAAACAGGAATGGTTTTGCAGGTGGAGGCGACTGAAATTTTTTCCCTCTTAGTTTTTTCTGACTGTTTTTTTTTTCTTCACTGGTTTTGCATTTGACTGGGATCAGTATCATTACTGTTAGCATTACGCCGTACCTGAACCCTACAGAGGTTGCACAGGTAGCCCAGCTCCTCAAGTCTCAAGAGCGTGGAGGAGTCATGGGGGACAGTCAGTTACTCAGC
Source organism: Haplochromis burtoni (assembly GCF_018398535.1). Classification (NCBI taxonomy): domain Eukaryota; kingdom Metazoa; phylum Chordata; class Actinopteri; order Cichliformes; family Cichlidae; genus Haplochromis; species Haplochromis burtoni. Next base: position 2,970,681 of record NW_024582404.1, on the reverse strand, counting down.
GAGAGCTGAACAGGGCTGTAGGTGGTTCTTAACAGTTCAATACCACCAGTATCTACTGCTTTGCGCAAGGAGGAACAGGCTGAGCTCTGCCAGAAACAAAATCACCTTCAACAGGCAACTGGTGTCAATGTTTCTTACAAAATGTTCAGAAAAAGGATTTATGACATTAGACTGAGTGGCCGACATCCCCTGGTAGGCCTTGTGCTTCCTGCCTGTGACCAGGTCCACCACTGATAGAGGACCTGCCATTGTCAGCCCTGTGTTTTTCAGAGATGAGAGCAGGTTTGCCCTGACCACATGTGACAGATGAGAGGGTCTGGAAAAGCCACGGAGAACATTATGCTGCCTGTAGCATCATTCTGGTCTGGTGGTGAGTCAGTGATGGTCTGGAGAAGCATCCATGGAGCGACACACAGAACTCTACAGGCAACGGTATCCTGACTGCCATTAGGCATTGGGATGAAATCCTTGGAGCCTCTGTCAAGCCGTTGGCTGGTCCTTCGCTGGACTCTGTGAAGCCTTCACCACTGATAGGTTTATGCTACAAACCTATTCGCTGGAACGTTCAAGACAATTCAGTTAATGTGTGAAGCCATAAACGACTTCCCTAAACCTGCTGGTCTGCAAGTCCAGCAGTTCATCTAAACAAAAGGCACTTAGACTAAAACAGACATAGATACGTTTATCCTACCATGAAACAATAAGAGAAGGTACGACCTCTTCTCGTGACCCCAGGATGTGAGTGTGAATGCCAGAACAGAGTCTTTGCAGGCTATTAAGGATCAACCCTCTACCAACATGAATTTGATTATACAACTCTAAGCATGAATGACAATCCAATAATATAAACCTGACAACCACCCTCTGTAGAGCTTTCCTCTCTGCCACAGTGCAGTTTCTGTGCCACACGTTAATGCCATGAAGGTGGTGGTTGAACAGGTGGCTGAGCTAATCAGTGACCTGAGCCTCCAACGAAAACAGGAACAGGTGCGTCCCCTCGGATCACTGGCGGACCGGTCGTAGCCATCTCGGTTTGGAAGCTGTGGGACACTCCCTAGAGCCAAACGAGACCCGTCAAAGGACTCGTGCTCCTGGGCACGCCTAGCCTCCTGCCTCACCCTCTCCGTGAGGAAAGTGCGGGCTGCTGATATCACACGGAGTCCACTGGGTCCATAGTATGGTCGGAGCGTACTGTGACAGTTTGCGAGGGAAACCATGTGGAGATGAAGAGTGTGGACCCACACGCAGACGATGCAGGGAGTGAGTTTTATAGGTGAAGTACAAAACAGAAGCTAGAATGGCGTGGACCAAACTGGGAAAACTACAAACAGAAAATCAAACCTGAAACATGAGGAGACTGAGGCTGAGAAAACACAGAGGAAGACCAACAGGACTGACACACGGAAGAAATACAGGTGAGCTACAGAAGCTCCGATGAAGAACAGAGGCAAACACACGCTAATATACCCACAAGGAAACAAGGAAGTGGCACACAGGGGGAAGACACAGCTGATGCTAATTAGATGAGACTGGGAGGAGGTGAACCAGAAAACATTACCATAGAACCAAAAACACTAGAGAAAAAACAAGGGAGGCATGGAAAACACTAAACACTGAGAATAATCACAAATAAGCCAAAATAAACAAAACCACAGAATATTAATAAACCTCAAACATAAACACGGAGTCCGGACTATGACAATCTCAGCATCACGGACAGACCTAAAAGACTTTCTTTTGAGTATAAAAAACATCTTTGATGAAACTGCTGTGTCTGCAACTATTCTCAGTGAATATTAAGAAATTGAAACTGTTTGTGGAAGTTAAAGATGACAAAAAATACAATGTTTTTCCAGCTTTTTTCTGTGTTTTCTGAATTACAACACAGCTTTAAGAAAGCCTCATAAGTAAAACTGAGAGTTTCAGTGACGCACTTACACGTCTACACGCTGTGATAACGTGTGCTGCACCATATAAAGAGCCTCTAGCATCTAAATAAAATGGTTATTATTTATGATAAATTTGACCTCAAGCTTAAATAATATCAGCATGCATCAGCCCAGTTGTCTCTTTTTTACTAATTCATATTTAGACCACATCCTTTGTGCTAATGATATAGATCTTTACATCACACTGAGTTTCAGAGCTTTTAGCGCCTGGTAAAAGACAGATAAGAAGAAATGTTCTGCCTGAGAAATGTAACTATTTTAATGACTTCTTTGAACTGTTCATTTTCTAGTGTGGCATGGTTTTACAGCATACAGGCTCAAATATTTCAGCACTCGCTAACATACTGCTCGATAATTAAAAACTTGTTTTGGAATTTGGTAGATCTGTGTCACTACTGGTAGCATGAGGCCATACCTTGACTCTACAGAGGTTGCACAGGTAGTCCAGGTAGTTATTTTAGAAGAGCTAGACAGGGTTGTAGAAGGTCTTTAAACTTGTGTCCTTGGGCAAGACACTTCACCCGTTGCCTACTGGTGGTGGTCAGAGGGCCCGGTGGCGCCGGTGTCCGGCAGCCTCGCCTCTGTCAGTGCGCCCCAGGGTGGCTGTGGCTACAATGTAGCTGCCATCACCAGTGTGTGGATGGGTGAACGTGTAAAGCCCTTTGGGGTCCTTAGGGACTAGTAAAGCGCTATACAAATACAGGCCGTTTAGTACTGCATCGTGTTTTTCACAGATGAGAGCAGGTTTACCCTGAGCACATGTGACAAAAGTGAAAGGATCTGAAAAAGCCGTGAAGTACGTTGCCTGTAAAATGATTTTGCATGACCAGTTTGGTGGTGAGTAACTGACGGTCTTAGGAGCCATCAGGCATCAGAATGTCAGACTCTTCAAACTTTTACTTACAGTTTTTTTGAGCAGTATGTTTAATTAAAATTTATTTCAGTTCAATTGTATTATATAGCGCCAAATCACAACAACAGTTGCATCTGTCTTGGCACTGGCTCCATGTCTTGTTACGACATCAACATGTTGTTCATTACAAGGTGAGGTACTCTTTGCATGCGTCAGGTTTTCCCGAGCTAACTGACATGCAAGGTGGAGCATTTCCCAGAGTCTGCTAACATAATCAAGGACATTATGTTGACTTTCAGAAGTCTCTGACAACCAATTCTCCTTCAGAAGCCAGAGGGGACTACGGACCACATGTCCAAACACCAGATCCGTGGTGCTGGACCCCAAGGATTCCTGAGTGGCCTCCTTGATGGCAAACAGTAATAATGGCAAACCAACACCCGACTCTCTTGTGCAGCATAGTTTTAAAGGTTTGATCAAATCTTTCCAAGGCACCCTGACTCTCCGGGTAGTATGGACTGGATTTTACATGTTTTATCTGCAACTCATCAACAACCTGTACAAATACCTTTGAAGTAAAATTGGTTCCTTGGTCTGTTTGAATAATCTTTGGGAGCCCAAAGGTAGTGAAAAACTTGATTAGTGCCTTTTTCACCATTTTAGCTTTCAGTATACGTAATGGAATTGCTTCCAGAAATCTTGTTGCTGAACACATCACTATAAGTATGTATTGGTGTCCGGATTTAGTCTTCGGCAGGGGACCCACACAATCCAATATATACTTTGGTGATGAACGGTTTAAAACTTTAAGACTCTATTCCAGCATTTAGATCACAAGTGAGAAGCATTTCAGGTGGAGACATAACCTTAATAAGACCTACGCCTGCTGGACTTTCAGATCCTTTGCGCTGCTGCTTCCTCCGAAGTGCAGGACAAACAGCGATCAGATGCCCAGGTTCGCAATTCCCACTGTCCTCCTGTCTATTCTTCCGACCCAGCGGGAAGGAAAAACTCCCTTTTAACAGGAAGAAACCTCCAGCAGAACCAGGCTCAGGGAGGGGCGGGGCCATCTGCTGCGACCGGTTGGCTAACTCTTGTGCTATGTTGATTTTTTATTAGAATTCTATGTTTTTGTTTATTTGTGTTAAGGGATTAGTTCTTAGGTTTTGTGTCTCTGTGTCTGGTCTGCGCCTTTGTGTAGTTGTTTCTTGTTTCCTGTTTTATTGTGTAGGTCCGTGTCTCATGTGAGTGTATTCAGTTTTGCCTCTCTTGTCTCGTCTCATCAATCACTTCTAGCTGTGTTCAATTTCCTCGTGTTCTCCTGTGTGTATTTAAGTCGTGTCTCCTCAGGTTCTAGTATCTGGTCCATTTGTTAGTCTCCGTAATCCTGCTGTACTGTAGCGCAGCAATATTGGCCTCAGGCTTTTGTGTGTTTGTGTGTGTGTGTGTGTGTCTCCCCCTGCTCTCAACCTTCATGTGCCTCTGCTCACCCTTGTTCGTGTTCATGTGTTTAGTTGTTCCCAGTATAGTTTAGCTTTAGTTCTGTTTGCTGTTTTCTACTTGTGTTTTATATTTACAATAAACCTCCTCCACGCGTGCCTGCATTTGGATCCTCCTTTATTTTTCTCCACACGGCTCATCCTACTCACCGTGACATTAGTGGCCATTCAAGTCTTTATGTCTTTAAGACATTCCTGCAATTTGAATAAATAAGTTATAGTTATAAGTATCCAAGTATATTTCACAAATTAAACGCATATGTTGTGAGGGGGGAGTGTAGATATTACTGATACTCA
>NW_024582404.1:2963058-2965435 GCF_018398535.1 Haplochromis burtoni | reverse complement strand
TGACCATAGATTTGAAGGTTTAAGTTTATGTGTTTGTTTTGCTGACTCATTCGTTTCCACGGTCAGACCACATCCTTTGAGCTGAACATATAAAGCTGAGCATCACAGTGAGTTTCAGTGCATTCAGCGTCTGATCAAAGAGAGGGAAGAAGAAATGTCCTGCCTGAAGAATTTCAGTCTCCTCATCTCATGTGTGCTCCTCTCCATCATCCAGCCAGGTGAGTGATGTTTTCCACTCAGTTTTTACTTACTTTTTTTGGACAATATTTGCTGTTTGTGTGACACAATAAAAATATAAAAACCATACAGTACGTGGTTGAGATGTAATATTTTAACATATATTTTATATATCTAAGATATATTTTGTACATTTCAAGGACTCTTCTGTTATTGGAGTGTATTTTTTATGTATCTGTATTATATTATACATATACATTAACAATGAATCTCTGTCCAAAAAATGCACTCAGTTTACTTTTTACTCACTATGAGCATCACTCATTATTCTCCCGCAGTAATTAAGGTTAGGATATGTATTTTTTTATTCCAATCCATTTAAATAACCTTGATCAGATTTGATGGTTTTGTTACAGACTTTAAAAAAGTGTTTTGCTTTTCTTTCACAAATGTGGGATTAAATTGTGTTAAAATGCACAAAAGAGTGATGTCATGTTTTGAGACCCAGGCACAGAGAGACTTGATGAATTTAAGAATCTTATGATTTAATAAAGAAATTTGCAGACTTGCACAGAGATGGTAAAATTATGATGACTGATAACGGAAACGAAGACAACAGACGACGAGGACGAGGACAGGGAGGAACAGGGGTTTAAATGCACCAAGGAGACAGAACTCCGGACAACTGGAGACATTTAGGGATGCAGGGACTGACAGACGGGGTAGAAGTCTCATCGTGACAAGTAAAGTTTATCTTGCCTGGCTGGGCAGCTCTCTGGGTGCTCTGTAATTTCCACTGTAATTTAATTTACTTATTGACATTTTTAATCTTCATGTAAACGAGCATAATGCAACGTCACACTGCTGATATCTTCAATGTGGCTATAGCTCAGGTGGCAGAGCAGGTCAGTTACTGAAGGTTGGCGGTTCGATCCCAGGCTGGTCCAGTCTGCATGCCAAATAGCTTTGAGCAAGATTCTAACCCCATGTTGCTCTCCGTAGTATCAATGTTAGATACTTAAGTGAATGAATTAGTTGTATGAAGTGCTTTGAGTGATCAGACAGAGTAGAAAAGCGCTATATAAGAACCAGTCCATTTCACTCATCTGCTGATTTATGTGTCCTGATATTTTGTTTCTGTTTCAGGTCGTGGGTCTGAGATTATTAATGGGAAGGAAGTCAGGCCACACTCACTGCCTTACATGGCTTATGTGAGAAGTGTGGCTAATTATATGTGTGGAGGGACATTAATCCATCCACAGTGGGTGCTGACAGCTGCCCACTGCACTGGGTAAGAATCTGAGACCTTATTTTAAAAATAATGCAGTATTTATTTTCAATGACTATTATTCCTTCAGTAACTACCCAGAGGTCACTACCCTCACCTGTGGTCACGAGCTCTGGGTAGTTACTGAAAGAATGAGATCAGGGCCAGAGCAGCAGAAATGTGCTTTCTGTAAGCCATGACTGGCCTCTTCTTTAGAGAAATGGTCATTCATCCAGTCATTGGAGAGAAGCTCAGCTGCTTCTCTTCCACAGTCAAAATAATACACACTGCTATAATTATGCATGCAAAGCTAATAAAATTTAATGGAGAGAATGAATATAAAGAATATTTAAAGTTGAATTCTTGTTCATAGATTTATTTGTTTTACAGAGGTGTTCTAGAAAATGTTATTTGTGATGGAATAACAAGGAAAGTACGGAGCCCTGTGAGGGACATGGGAGGAAAATAAATGAAAATAAAATTTTGCGAGATCCTGAGTTACTTTTGTGAGATCTCGGGATCTCTCAAAATCTTAGGCCACATCCTTCGGAGGCCGCCAGAAGGAAGCTGACAGGGAGGGCGAGACGGTGTGCGGAGTCCGGTGTTCTCGCCGGCTCTTGAGCCTTGACCTCCCAGTCAGCTATCGAGCTGGTGGGTAACAGACGTCTCCGAAAACATCGGAGCACTTTTACAAATATGTGGTGTCTTGATAAACCAATCAGATATTTGAAGTTTACACAGCTACATTTTCCTGAAAATATCTTAAAATTTTATTTTGTGACCCAGAAAGAATAATATTAAAACTAAGTAGCTGCCACCATTGTTGGAAACTGGAATTGGCTGGGCTGCGCTATGAATTCTGGGATAGGTGGGCCACGAAGGATACACCTGACCCGTCCTTTGCGAGCTTGCAAAAGGAGCACGCATCGCCTC
>NW_024582404.1:2961221-2962736 GCF_018398535.1 Haplochromis burtoni | reverse complement strand
CAGGAGTTACTGGGTGACGCTGGGAGCCCACTCCAGAACGAAAAACGAACATTCCAAGCAACTCCGAGTCGTCGAGAAAAGTTTTCCTCATCCTGACTACTGTTGTGCAAAGCACGACAATGACCTCATGTTGCTGAAGGTAAGGTGATATATCAGGGTCTGATGATGATGATGATGATGAGATGATGAGATAGCCGTTATTTGTCAGTTGCAGGTCTTTTGCCCACAACCGATACAAACGATGTAAATGCACTGCTTCTTATTTAGCACCTTTCTACTCTACCTGAGCACTCAGAGCGTTACACAACATGGCTTATTCACCCAAACACATCTTTCTGTGCTTAAGTGCTTTCTAACACTGACACACTCACACTCTAACGTAGCATCAGAGAGCATCGTGGGGTTCAGTATCTTGACATGCAGACTGGAGAGACCAGGGATCAAACACCAAACCATCCTATTAGTAGATAACCTGCTGTACCTCCTACAGCCAACTCAGGTTTTGCTTACTTAACTAAAACTTAATTTCATTTTTTAAAATATAAAATGTATTTCCATGTCTTTATAGACATGTTTCAACTCAGCACTGCACATATTTCATATTTTCCAAGCAAAATATTAGAAATAAATGAGTGGTGCTACAACTCTTTAGCAAATATCTGTTTATTTAATGTAGTTAATGTGGAGAGATTCATCACCAATATCTGAGATTCTTTTTAACTTTTTTTCAGCTTAAAGAACCGGTGAGGAAAACCAGGGAAGTGCAGTGGCTCGAGGTTGGCAACACTGTGAGAGACCCGGCAGCTGGCAGCACGTGTCTGGTGGCCGGATGGGGAGTAACTGAAAACAACCAAACATCAGACGTCCTCATGTCTGTCAATGTGACTGTGGTCGGCAGGCAGAAGTGCAACTCTGGTGATTATTACAACCACGACCCTGTTATCACTGATGACATGATATGTGCTGGTTCAGATGGTACAAACGTCGCTGATACCTGTCAGGTACGTATGAAGAATACATGTATTTTTCCTTGTTTGAAGTAAATGTTCATTCAGCTCAACACCTGAAACACTGTCATGTGTTTGTTCTTGCTGCAGGGGGATTCAGGAGGCCCGCTGTTGTGCGATGGAGCGCTGGTTGGAGTCACTTCTTTTGGACGGGGTTGTGGTATCATTAAAAAACCTGGAGTCTACTCGTTTGTCTCAGGGAGACAGCTGTACTGGATCAAAACCACGATGAAGTTATTCTAAATGTCTTGAAACCACAGCATGATTTGATGTTACATCTGTCAGTGTTGTCTCTGTAGACCATTATTCAGTTTATCATTTCATTGTTCCTCTTACAGTTTATGATAATTTAGTTTCTGCCAGCTTAATATACTTTTTTTTTTATAGATTCTGCACTTGGTTAGTCCACTGCATGATCTTATGGCAGATAAGTTGGACTGACCTCCCTCCACATTTTAGTCCTACTGTAAAAATAAATTGGAAACACTGTTTGAAATTTTACATCTTT
>NW_024582404.1:2957403-2960075 GCF_018398535.1 Haplochromis burtoni | reverse complement strand
GATCAATAGCAGCATTAGAGTGGATGTGTTGGAGAAGTCTGCCACCAAGGACTTGTTTAACTTCCTCAGTGCCCTCACCCCCAGTGATGGGCAAGTCTTTCCCCTCATCTTCAGACTCTGCTTCCTCTACAAAAGACATGTCACTGGGATTAAGGAAGTCCTCGAAATACTCCTTCCACCAGCATGCAATATCCTGAGTTCAAATGATCAGCGCTCCACTCACACTATACACAGTGCAGATATATCACTGCTTTCCCCTCTCGAGTTCCCTGATGGTTTGCCAGAATCTCTTCGAGGCAGTCCAAAAGTCTTTTTCCATGGCCTCTTCAAATTCCTCCCACACTCAGGTTTTTGCTTCACCCACTGTAAAAGCTGCGTTCCACATGGCCTGTCAGTACATATCTACTGCCTCTGAAATCCCACAGGCTAACTAAGCTTGATAGGACTCCTTCTGCCTGATTCTTCCCTTTACCTCCAGTGTCTACCATCTGGTTCAGGGTTACCACCGCGAATGCTGCTGGAGCTCTGCCTGAGGTGGGAGTTGAAGAACTTGCAGATCAGGCATTCCCAGCGCACCCTCCTTATTCGTTTAGGCATGCCATGTCTCCAATTGGGCAAAGCTGTCAAAGACCCTGCAAGTGTCTGGACGGGTATAAATGCCTGATCTGCGAGTCATATCATATCTAGCAGTAGAGGAACGCTGTCTGATTTGACTCTGCACTGTACCACTGTACATGGTTGAAATGACAATAAAAGTGACTTGAGGAGATGGAGAAAAGCAGCAGAACAGCACAGAGAGGACTGAGAGGCCATGACACAAACCTGGTCTGTAGTGATGGCCACATGAAGCTTTCTGAAGCATTAACGCATCAAAAAAAAGGCTTCATTACTCCAAGCTTTTCAACACAGTCCTCTTTGGGGACATCTGGTGGCCAAAAATATGAAGAGCAGCTTGAATCTACAATTTAAATAAACTGGTTTGTTATTATTGCCCACTCTACAGAGCTCAGTTTATTTAACATCATCTGACAGCTCTGCGTGATATCACGCTGCCATTGTGGTGCTTTGAACAGGTTTTTTGTGGTAGAAATATTGTTACATCCATAATAATAATTTCAATGAATTAACCTTCCTTGTTTAAACATGTGCTATGATGTGTTCTCACTTTGCTTCTGACTTCTTGACATTTGTAAACATAAAAGATGAAAATGCATCATATCTTGTAAAATGCTGCTGCTGTGAGGTCCCGCCTCTATGTGGTATATTTGTATAGCGCTTTACTTAAAACAAAACAAAACACTAAGCCAGTATTTTGGTAACATGTTGAGTTTCCTGTGGACTGTTATCTTTCAAGGTAAGGCTCACAGTGTTCCTCTGATCACTGTATCAAACACTGATTTCCAATTCTGAGAATCACTCATCTATGAATGCAGCCAGTTTCTTCTATGATTTTCCAAACAAAGACAGTTTTACCAACCTCAGATAAGTTCAAGTTCAGATTTATTTATATAGCACTTTTTAAAGACAACAAGTGTTGAAGAAAGTTCTGTAAAATAAAATAGACAAAGCAGAAGACATAAAAGTATTTTAGGAGAGAATAAAATCATTAAAAGAATAATGGTAACAAAGTCATGATGAATCAAAAGCCAGAGAATAAAAATGGGTCTTTAGACTGATTTAAAAAGTATCCAGTGTTGGGGAGGACCTGATATGCAAAGGCAGTGTATTCCACAGTTTGGGGGCAGTCACAGCAAATGCCTGGTCTCCTCTGTGTTTCAGTCTGGACCTAGGGACAACCAAAAGCATTTGGTCTGCAGACCTCAAGGATCTTCCACAAAAAACGAGGATGGATATAAAAAAGATAGTCCTGTCTATTCTTAGTCGGTCAACTGGATTGTAAATAGTTTCTCGATTATTAATGGATTGCACTATCAGGCCAGGAAGCGGTCTACAGATCGTGGTGATTGGACTCTCTGGGATAGCCGTTCTTATATGTATTGAACATACTTTAAGTCATGCGTCGATGTTGTTATACAGACATTGTCCAAAAGAATTTATCTCGTATAATAAAATTACTGAATAAATAGTTGGGAGGATCCTTTTGCATGCCTCTTCGGCCTCCTCTCCTCTTCCTCTTCCTCTTGCTCTCCCTCCATCCATGCTTGCGAAGTTCTTGAAATGGCTACGCTGAGGGCTTTTTGTAGTTGGCTAATTGGTGTTCGGTTTTGCAAGTAAGTGCCTTCAGGTGTGTATTTGCGTGGTTGCAATTACCCCATGTGTTTTGTATTTTGGATACATGTGTTTTCCGAATGGCACCCTGACATTTCATTTTGTGAGCGAAGTGTCTTATGTATGAAATAGAGTGTAGCATGCAGGACCATGTGTGTTGCATAAAGGAGTAGGAGTGTTGCATAATTGGTACTGGGGTGCAAAGCAGCGCTTTTGTTTAAGGTATGGGTACATGTGTTTGAGGTATGGTAACAAAAGCTTCACGTTGTGTTACTTTAGTCTGAGCATGGGTTTATAGTGTTCAAGCAACGGGCAAAAACTGTAAAGTTGTTTAAGGTATGGGTACATGTGTTTGAGGTATGGTAACAAAAGCTTCACGTTGTGTTACTTTAGTCTGAGCATGGGTTTATAGTGTTCAAGCAACGGGCAAAAACTGTAAAGTC
>NW_024582404.1:2948955-2956516 GCF_018398535.1 Haplochromis burtoni | reverse complement strand
AATTTGAAAGCTGACTGGCAGCCAGTGTAGTGATGCAAGTATAGGAGATAAATGATCTGATTGCGTGTGCCAGTTAGGAGTCGTGCTGCAGCATTTTGGACTAGCTACAGTTGGCCATTTGATGAAGAGGTAACACCGGAGTAGAGACTATTACAGAAGATGAGATGAAGGCATGGATTGCTGAAACAGAAAGGGCTTAACCTTTGCAATTATGCAAATATGAAAGAAGCTGGTTTTGAATACATTAACTAAATGTACATTGAAATCTACATTGACCCTAAATTTCTTGCAAACAGTTTTTTATAGTATCCTAAGGTGTCAAGGTCATAACAGTCAGAAGGACCCAAGACAATGACCTCAGTTTTCTGTTCATTTAGAGCCCTCCATGCCTTGACATCTTCTAGACAATCAAACAGTCCCTTCCCAGGATTCACCGATTTCCATTTCAGTGGAATATGAGAATCATCTGCATAGCAATGAAACAAAATACCTTTTTTTAAAACAAGTGATCCCAACGGGAGCGTGTAAATTCAAAAGAGAACTGGGCCAAGGGTAGAGCCTTGGCCCTTGGCCCTTGGCAAAAAAGCGTGGTTCTTGGAGACAATGTGTCTCTGAATCTAACAGAGAAAGTACGATTAGATAAGTAGGATTTAAATCATTCCAAAGCAAGCCCTTTAATTTCGGCACATTGTTCCAGTCGAGAGATAAGAATCCTGTGATCTACCATGTCAAAAGCAGCACTGAGGTCTAATAATATTAAAATAGCAGAATCTATAAATCTATAGTCTGTAAAAGTTAAAAGGTCATTAAAAACTTTTTTTTTAAAAAGTGGTTTCAGTGCTGTGGTGCATTTAAAACCGGACTGCAATAGTTCACCAATGTCATGTTGATCTAAAAAGGTTTAGAGCTGCAAAAGGACAATTTTCTACAGAACTTTTGACAAAAAGAACAATTTAGAGATTGGACGGTAGTTTGATAGAACTGTTGGACCCAGATTCTGTTTTTTAAGGATTGGTTCAACCACAGCATGTTTAAAGTCAGAGGGAACAGACCCAGACTGAAGACTGCTATTAACAATGGAAGCAAACATGTGCAGTGTCTTGCAAAAGTATTGGGCCCCCTTGAACTTTCCCACATTTTGTCACATTACAGCCACAAACATGAATCAATTTTATTGACATGAAAGACCAACACAAAGTGGTGTACAGGTGAGAAGTGGAATGAAAATCATACATGATTCCAAACATGTTTTACAAATGGTTTTTTTTTTTTTTGTGATCACACTTGCTAATGTGTATCTTCCTCCAGAATGGGATAGAAAATTCTTTAAGTCATTTTTTGATGCTTTAATTATAGCGAGCGAATGTATTTTAATCTTTGGTGAAGACTGGAATACTATTCTGAATTTCTCCCTGGATACAACAAGTTGTAAGAGACAAAAATTATGATCTCGAAAAAGAACGGAAAAACTTAGAAATCAAACTATAACAAAACGGTAAAGATTAAAGCTTGGCCAACAAAATTAGAGTACTTCTTATCTGATCTACCTAAAGAGGGTAAAATTACTATGAATCTTACCGCCCCATTTCTATTTTGAATGTAGACTATAAATTATGTACCTTAAGAATCTCTAAAAGACTAGAAGTCCATTTGCTGGATTTAATACATTAAGATCAGACAAGCTTCATAAAAGGCCACCAAACACATGACAGTATTAGAAGAACGCTTCATATTATAGAAGAAGCAAAGAATCACAAACTGAGTATGGCATTAATAAGCCTAGACACAGAGAAAGCCGTTGACTGGGTCAGCTGGCCCTTTCTTTATAAGGTACTAGAGCGTCTAGGATTCAACAATAAGTTAATTAAATGTATACAATTACTATACAGTAATCCAGTGGCCAGGTTAAAGATCGATGGACATCTTTCCTCTAGTTTTTAATTGAATAGAGGCACCCGGCAAGGCTGCGGGCTCAGCTCTTCACTTTGTTTATAGAGCCTTTAGCCCAGGCAATAAGACAGAACCCAGAGTTAAAAGGCATCACCATATCCAATACTGAACAGGTAGTTACTCTTTTTGCTGACGATATCATTACATACCTCCAGAATCCTGATATGTCACTCCCTGAGCTCATGTCAACTCTGAAAGAGTTTGGGGCCCTGTCTGGTTATAATTTAAATATAACTAAAACACAAGTCCTGACAATTAACTACTCTTCATGCAATTCAATAAAACAAAATTATAAGCTAAAATGGGATGCAAACAAGATTAAGTATCTTGGACTTTACATTTCACAGGATTTTAATAGTCTGTTCACTTTGAACTTTGATAATCGAACTCAATTCAGGAGCACATAACTCGCTGGTCTTCACTGACTCTGGACTTTAGTACAAGAATACAGATTGTGAAGATGAATCTGTTGCCCAGATTCTCATATCTTTTTATGGCTCTACCCATTAAAATCCCAGATTTCCAATTCAATGCTTGGGACAAGTTAATATCACGCTTTATATGGGCAGCAGTTAGACCAAGGATAAAATTATAAACCCTTCAAATCGATAAAGAACATGGCGGACTGGCCCTCCCTAACTTAAAGGAATATTACTTGGCAGCACATCTGAGAAATATTGTTTGTTGGTGTTCCCCGACAGTGGAGGCTCAATGGAAACAAATTGAGTTGAGCATGGGCAAGTCTCCTCCCCAAACATGATTGGTAGAAAAATCAAGGAGAGGTAACTTAAATAACCATATTGTGGAAAACACTCTTAATTTGGCATGAAGTTGTTAACAAATACAATCTGGGGAGCAATATTAAAATTTTGTTCCCACCTGGAAGGTTAGATCCAACATACTCAGAGCAGTTAAACCTTTTCCAATCCAACCTGTGTCTGTTTGTGGAAGGGGGCACTTTTAAATCATTTAAAAAAAATTGAAAACAGAATTTAATCAGGAAAATGCGGACCTGTTCAGATATCTGCAGGTACGTCATTTTTGCAATTTAGAAATAAAGGGTGCCTCCTCCCCAGTAATTGATCTTGTCAAAGTTTTTACAAATGCCCACAAATGTCTGCCCACTAAAACCATGTCTAAACTCTACGAAGGGCCACAAAAACAAAATGGCAACAGCACACTATATCCATTCACTTCCGCTTATCCTTTTCAGGGTCGCGGGCAGTGCTGGAGCCTATCCCAGCTGTCATAAAGGCAGCTTAAGAAGCTTAAGAAGGCTTAAGAAGGATCCTGTCCGAGTGGACTTTCTTCCTACGTTTAAAAGGTCACCTTTTTCTACAACGTTGGACTAAATGGCATAAATACAAGCAGAGCCTTGAAGATTCTGTGACTTAATTCAGCTAATATATCTCTTTATTTGTATGATGCCTGGAGCAGTGCCCCAATTTGTTCCTCTTTTGTTTTTGTTGGGTTTTTTTGTTTCTTTTTGTTGTTTTTTGTTATATTCTTGTCACAATGAAAATTTAAATTAAAGTTGTTGGGGTTTTTTAAAGTACAGCAATACTACTTTTATAAAGCTATTTGTAGTAAAAAGACATCATTGAAAAGGTGACATCCCAAAATCAACCAGAATGGGTTCAATTTCATTATAAAACTCATAACTGATCCCTTATTTGTTTAAAAATAAAGGATACTGTCATGGTCCTGCGACCATGACTTGGTGACTTTGTGTTTGTGTTCTTTATTGTTATTACTTTCATTATTATTCATGGCTGTTTTGGGATGGTTTGTGTTTTGGGATTTTAGATACTGGGTTTTGGGTTTGTGCTCCCTCTATTGGTCCCTGGTGTCAGTGTTCCCCTGTCTCGTCAGGTTAACCAGGTCCAGCTGTGTCCCCCACCTGTGTGTGATTTCCCAGTGTCTCTCTGTGTACTTATAGTGTGTGATTTCCTCTGCTCCTCGTCGCGTCGTCTGTATTCATACCTTGTGAAATCCCCTGCGTGCTCTCCCTGCTGTTCTCCCTTCATGTTCAGGTTTGCCACTCCTCTGTGTAGTTTATCCCAGTTTAGTTCGTCCTTAGTTCTGTTTGCCATCTCCACTTTATGTTCAGTATTGTCAATAAATCACCTTCACATCTGAGTAAGTGCTGCATTTGAGTCCTCCTTTCCACTCTTCACACGGCCGCTGCCCCGGACCGTGACAGATACAAATAGCATGTGTTCTTTTCAAAAACTGGATTGTAGTAGTGTCATTGCAACTAAAAATCTCCACTTAGAATGAAAAAGTAGCATCACAGGAAGAGTAGTCCCAGGTGGGGCTGTGGGAAATGGCAAGGACCTGGTTTAATTTTGATTCTTCACTGGAGAACATAGATTTGGTTACATATATTTAGACATTCATTTGCCACGATCTTCAGTATGTAGGCTCTCAGGGAGAGATACAGTTCAATGGATTTATCTGATGTGCTTAGTGGAAGTCAGGAGTTCTCTGACACTATAAGGCAACACAAGCTGAAAACTGTTTCATCACAGGTATAATTTCCTCTCTGTTGGCATTCCTGCTTACAAG
This sequence comes from Haplochromis burtoni, assembly GCF_018398535.1. Classification (NCBI taxonomy): domain Eukaryota; kingdom Metazoa; phylum Chordata; class Actinopteri; order Cichliformes; family Cichlidae; genus Haplochromis; species Haplochromis burtoni. The sequence continues at coordinate 2,951,998 of NW_024582404.1, read as the reverse complement.
CATCCACTGCCATTATAATGTACAAACATGAAAAGTATATTGTTAGAACAGTAAAGTCTTCATGGTATACCTCTATTTCTCTTTTGCTTGGGTGGCAGCTCTATGCTTCTGTAACTTGATCCAACAAAACTGAAGAACAACATTTTAGCCCTTTTAGATTATTTATAAAGAAAGTCTGCCATATATCCATATATGTTCCCGACTTTCCAGTAATCAGACCACACACAATGCATTAATAGGAGGACATTTTATTTTTATAAAACATTCTTATTACATAATGACCAACAAACTTTTTTCATTCACTCTGATTTTCCATATGGAAACTATGGCCTGCAGGCGTATAGTGTCCAACAATAAAGTCAGAGTAAAAACTGTTCATAGTCAATAAAAGTCAATAAAAACATTTCCTACGTACTGAAATAATTGCATCAAACTATATAGAAACACAGATCACTCAAATGCATTGTTTTATTTTAAACAGACCAGGACATACATAGAAAATAATGTAATAACATCATATAATTTTTTAACCCTCAATATCAGTAATTATTCCGTGCATGTATTTTGACATTCACCAGTTTTATATCTAAGTTTGTTATCTTATTCTTTACAAAGTAAATTTAAAATACATTTTTCACAACTATTTTTCTTCCCATTTAAATGAATACGACTTGCAAAGAACACTTCAGAAGTTATTACAATTATGTTTTTAACCCTGCCATAAAATGTTTGTGGCTCATATAATACAAATCATACAATTAATATTTCAGATACATCATCTGTAGACTGTTCAGTATTTCCAGGTTTGCAGTGGAAATCATAAACAGACAATAATTTGGTGAATTACTTTGAATTACTTTTACTTTCAAACAGAGAAGATAGAAAATTAATGTCCTTTTATGAGAGCACCACCTGCTGGGCACAATAGTAAAAACACTCACAGTGTAAAAATATGGCTCTAATAATAAACACAGATGTTGGTGTCTTGCTGACACTGCTGCCTTTCCAGAGTCTAAAAATGACAGGTTTCAGCAGTCTTCTTCTTCATTGCAGCAATTTTGCATTTTGCTGCTTTGTTAAGTAAAACAACAAAAGTGGTGCTCTCTCTATCACTCGCCCATTTTTATTTTATGTTCACTTTCAAACACTGGTATGAAACTCATGTGTTCTTCTCTGTTTTACTGCTGCACTGTTTAAAGTCATCAGGCTATGATGCATTTATGTTTTTGTTTATATTTGTTAATTTCATCTTCATTCTTTTTCTGCATTTCCTCCAATTCTTTCTTCAGTCTTTCTTCGTTGTCACTGGAGACCTTGTGCAAATCAGCATAATTATGTTTCTGTTTCTCATGCTCCTGCTTCAGATTCCTTATCTCATCATTGTATTTCTCTATCAGAGATTCAAAGTCCCTGGTGTATTTCTCTTTGAAGTCATTGATGTCTTCAGCTTGATTTCTGGCCTCGTCTTTATGTTTCTGCTTCATTTGTTTCATTTCTTCCTTGTGGTCTTTCTCTAATTCTTTTCTTTTTCTTTCCTCCTGTTCTATTCTGACACTGTAATCTTTTATTCTTCTGTGATAATCTTCTTTTTCCTTTTCATATTTTTCTGTCAGCTTTTTAATTTTCACTTCTTCTGCTTCTCGTCTCTGTTTACTTTCTTGATCCCTATTGTCCCACCAGTCTTTCCTTTCCATCTCCCAGGCCTCTCTCTCTCGTCTCATTTCTTCTCTGTTTTGCTCCAGCTCTTTGATGAGCTCTTCTTTTGATTCAGATTCTATTTGCTTCTCCAAAGTTTCCAGTTTTTGTTTCCATTGTTCTCGTTGAGTTTCTTCCTGTTCTTTCCTCTTTCTGTTTTCATCTTCTCTGATTTTCTGTTCTCTCTCTCTCTCTTCTCGCTCCTGGTTAATGCGTTCCTCCATCTCTTTGAGTTGTTTCATACTCTGCTCTTTCTCAGACTCAAATTTAGAGATCTGTTCCTCCATTTCTCTTTTTATTTTTTGCATTTCTTCTTCATGTTTCCTTTTAAGCTCCTCCCTCTCTCTCATCATGTCTTCATCCTTCTCTTTCAGTATCCTCTCCACTTTCTTCTGTATCGCTGCCTCAGCCTCTTGGAACATCTCAGTGGTGTAGTATCCACCACCATTGTCTTTCAACATGGCTTCAATTTTCATCAGCAGGTCTGACACTTGTCTACGGTTTTTTGGATCTTTGTTGTTGAAGATGTGGTATCTGCCTCCACAGTCTTTAATCAGAGTTTTTACAAAATCAGAACAGTCTTCTTCTATGTAACTTTCAATGGATGTGTCTTCAAGCTCATCTCCTCTGGTGAAGGTAACAATGATGAAGTTTCCTGACTTCTTTCCAAAAATCTCTTTGATTATTTTCACAGTTTCTTTCTCCTCCTCTGTAAATCGACCGATCTGCAGCACCAGTAAGAACACGTGAGGTCCAGGAGACAACATGCTGATACAGTTCAGAAGCTCCTGTCGAACTTCATAACTGGACAGTTTTGTGTCAAACAAGCCGGGGGTGTCGACCACAACAACAGGACGTCCATCAATCTCTCCTGCTGCTTTCTGACATTCTCTGGTCACAGAAATCTGACTGACTCTGGATAAAAACACCTTTTTGCCCAAAATGGTGTTTGCAGTTGCACTTTTTCCATTGCCAGTTTTTCCAAGCAGCACCATCCTGATGGACTGTTCAGCTTGATGTGCATCATCAGATGAAGCCACACTGCTGCGTTTAACTTCCTGCAGTTCAGCTTTAAGTCTTGTTACCTTCTCCATTTGAGCTTTGGTGAACATGTCCTTTGTGAAGCATTTGGATCCTTCAGCTTTCATATTTTCCACTTCATGCAGAAGGTTCATGATGGTTTGCTTTTCTTTGATGTTAAGAACAACATATCGTCCTCTGTAAGTCTGACAGAGCTTCTGAATGTCTTTGTCTTGTCTTACAAAGTTAACAACAGCTGGATCTGTAGGATCTGAGTCCACAGTGAACAGAATCATGGTGAAGTCATTGACTCGAGAGCTGAATGTGT
>NW_024582404.1:2945134-2947276 GCF_018398535.1 Haplochromis burtoni | reverse complement strand
ACACTGAAACGACAGCAAAGACCAACACTGAACAAAGAATCTTTCAAAGTTAATACAAGCAGCAACAACATTATATCATAGGTTTGAATTAATCTAATTTTAATCATTTTCCACTTGTAACCACTGAGTTACTGAAAAATGCACAAAAATTGTCAGTTTGTTTAAATATGTGTTATTTTTTTCTCGTATTTATGGATCATTACTGAGCCATAAATATATATTCACATGTGAGAATACTACATAAAGTTTGAGAGTTGAAAAATAAACTTAACCTCTGTTAAAAGCTCAGTTTTAAATCCACAGAACCTGAAGACCAATTTTTTTTTCTTGTTTGGCACAATTTTATTTCTATAATCTCTTTTGATCATCATTACTACAGGATACATCACAGTTTCAATAAATTGCACCAACTTCATGTCTGTGGCATAGAGCTACATAAACACTGGTATCCTGAATGTTTGATCTGTTAACATGAAGTTAAGGAGACATTTGATTTGCTGTAACCTCTCCCAGAAATGACCCCCAAAAGTTTACATAAAATAGTTTATTTCACTTTTCTATACATTACATTAGCTTTAAATGTAAAGAGAGAAAGCAGGATCCGTGCACTAAGAGGTTTTCATTATTCCAAACAGGCTTCACACTTCCTGCTATATTTTGTCTTCACCTGCTCCTGTCTAATGTCTTCCACCTTAAATTGCCCAGTTAAAGTTTGCATTAAACATAATCTTTTCTTTAAAAACTCACTGTGGGGGGGCACAAAATCAAAGCTCTTCCTGCGACGTCTGGGAAAAGTGTCTTGTGGTCCTGCAAAGATAAAGAAAAACATGCATTATGCACTGAGACGTGTTATCCTGCGATGACTACATCAGATGGAACAAAGCACTTTTAATGTCAACGGCTGACTGTATGAACAGATCACATTAGTTCTGGGAAAGATTATTAAATGTGACTTTTAATTTTCAGAAAACACATTCTGACAAATGTTATTGGTTAAACACATTGTTAAAGCATGTTGCATGCAACACAGCAGCCTGGTTCAGCAAAGACACTCAGATGAGACCTGCTGTAAAATATTCACCTGTAGTCACATCGTTTATCCTCTAATAATCACGTTTTCTTCATTTTTTTCACATTTCTCCAAACAGGAGAAACCAAGAAACAATTAAATTATTGTCAAAAAGTGCTTGTAGAGGGAGGTAACTCACAGGTACTGCATGTAAGTGTGACAAAGTAAGACTCACCAGATGCTGCTGCCATGCTGTCATTCAGCTGCAGAACTCACTGACTGTGGAGTTAAAAGAAAAAACAACAATGACAGAGAAAACTGTTTGTTTGTCATGTTTGAACCTCTGACATCAAAGGAGTTTTGCACAGACGGTGCTGGATACAGACACTTGGATGGTTTTATGTAAATATTCACAACAAAGCGAACAAAAACTAGTCTTCAGAAGCACGACTGCCTGTAAAACATGGCAGAAAGTCCCTTTCAGACTGTTGTTCACTTTAAGGTGAATGAAAGTACTCTCAATGAATCATGTTCGGTTCTTCCAAATGAACTCTCCTTATTGGAGTCAAGAATAAAGTTGGTGGGGTTCAAACTGAAATCCAAAACTTTTCCGTTTGAGTGTCTAGTGAAGATCATCCACCCTTATTTCAGCATTTACTTAGTGGGTTATTCTCAGTGTCATTTGGCCATGTTGCTATCATTAGTCACAAAGAAACCTGATCTAATATTACAGACTATCTGCAGGTCAAAGATATGACTGTTTTTCAGCAATAAATACTTCATTTGTCAGTGTCTCGAAAAACTCATTTAAAGGATTTGCACATGTCATCATATACATGTGCAAATCATATACCCAACACATGTAAGTTCTATAGAGTCTTGCTAATGACCTACTAATGTTCTTCAGGTGTGTTGCAGCAGAGACATTTAAAAGTTTCAGGACACCGGCCCTCGAACTGGAGTTTGACATCCCTGCCATAGAGCAGAAACCCACCCCAACCCCATCCCCCCTCCTTTGTGGGGTTTTCAGTCTGAGTCTCAGGATGTTTGTGTGTATTACTTCTAGTCTATGTACCCACCTTGTTTTTCTTGTGCTACAGCTCTCTGGTCACACCACCTGTTTCACGCTCTGA
>NW_024582404.1:2942400-2943128 GCF_018398535.1 Haplochromis burtoni | reverse complement strand
TCTGTTCAAATTAAACAAGGTAACAAGAAGTCTGTGTTTATCTGTACACAGTGGATGTTATCTACTCTGTGGTCAATGTTCACTTTTTCAAACGTTATCATTTTCTTCTTTGTGCATGCTGTTACTCATCGACTCACAGGACATGATACACATCACATTTACTTTATATCTAACTGCAGGTCAAAGGTCGGCTTTATTAATATGAACGTGAGTTAATGATTTAAAAAGGGCCCTTTCTGAATATTCTCTGCTATCAGTTTTATGTTCCTAGATAATCTGAGACTAAGACTTATGAACCTTTTTAAAGATTAATACAAAAGTTTCAGATGTTGGTGCAGAAGAGAAAATTATGGCTACGGTCACAAAAATAAAAATACTTAAATACATAAAAAGAAAAATACATCAGGTTATGATGGAATAAGCACCTGATGTCATTCAAGTTGGGGTTTTTTGCTTTTTTCCTACAGACTAACAGGAGGTCACACAGGTCACAGTGAGTGTTACATTACAGTTACTCAGCTGTATTCCACGTATCGTATTTATTACTCTGATGTCTGTAAACTGATGAAAAGAAGGAAAGCATCCATAACTGTGATGGCCATGAAAGCAAACTTAAAACCAGATGGGACATGACTGTCTGAAACTTTCTGAAAACCAAATGTTATTTTGACGGCTCCTGGTTATTAACATGAATAGAAGCTGCACTAATACACACAGATCTACATTTA
>NW_024582404.1:2926204-2928045 GCF_018398535.1 Haplochromis burtoni | reverse complement strand
GCTTTTTGTAATAACGTGATATTATGTTGTTCAAATGTGAAAAGTATATTGTTAGAACAAGTTTTCATGTTATAATGTGATATACCTCTATTTTTCTTTTGCTTGGGTGGCAGCTCTATGCTTCTGTAACTTGATCCAACAAAACTGAAGAACAACATTTTAGCCCTTTTAGGTTATTTATAAAGAAAGTCTGCCATATATCCATATATGTTCCCGACTTTCCAGTAATCAGACTACACACGATACATTAATAGAAGGACATTTTATTTTTATAAAACATTCTTACATAATGACCAACAACTTTTTTATGTTCACTCTGAATTTCCATATGGGAACTATGGTACTGCACATGTATAGTATCCACCAATAAAATCAGAGTAAAAACTGTTCATAAGTCAATAAAAGTCAATAAAACATTTCCTACCCCTTAAATAATTGTATCAAACTCTATATAAACACAGCGCTCAAATAAATGCTTACAAAGACACATTAGAAAATAATGTAATAACATCATATAAGTTTTTTAAACCCTCAATATCAGTAATTATTATGTGCATGTATTTTGATATTTACCAGTTTTATATCTAAATGTATGTTATCTTATTCTTTGCAAAGTACATTTTTCAAAGCTATTTTCCTTCCTACTTAACCCTTGTATGGTGTTCGGGTCTGTGAGACCCATGCCATTTAGAGGCTGCTGCCCCTTTAGGTAGTATATACCATCAAAACCTGCAAAATATGGTATAAAGATATTTACACTTGATTATAACTGATTTTATTTTTTTTATAACATTTTATTTTAAAAAAAAAATGAGAAGCACATTAATTCATAAATGTGATGAACAAAAGTAAAGGGGAAAATGAACCATGTTTGCTGTTCACATGGCTCGTAACTGGGATGAAGTAAACATCTGAGTAATGTTAATTTCGGTTCTTTTGGATTCTTCAGGGCCAAGAAAGACACAAGGCTCAAAGTGGTGAAACTCAAAAAATATTATCTTTATTTACATATTCCGGAATATGGAGACCTGAGCACACAGCCCCAGGTCTGAAGCACAAACGGAAGCCTAGTTATTTCTATACTTGCTCTCACGTCACACCACACTTTAAGTTTCGATCAAACAGCCTAGTTGGTTTCACTTTCACTTCATTCTAGCTGCGAAAGCATGCAGTTACCTGTCAGCCTGCAACCTAGTTTTAAACTGAAGTCTGGGTCTCTCTTATATAAACCAATAATAATCAGCATATAAGCATTTAAGATTATATATTTATTACCTAACAGAAATTTAACATAAAATTGTTTGATAGTGTTAATTGGAAAGCCAAGACTCTAGCGGGTCCACCAGACCCATGAACATTGGCTGAGTAACAAAAATATGAACACCACACAAGGGTTAGATGAATACGACTTGCAAAGAACAGATCAGGAATTATTATTACAATTATGTTTTTAACCCTGCCATAAAATGTTTGTGGCTCATATAATACAAATCATACAATTAATATTTCAAATACATCATCTGTAGACTGTTCAGTATTTCCAGGTTTGCAGTGGAAATCATTAACAGACAATAATTTGGTGAATTACTTTTACTTTCAAACGGAGAAGATTAATGTCCTTTTATGAGAGCACCACCTGCTGGGCACAATAGTAAAAACACTCATAGTGTAAAAATATGGCTCTAATAATAAACACAGATGTTGGTGTCTTGCTGACACTGCTGCCTTTCCAGAGTCTAAAAATGACAGGTTTCAGCAGTCTTCTTCTTCATTGCAGCAATTTTGCATTTTGCTGCTTTGTTAAGTAAAACAACAAAAGTGGTGCTCTCTCTATCACTCGC
>NW_024582404.1:2918433-2925717 GCF_018398535.1 Haplochromis burtoni | reverse complement strand
CTTATCTTCTGCTTCTCGTCTCTGTTTACTTTCTTTATACCTATTGTCCCACCAGTCTTTCCTTTCCATCTCCCAGGCCTCTCTCTCTCGTCTCATTTCTTCTCTGTTTTGCTCCAGCTCTTTGATGAGCTCTTCTTTTGATTCAGATTCTATTTGCTTCTCCAAAGTTTCCAGTTTTTGTTTCCATAGTTGTTGTTGAGTTTCTTCCTGTTCTTTCCTCTTTCTGTTTTCATCTTCTCTGATTTTCTGTTCTCTCTCTCTCTCTTTTCGCTCCTGGTTAATGCGTTGCTCCATCTGCTTGAGTTTTTTCAAGCTCTGCTCTTTCTCAGACTCAAATTTAGAGATCTGTTCTTCCATTTCTCTTTTTATTTTTTGCATTTCTTCTTCGTGTTTCCTTTTAAGCACCCCCTTCTCTCTTATCATGTCTTCATCCTTCTGTTTCAGCAGCCTCTCCATCTCCATCTGTATCGCTGCCTCAGCCTCTTGGAACATCTCAGTGGTGTAGTATCCGCCATAATTGTCTTTCAACATGTCTTCAATTTTCATCAGCAGGTCTGACACTTGTCTACGGTTTTTTGGATCTTTGTTGTTGAAGACGTGGTATCTGCCTCCACAGTCTTTAATCAGAGTTTTTACAAAATCAGAACAGTCTTCTTCTATGTAACGTTCAATAGTGTCTTCAAGCTCATCTCCTCTGGTGAAGGTAACAATGATGAAGTTTCCTGACTTCTTTCCAAAAATCTCTTTGATCATTTTCACAGTTTCTTCTTCCTCCTCTGTAAATCGACCGATCTGCAGCACCAGTAAGAACACGTGAGGTCCAGGAGACAACATGCTGATACAGTTCAGAAGCTCCTGTCGAACTTCATAACTGGACAGTTTTGTGTCAAACAAGCCGGGGGTGTCGACCACAACAACAGGACATCCATCAATCTCTCCTGCTGCTTTCTGACATTCTCTGGTCACAGATTTCTGACTGACTCTGGATAAAAACACCTTTTTGCCCAAAATGGTGTTTGCAGTTGCACTTTTCCCACAACCAGTTTTTCCGAGCAGCACCATCCTGATGGACTGTTCAGTTTGATTTCCATCGTCAGGTCCAGCCTCACTCTTGTGTTTAACTTCCTGCAGTTCAGCATCAACCATCATGAACCTCTCAATCTGAGCTTTGCTGAACATTTCCATTGTGAAGCACTTAGGTCCTTCAGCTCTCATCATTTCCACAGTTTCCAACAGCTCTGCAATCTGTGTCTTGCCCTTGAAAACAACATGTCTTCCTCCCCAACTCTGACAGAGCTCCTGGATGTCTTTGTCTTGTCTTATAAAGTTACCAACAGCTGGATCTGTAGGATCTGAGTCCACAGTGAACAGAATCATGGTGAAGTCATTGACTCGAGAGCTGAATGTGTTCTGGATGGTCTCTAACTCTCCCTTGTCTTCATCAGTGAGGGGAGCCACAGGTAGGACCAGGATGAAGGCATGGACACCCTCAGGATCACAGAGGGAGATACACCTGAGTGATTCCTCCATCACTGCCTCCTGAGGTTTTCCATACAAGGCAGGCAGCTCCACCAGGGAAACCCAACGTCCACACACCTCTCCCTGATGTTTAACACACTCTGATGAGTTGGAGGCTGAATGAAGCTCAGTCTGACCTAAAATGGCCTTGGCTGCTGACGTCTTCCCTGCTCCTCTCCTCCCACACAGAACCAGGTTTAAAGATGGTTTGATGATTATTGATTTGTCATTTCCTGAATCTTTTCATGTTCTTTTATGTCTTCAGACTTTGGTCTGATGGTCTCTTCGGTGACTGTGAGGAATTTTCCTTTGTTCTCATGCACGATGTTCTCAATCTTCTCCATTAACTGTCGATGATCATTTTCAAACATGTTGTAGTGTCTACCTTCACAATCTCTAAGTAGAGAATTAACTGAACGTCCCATCTTCTCCTCATCTGTGATGATGACCATTGAGTGTTTAAAGGCATCTCCATTAAACACACTCAGGGTCAAACTGAGAGTTTTTCTGCTCTGCACAGTGAAATCAGAAGGTTTCACCATCAGCAGCAGAACGTTTGGTCCAGGAGGACAGAGACTCACACAGCTCTTCATCTCTTCTCTCGCTGCTTTCAGAGATGGACTTAAGAAGTTGGGAGTTTTCACTACTGTTAAAGGTTTTCCTCTCCACTCTCCATGGAAAACTTGTCTGTCTGGAGAAAATCCTGAAAAATCGTAATTTTTCTTCACAATAAGGTTACAGAGTTCTGTCTTCTTTGCTGAGTTTCCTCCAAACAGCAAAATGCAGAGTCTACGTCCTGTAAAGGAGCAAAGATACAAACAGGAAATTACTCTCAGACAGTCTGACTGATCCTAAAAGCCTTTTGGTCTTTCTTCACTTTTTCCATCTTCAGTAAATGCTGCTTCATGTTTTTGGTGGATCGTTCCTTCTGAGCACTTTAGAAAGTGTCTTTATGTTAAAATATCTACAGATAGAGTTTGGGGTTTTTTTTACTTACCAACAGGCTGAGGATCATTCAGAGTAACAGGAGCTTCTTCTCTTTGTTCAGCGCTGGTGTGCTGACAGGTCACATGTGTTCCATGGTTCATTTCTACAATGCGTTCCATGTTTTCTAGTAACTCCCGAATGTTGAGGTTTTCAAGCTGCAGTGACTTGTTATTACATCGTCTGATCATTTCCTGTATATGTGTATGATACATGACACTATGCCGTAAACCTGGACGCCTGGGTGGTGATATCAGAACCAGTGAATGATCAAAGGAATGATCACTGAAGAAGTTCAGGACTCTGCAGAGTCTCGTTTTTTGATGCTCAGTGAAGTCTTCAGGCTGTAGAACCAGCAGGAACACATGAGGTCCAGGATCAGAGAGCCTCACACAGTTTCACATGTTCCTTTAATTTGTCCTCAGAGATGTTTGGATGAAGCAGATCTGGAGTGTTGATGAGAAATATTTCTTTCCCTTGAATCTGTCCGCTGACTCTCACACATCGGTCCAGTTCTTCCTCAGGGTTGAACTTGTTCTCTCCCAGTATAAAGTTTCCCACTGAGCTCCTCTCAGACCAGCTGTTCCCCAGCAGGACAGCTCTGAGCTCAGACACTGAAACGACAGCAAACACAAACACTGAACAAAGAATCTTTCAAAGTTAATACAAGCAGCAACAACATTATATCATAGGTTTGAATTAATCTAATTTTAATCATTTTCCACTTGTAACCACTGAGTTACTGAAAAATGCACAAAAATTGTCAGTTTGTTTAAATATGTGTTATTTTTTCTAGTATTTATGGATCATTACTGAGCCATAAATATATATTCACATGTGAGAATACAACATAAATTTTGAGAGTGAAAAATTGTCATGGTCCCTGTGCCTCCCCGGCCAGCCCAGTGTGGCCACAAGTGTTTGTTGTTTTTCTCTCGCTCTGCTCTCTCTCTCCTGTCTGCTTGGGCGGAGCTCTGATTGGGGAGCTCCTTGCCCCTGGCCCACGCACCTGCAGCTGATCTCGGTGATTTGCAGTTGATCTCTGGCTCTTCTTAAGAGGGGGCTCTGAGCTACTTGTCGCTGGAATATTGAGTAACTCTCGTTAGTATTGCCTGGCTTCATTGCGATTCTGTTGTTCCCGTGCTTGCCTTGGACTTAATCCTCGTCTCTGTAAATAGGTATTTCTGGCTCTGCCCTCATTGTGACCCCTGGACCCCGTGGGTGAGAGTGGAGCTGCTTGTGTGGAGATCAGGAGCGATTTTAGCCCATTTTTGGGGGTGCTGAATGAATCAAAGCACCCCCAAAGATTTCTTACTTTTTTGACAATATTTGCTGTTTGTGTGACACACTACTAAAAATATAAAAAGCATACAGTACTTGGTTGAGACGTAACATTTTAACAACAAAAGTATAGATACCCCCCCTCCCATAATGGTTTGTTCCAGCTCGCCTCTCCTCTACTCTGGCTCTAGCGCCCTTTCTGCCAGAGCGATGGTGGCTGAGACGCAGCGGAGCGTGTAAGTGCCTGGCTTAAAACAGGACATATTAGCTACATTTAACCTTCAGTTACTCTTTATATAGTTGGTAGGAGTCAGACCATGTTTCTTTGTAGCTGAAAAACATTACACCAGGTAACCTGCAGTGTGAAGAGTGGAGCCAGTACGAAGGCGTGTTTCCCAACCTGTTGACCCCCAGAACCCTGGTCTATCCCCCCACCCCCCCACCCCCCTGTGTATATAGCGCACCAGTGTGGTTAATAAAGAACTTTGAACCGTGTTCTCAGTCTGTGCCCGAGTCCGATCCACCGCTGTGACAATAAATACATGTAACCTCTGTTAAAAGCTCAGTTTAAATCCACAGTGTCATAATCTGAAGACCTATTTTTTTTCTCCTTGATCTGCATCATTACCACAGGATACATCACAGTTTCAATAAATTGCACCAACTTCATGTCTGTGGCATAGAGCTACATGAACACTGGTGTCCTGAATGTTTGATCTGTTAACATGAAGTTAAGGAGACATTTGCTGTAACCTCTCCCAGAAATGACCCCCAAAAGTTTACATAAAATAGTTTTCTTCACTTTTCTATACATTATATGAGCTTCTAAATGTAAAGAGAGAAAGCAGAATCTGTGCACTAAGAGGTTTTCATTATTCCAAACAGGCTTCACACTTCCTGCTATATTTTGTCTTCACCTGCTCCTGTCTAATGTCTTCCACCTTAAATTGCCCAGTTAAAGTTTGCATTAAACATAATCTTTTCTTTAAAAACTCACTGTGGGGTGGCACAAAATCAAAGCTCTTCCTGCGACGTCTGGGAAAAGTGTCTTGTGGTCCTGCAAAGATAAAGAAATAACTCTTCTTTTATTATTATTATTTGTAGTAGTTTATGCACTGAGACGTGTTATCCTGCAATGACTACATCAGATGGAACAAAGCACTTTTAATGTCAACGGCTGACTGTATGAACAGATCACATTAGTTCTGGGAAACTGTCGTCTCGTCTCTCTATGTACTGAACTGTATATAGCAGAGGAAACAAAGTTTACTTTGAAAGATTATTAAATATGACTGTTAATTTTCAGAAAACACATTCTGACAAATGTTATTGGTTAAACACATTGTTAAAGTATGCTACATGCAACACAGCAGCCTGGTTCAGATGAGACCTGCTGTAAAATATTCACCTGTAGTCACATCGATTATCCTCTAATAATCACGTTTTCTTCATTTTTTTCACATTTCTCCAAACAGGAGAAACCAAGAAACAATTAAATTACTGTCAGAAAGTGCTTGTAGAGGGAGGTAACTCACAGGTACTGCATGTAAGTGTGACAAAGTAAGACTCACCAGATGCTGCTGCCATGCTGTCATTCAGCTGCAGAACTCACTGACTGTGGAGTTGAAAAGAAAAAAAGAACAATGTTCTAAATATTCACAACAAAGTGAACAAAATCTTCTGTCTTCAGAAGCGTGACTGCATTTAAAATGTTGCAGAACAGAGCATGCTCATTCCCGATGTATAACATACACATCGGGAATGAGAACAGGTCCCGAGGTGTCCCATGAGAACGCAAAAGGTTACCTTCCGTGTCCCTATGATACGTGTGGATGGAATCCAATAGGTTGATGCTCCCGGTGGTGACACGTGTATTCCAGCCTTAACCCTAATTATAACCATAATCGCTAACTTTAACCACAACTGTGTTAAGATAGTGTTTTCCAAAGTGATTCATGATGAGAAAGTAAAATAAATGTACATGTGTAGATTCAGTCCAAACGTTCTCATGTTTCCTCCTGTTTCCGAACGCTTAACATAGGACAGTGTTGGGTGGCCAAAAGCATAACATACCGACTTTGTCACATAAGTGGTATGGTTTGCTTTGGGAGTGAGAACGTGTTGGGCAGAGAGTACATTTCAGATTGTTGTTCACTTTTAAGGTTTCAGTGCTGGTTTGATCGTAGAAGTTTTCGGTGCATTTAATGCTTCAATAGTAAATCTTGAATGTCAAAGTTATTAAGGTTCAGTAAATATTCTAAATCTTCTCATCCTTTGGGGAAATAATTTAACACCATGCTGAAAGTTTGCTTCCCTCTGCCATCTCTGGTCACATGGTTCAGATTTTATTTATTCAGATCAAAACCATTATTACTGCAAAGTGTGACTGAGTGTGCTTAGATGTGTCTCTGGGGAAATTTCAATCCAGCAAGGTGAATAATTAAACCATCACAGTAATATCTGTACCTGTCTGCCAGAGAAGTTGTTGACTGAGTAACATGGGTGTGTCAGCAATCACTCTGGAGTTCGATAAAGATTCAATCAAACTCTGTAATCACTCATCTGTCAGCTTTCCTGGTGTTCAGGCTGCTCGTCTGTTCTTTATGTCTAAGTTCTCAGTCATCCAGTTCATGATAGTCTGAGGAGCTTGGAAAGGAGGTGACTGGGTTTCTTTAAGTCTTCATGCTCATTACACAAGTCTATTCTTTACATCACTTCTACTTTTCCATGTTTTCAGATTTAATTCTGTCTTAACGCTAATCCAATAATTTTCTTGCTCACCTTCTGTAAGCCAGTCAGATTCTGTTCTGTGTGCTTTAAATATCTGTTCTCGTCTTTCAGTCTTTCAGTCTTCCTTTCAAACTCATTTATGCAGCACGCTTCCTCCCAGTCTCCGCTTCACCTTTGTCATTCGGAGCGCTGCCTTTGTCTTTGCATCCACCAGCATCTAGACTCTGGGTCTGTCCTCATTCCAATTATTGTGAACCATCTGCTATGATGGATCATGGAAGCCTATTCCACCTCAGCATGTAGTCTAGAGAGTCTTTAATGTTATTCAGGTGTGTTGCAGCAGGGACACAAAAGTTTCAGGACACAGGCCCTCGAGGACTGGAGTTTGAGACCCCTGCCAAAGACCGGAAAAACACCCCCACCACCCCTCCTTTGTGGGGTTTTGGAGTCTCAGGGTGTTTGTGTGTATTACTACCAGAGATGGGCAGTAACGCGTTACTGTAATCCGATTAACTTTTTTCAAGTAACGAGTAAAGTAAGGGATTACTATTGCAAAAACGGTAATTAGATTACCGTTACTTTCCCGTAGGAACGCTGCGTTACTGCGTTACTAAAACCGTGATTTTTTTGCAAGAATGTCTCATGACAGTGACGTAAGCGAGTGCGACGTTCGTGACAACAGCTGTGTGCAGATCAACAATGGATCATATATCGAGTGCAGAGAGAGTATGAGCGTGCAGCGTTTAAAGCGTGGAAGTACTGACCTTCTGT
>NW_024582404.1:2907130-2918408 GCF_018398535.1 Haplochromis burtoni | reverse complement strand
CTGACTCTCACACATCGGTCCAGTTCTTCCTCAGGGTTGAACTTGTTCTCTCTCAGTATAAAGTTTCCCACTGAGCTCCTCTCAGACCAGCTGTTCCCCAGCAGGACAGCTCTGAGCTCAGACACTGAAACGACAGCAAACACAAACACTGAACAAAGAATCTTTCAAAGTTAATACAAGCAGCAACAACATTATATCATAGGTTTCAATTAATCTAATTTTAATCATTTTCCACTTGTAACCACTGAGTTACTGAAAAATGCACAAAAATTGTCAGTTTGTTTAAATATGTGTTATTTTTTCTAGTATTTATGGATCATTACTGAGCCATAAATATATATTCACATGTGAGAATACAACATACATTTTGAGAGCTGAAAAATGTCATGGTCCCTGTGTCTCCCCGGCCAGCCCAATGTGGCCACAAGTGTTTGTTGTTTTGCTCTCCTTGCTCTCTCTCTCTCGTCTGTCTGCTTGGGCGGAGCTCAGATTGGGCGGAGCTCAGATTGGGTTCCCGTCCTTGGGATACGCACCTGCATCTGATCACTGGTGATTTGCAGTTTGATCTCTGACTCTTCTTAAGGAGGGGGGCTCTGAGCTACTTGTCGCTGGAATATTGAGTAACTCTTGTTAGTATTGCCTGGCTTCATTGCGATTCTGTTGACCCGTGCTTGCCTTGGATTAATCCTCGTCTCTGTAAATAGGTATTTCTGGCTCTGCCCTCATTGTGACCCCTGGACCCCGTGGGTGAGAGTGGAGCTGCTTGTGTGGAGATCAGGAGCGATTTTAGCCCATTTTTGGGGGTGCTGAATGAATCAAAGCACCCCCAAAGATTTCTTACTTTTTTTTGACAATATTTGCTGTTTGTGTGACACGTACAAAAAATATAAAAAGCATACAGTACTTGGTTGAGATGTAACATTTTAACAACAAAAGTATAGATACCCCTCCCATAATGGTTTGTTCCAGCTCGCCTCTCCCCTGCTCTGACTCTAGTGCTCTGTCTGCCAGAGCGATGGTGGCTGAGAGCAGCGGCGTGGAGGTCTGGTTTAAAACAGGACATCTTAGCTGCATTAAACCTTCAGTTACTCTTTATATAGTTGGTAGGAGTCAGACCATGTTTCTTTGTAGCTGAAAAACATTACACCAGGTAACCTGCAGTGTGAAGAGTGGAGCCAGTACGAAGGCGTGTTTCCCAACCTGTTGACCCCCAGAACCCTGGTCTATCCCCCCACCCCCCCACCCCCCTGTGTATATAGCGCACCAGTGTGGTTAATAAAGAACTTTGAACCGTGTTCTCAGTCTGTGCCCGAGTCCGATCCACCGCTGTGACAATAAATACATGTAACCTCTGTTAAAAGCTCAGTTTTAAATCCACAGTGTCATAATCTGAAGACCTATTTTTTTTCTCCTTGTTCAGCACAGTTTTCTTTCCTACAGTCTCTTTTGAAAATTGCACCAACTTCATGTCTGTGGCATAGAGCTACATAAACACTGGTATCCTGAATGTTTGATCTGTTAACATGAAGTTAAGGAGACATTTGATATGTTGTAACCTCTCCCAGAAATGACCCCCAAAAGTTTACATGAAATAGTTTTCTTCACTTTTCTATACATTATATGAGCTCTAAATGTAAAGAGAGAAAGCAGAATCCGTGCACTAAGAGGTTTTTAATTTTTCCAAACAAGCTTCACACTTCCTGCTATATTTTGTCTTCACCTGCTTCTGTCTAATGTCTTCCACCTTAAATTGCCCAGTTAAAGTTTGCATTAAACATCTTTTCTTTAAAAACTCACTGTGGGGTGGCACAAAATCAAAGCTCTTCCTGCGACGTCTGGGAAAAGTGTCTTGTGGTCCTGCAAAGATAAAGAAATAACTCTTCTTTTATTATTATTATTTGTAGTAGTTTATGCACTGAGACGTGTTATCCTGCAATGACTACATCAGATGGAACAAAGCACTTTTAATGTCAACGGCTGACTGTATGAACAGATCACATTAGTTCTGGGAAACTGTCGTCTCGTCTCTCTATGTACTGAACTGTATATAGCAGAGGAAACAAAGTTTACTTTGAAAGATTATTAAATATGACTGTTAATTTTCAGAAAACACATTCTGACAAATGTTATTGGTTAAACACATTGTTAAAGTATGCTACATGCAACACAGCAGCCTGGTTCAGATGAGACCTGCTGTAAAATATTCACCTGTAGTCACATCGATTATCCTCTAATAATCACGTTTTCTTCATTTTTTTCACATTTCTCCAAACAGGAGAAACCAAGAAACAATTAAATTACTGTCAGAAAGTGCTTGTAGAGGGAGGTAACTCACAGGTACTGCATGTAAGTGTGACAAAGTAAGACTCACCAGATGCTGCTGCCATGCTGTCATTCAGCTGCAGAACTCACTGACTGTGGAGTTGAAAAGAAAAAAAGAACAATGTTCTAAATATTCACAACAAAGTGAACAAAATCTTCTGTCTTCAGAAGCGTGACTGCATTTAAAATGTTGCAGAACAGAGCATGCTCATTCCCGATGTATAACATACACATCGGGAATGAGAACAGGTCCCGAGGTGTCCCATGAGAACGCAAAAGGTTACCTTCCGTGTCCCTATGATACGTGTGGATGGAATCCAATAGGTTGATGCTCCCGGTGGTGACACGTGTATTCCAGCCTTAACCCTAATTATAACCATAATCGCTAACTTTAACCACAACTGTGTTAAGATAGTGTTTTCCAAAGTGATTCATGATGAGAAAGTAAAATAAATGTACATGTGTAGATTCAGTACAAACTGTTCTCATGTTTCCTCCTGTTTCCGAACGCGTAACATAGGAAAGTGTTGGGTGGCCAAAAGCATAACATACTGACGACTTGTCACATAGAGGAGTATGTTACGCTTTGGGAGTGAGAACATGTTGGGCAGAGAGTACATTTCAGATTGTTGTTCACTTTTAAGGTTTCAGTGCTGGTTTGATCGTAGAAGTTTTCGGTGCATTTAATGCTTCCTAGTAAATCTTGAATGTCAAAGTTATTAAGGTTCAGTAAATATTCTAAATCTTCTCATCCTTTGGGGAAATAATTTAACACCATGCTGAAAGTTTGCTTCCCTCTGCCATCTCTGGTCACATGGTTCAGATTTTATTTATTCAGATCAAAACCATTATTACTGCAAAGTGTGACTGAGTGTGCTTAGATGTGTCTCTGGGGAAATTTCAATCCAGCAAGGTGAATAATTAAACCATCACAGTAATATCTGTACCTGTCTGCCAGAGAAGTTGTTGACTGAGTAACATGGGTGTGTCAGCAATCACTCTGGAGTTCGATAAAGATTCAATCAAACTCTGTAATCACTCATCTGTCAGCTTTCCTGGTGTTCAGGCTGCTCGTCTGTTCTTTATGTCTAAGTTCTCAGTCATCCAGTTCATGATAGTCTGAGGAGCTTGGAAAGGAGGTGACTGGGTTTCTTTAAGTCTTCATGCTCATTACACAAGTCTATTCTTTACATCACTTCTACTTTTCCATGTTTTCAGATTTAATTCTGTCTTAACGCTAATCCAATAATTTTCTTGCTCACCTTCTGTAAGCCAGTCAGATTCTGTTCTGTGTGCTTTAAATATCTGTTCTCGTCTTTCAGTCTTTCAGTCTTCCTTTCAAACTCATTTATGCAGCACGCTTCCTCCCAGTCTCCGCTTCACCTTTGTCATTCGGAGCGCTGCCTTTGTCTTTGCATCCACCAGCATCTAGACTCTGGGTCTGTCCTCATTCCAATTATTGTGAACCATCTGCTATGATGGATCATGGAAGCCTATTCCACCTCAGCATGTAGTCTAGAGAGTCTTTAATGTTATTCAGGTGTGTTGCAGCAGGGACACAAAAGTTTCAGGACACAGGCCCTCGAGGACTGGAGTTTGAGACCCCTGCCAAAGACCGGAAAAACACCCCCACCACCCCTCCTTTGTGGGGTTTTGGAGTCTCAGGGTGTTTGTGTGTATTACTACCAGAGATGGGCAGTAACGCGTTACTTGTAACGCGATTACTTTTTTCAAGTACCGAGTAAAGTAAGGGATTACTATTGCAAAAACGGTAATTAGATTACCGTTACTTTCCCGTAGGAACGCTGCGTTACTGCGTTACTAAAACCGAAGAGAGAATGTACTGACCTTACTTTGAGTTTGATTCCATAAAAAGTGACAAAAACATGAGTGTCCGCTGTGCGTGGGAAGAAAACTTCTTTTTACAGCGAAAAAACCCCTAAACTTCCAACAAGCACCGAGTAGCTACGACGTAATGGGAAACTCACAGAGAAACTCGCGGATTCTTCCACTGACCGCGGCACACCTGCACCAGGGTAAACCTCCGCCTACCCCACTCCTGCTTTACAGGTGAAAATAGAGCAACAGGACCGCTGAGTCTTTGACTTTATTTATGTTCTGCTGTGTTTTACTTGCATCTATTTGAAAGAGTGAGTGTAAACACAAAAAATATTTTATTTTATGTGCTGGAATGTGTAGAAAATAGGTTTAAATGTTAAACTAATTTATTCAAGTCAGAGAATGTTGCATATAATTAAATTTTTGCTTGATGCATAAAGTTAAAAGATTAAAACTGATAAAACAAGTTTTAAAAAAGAGACTTTTCCATTTGATTACATTTTGTATGATGGATTATGCAGAAAAAGTAGAATTGGGCTGAAAGATCTATCGCTTTATCACCTCTTCAGGTTGTAAATCGTGTTTTTAAAAAGTAACTAAGTAACTAAGTAATTAATTACTTTTGAAAATAAGTAATCAGTAAAGTAACGGGATTACTTTTTTGGGGAAGTAATCAGTAATTAGTTACTGATTACTTTTTTCAAGTAACTTGACCAACACTGATTACTTCTTATTTTATTTTGATATTTGTCCTGTCCTATGTGTGCCGTGTTCAGTATCCCACACACAGGGAAAGATTAAACCTTTCATTATACTTTTATTTTGTATTCAGATTTTGACATTTAAACCATCTAAGTGTGACAGTCCGAGTGAGCTGCTGGTATTTTCCACCGAGCTCCAGATTCTCCTGTGCCCGCCCCTGGGCGGAGCTGTCATCTCCTCACCTGCCCAACTCACCTGGAGTTAATCCAGCACAGTCTACTGAGAATATTTAAGACCAGCGTCTTCATTGCTTGTTTGTCACTTTACCCACATTGGTAAATGGCTCTCATGCTACATGCTTCAAGTTTAAGTCTATGTACCCACCTTGCTTTTCTTGTGCTACAGCTCTCTGGTCACAGCACCTGTGTCACACTCTGACTCCTGGGAAGGATTTCAGTATGGCACCTGCCTGCCCTCTTTCCACTGTTTTGCACTGGATCTCTTTTAACTCGGGTCAGCCCAGCATCGCTCTCTTCAGCTCACCCGGACCTTCAGCTGCTCCTCAAAGTGTCACCAACTCTGCCTGCAACATGAGTCATATTCCTCTTTCAAATCATTCAAGTCTGGAGAAATTTCATACCCACACTAATCAGCCACTCCTCTGTCCACAGTTACAGCTTTAGATCTCCACACTACGAGTCGTGTTCAAACATCAAGCCCTGAATCCCTCACCAAGTTTATTCCTTTGCTTAAACTTGTAAATAAAGTTTGTGAAAATTGCTCTGCTGTCTCCACAGTCACATATTGGCCCCTTTTTAAGCTTCTGAGCTCTGAGTGGTTTTGCAGTGTGTACAGACACATTTGTGTTCACCTGTCCTGATAAAACACCTGGTCGCTGTGTCGTCAAATACATGCTTAACTGCATCTGCATGCACATCCAACAGCAATGTCGAGTAGCCCTGACCATCACTGCTGAGGTCATAAATAAAACCTCCAGATTTGCATATACAAGAACTCTGAGAGGTCAGGTTACTCTAATATTTGCTCCCACCAAGCTTAGAGGCTTTACTTGATGAGTTTGCCTCTGTTCAAATTAAACAAGGTAACAAGAAGTCTGTGTTTATCTGTATACAGTGGATGTTATCTACTCTGTGGTCAATGTTCACTTTTTTCAAACGTTATCATTTTCTTCTTTGTGCATGCTGTTACTCATCGACTCACAGGACATGATACACATCACATTTACTTTATATCTAACTGCAGGTCAAAGGTTCGGCTTTATTAATATGTGAGTTAATGATTTAAAAAAGGCCCTTTCTGAATATTCTCTGCTATCAGTTTTATGTTCCTAGATAATCTGAGACTAAGATTTATGAACCTTTTTAAAGATAATACAAAAGTTTCAGATGTTGGTGCAGAAGAGAAAATTATGGCTACGGTCACAAAAATAAAAATACTTAAATACATAAAAAGAAAAATACATCAGGTTATGATGGAATAAGCACCTGATGTCATTCAAGTTGGGGTTTTTTGTTTTTTTCCTACAGACTAACAGGAGGTCATACAGGTCACAGTGAGTATTACATTACTGTTACTCAGATATATTCCACGTATCGTATTTATTACTCTGATGTCTGTAAACTGATGAAAAGAAGGAAAGCATCCATAACTGTGATGGCCATGAAAGCAAACTTAAAACCAGATGGGACATGACTGTCTGAAACTTTCTGAAAACCAAATGTTATTTTGACGGCTCCTGGTTATTAACATGAATAGAAGCTGCACTAATACACACAGATCTACATTTACACAGTTAATATTCTTACAGTTAAATATTATACTTTTATTATTGACTTTTTTATTGCTCCTAACATTATGGCTGCAATTAAGTTCATCGTCCCTGGACTTTAGACTCTCCGCTCTTGAACAAAAATGCATCTGCCCGGCTGGATTAAAAGCGTTACTTTATTAAAATCTGAACAAATTTAAAACAGACGAGCTTTTTGACACGAAATTCAAAAAATAATTTCTCTGGATTTTTGTCTTTGAGATCAAACGTCACAAACAGAACCGCAGAGATCCTGCAATCTGTGCATGGACTGATTTTAGTTCTTATTATTGATCAGGTCATCCTGCAGATCTTACCTGAGCTGTGTGTCTGTGACATCACTGTGCTGGGAGCAGAATTCATGCTGACTCTTCAGCTCTTTTAAGCTAAAAACAGTCGTCATTGATATTCCACACGTTTCATGCGACATCGTCTTCAAAGTGAAAACTCACCTGTAACAAAGTCGTTCTCAGCAGAGTGGGCGGGAGTCTCACTGCTGACATCACTGAGACACCTGAACAGCTGAGTCAATGTTTAACCTGCAAGAAAACTGAGACTGAGAAATTTACAGCTGAATAAGAACAAGGTTTCTCTTCAATAAGCAGCTGTAACAATGTCTGCTTCATTTGCATGTGACTTCAGATTTAGCGAATTAAGATCACTGGGATGCTAAGAGGTACTGTCCAGTAACAATCCTGGTCTCCGACACATTGAGTTTCGATTTTTATTTAAGTTTGGTTTCCTATGCTATTAGCAGTTCCTGTTCTATGTGGTTTTGTATACTAGTTAGTTGAAGTGGTCATTTTCCTGTTTTATTCGACATGCAGTTTGTTATTATTACTTCTCTCCGGCCTCATAGTATGTCACTTCCCACACTCCCTGACCCATGTGTATTTAGCTTTTCTTCAGCATGCGTCGTTTATGTGCCTAGTTGTTTCGTCTGCTTTATTTCTATAGTATAGTTTAGTACTTAGTGTCTGTTTCTAGTGTTCATTTTCTTTTCCCTGCATATAGCCACTAAACCTATACTCCTCTGTCATTTTGGGTCGTTTACAACATGCCACGTGAAGCTCGTGAGCACCTCCCTAAGTAACTGAACTTCATGAACTTCTTCAAAATAAATTTTTAACATTAGAGAAAAACATTACCAATAATCATCCCACAGCATTATCTGTCCATGAAGCCAGATAACACACACCAATGAGTTAAACTGCAGGAATGTCTTAAAGACATAAAGACCTGGATGGCCGCTAACTTTCTGCTTCTTAATTCAGATCAAACTGAGGTTATTGTACTCGGCCCTGAAAATGCTTAGAAATATGGTATCTAACCAGATTCTTCTCTGGATGGCATTACCTTGGCCTCCAGTAACACTGTGAGGAACCTTGGAGTCATTTTTGACCAGGACATGTCCTTCAACGCACATATTAAACAAATATGTAAGACTGCGTTCTTCCATTTGTGCAACATCTCTAAAGTTAGAAATATCCTGTCTCAGAGTGACGCTGAAAAACTAGTTCATGCATTTATTACTTCCAGGCTGGACGACTGTAATTCATTATTTCAGGAGTTAAACACTAAACCTTCGCTGTCAAATCTGCGAATCACAGATAGAGGCAGATTCTCTGTTGTCCTGTAAATAGAATTCAAATCCTGCTCCTACAAGGTCTACAGGCCCATCTTATCTTAATGACCTTGTAGTACCATATCACCCTATTAGAGCACTTCGCTCTCGCTCTGCAGGCCTACTTGTTGTTCCTAGAGTATTTAAAAGTAGAATGGGAGGCAGAGCCTTCAGTTTTCAGGCCCCTCTTCTGTGGAACCAGCTTCCAGTTTGGATTCAGGAGACAGACACTATCTCTACTTTCAAGATCAGGCTTAAAACTTTCCTTTTTGCTAAAGCATATAGTTAGGGCTGGACCAGGTGACCCTGAATCCTCCCTTAGTTATGCTGCAATAGACGTAGGCTGCCGGGGATTCCCATGATGCATTGAGTTTTTCCTTTCCAGTCACCTTTCTCACTCACTATGTAGTTAAAGACCTCTCTGCATTGAATCATATCTGTTATTAACCTCTGTCTCTCTTCCACAGCATGTCTTTATCCTGTCTTCCTTCTCTCACCCCAACCAATCACAGCAGATGGCCCGCCCCTCCCTGAGCCTGGTTCTGCTGGAGGTTTCTTCCTGTTAAAAGGAGTTTTTCCTTCCCACTGTCGCCAAAGTGCTGCTCATAGGGGGTCATTTCTCTGTATATATTATTGTAGGGTCACCTTACGATATAAAGCACCGTAAGCAGCTGTTGTTGTGATTGTGCTGTGTACAATAAAACTGAATTGAAAGTGAAAGAGCAGCAACTGTCCCAAAGGAAAGAATGAAACAAGATGGTCAGACAGGTGACTTTGTTATTAATTCAGTGTATTTGATCACTTTGCTCAGTTATCATTGAATAATGTTTACTTGCCACTGTGGTGAAACAACCTCAGAAGCAAATTATAACTCAGACATGCGCGTGCACGTGGCGCTCAGCTCCCTGGACAAACACCACAACACCCTCTGAGTGCTTCCTGCTCCACAGCAGTGTCTTCATGTCCTTGGAGGTTCATATTGGTGCAGTGGTCCTGGATACAAGCCTCCTTATTGGCTCAGGTGTTTCTATGTGCAGTTTGCCAGGTCTGCCTGTGCCAGTCCTACTGTTGCTGAGTGTTGGTCTGATGCTCTTACACTGAAGATAACAAACTCATTCACGTACAGTAAGGTGATGATAAACTGCAGTCATATTTCTGGATTTTAAACAATTTCGTATTTGTTCAGTTTTTATTGCTAACATTGAACTATTAATCTGTGTACTTGGTTTTATTTCTTATTGGGTGTAGTTTACCATTGTGCCACCAGATGGCGCACGCTACGTGTTTAAAGTGAGTGAAAATGAAACAGTTTTTGCTGTGGTCTCAGTCATCCTTGAGTAAAGATTAAGAAGCTTACTTTAGGTTGAAGCGTCACCTCTATGAGAAGTTCTAGCTGTAAATTGGTCCCAGTTTGTGGTTCCCCCACAAGCAAGGACCCTGGCCTCATCGTAGCTTAAACACGTTTTGCTTTTCTTGAAGAGATTACCAGTGTTAACATCATTTCTTGGATTTCTTCTTTATTATCAATTAAATCTGAGTTTCACAAATCATTGAATTTTGTTTTATTGTTACGCTTGTGTCCTAACTTGTATGAAACCTCTGACCAAGCACTAAAACCTGCTTTGGGTTAAGTTGCTGCTGCAGTTTGTTTCCAGCATCATATTTTAAAATGACACACAAACTTTCAGAAGAATGAAAGAACACAGGATCGGCTCTGCAGCCTCTCCTGCTCTTACTATAAATGACCAGAATATGAAATGAATATTTTGGGGCTGAAGCCGTCACATCACTGTTATTCTGGTGTTAATAGGAGCTGATGGAAATGTCAGAGGTGGAAAAGCTGCTGGTTAAACAAAAGAAAAGCCAAAAGATAAACGAAGTCAGCAGACTTTGTTTCCTCTCAGGGTTGTAGATCTGTTTAATACTGTCTGATAATCCAATCCAACCATTCGGTGCACCGACGACATCATCTTCTTCAAAACTCTTCATCTGTCCCTCTGGCTGCAAACTGTGACAACAGGAGTCGTTTAATTTTCCTCTTTTCAGCCCAAACGTTCCTCTGCTGCTTTAATCATCTCCCAGTTTCTTTGGTTGAGATGTTTGACTAAAAATAAATAAATAATATTTTTAAATATTAGCTTTTTAAATCTATATATGAAGATCAGCTGCTGAGAAAAGACCTGCAGCTGTGATCAGCTGTAAACATCTGCTTTGGTTGAACATGTAAACTATGATCAGGCATGAAGACGCCCAGAGAGTGAAAGGTCAACAGAGACTTTAATGTATAAAGTTTGTTTCCTTGTTAATCATCCAGACTGTAAACTGCCTTTTAACCCTGTGTGCAGGAGCAATTAGTGAGTTATTCATTTATTCTTATACATCACATCTTTAAGAGAAGTTTTTTACTGAAAATCAGGTTCATGCTACAGTGTTTAGAACTTTCTTCACAGACTGACAGATAAATATCATCTTTTTAATCTCATATTGTATTTTACTTTAGATACTGGTCATGTTTATTCTTCTCTCTCTTAAATAAACATAAATACATTGTTGGTTTCAAATGCAGCCGCAGTTAAACCAACAGTTCTTTCTTCAGTCTGGATTCACGAACCCCAGAAGGTATTTAAAAAGCACAAGGAGCAGTATGTGCAGTGTGTCCAGATGTCTAAGACCACATAGAAAATCATTCAAATTTAATATAACATTGAAGTCATCAGACAGTGTTAGAAATAATTCAAACCTTGTAAGATGGACATGAAGTTTTTCTGATTCTGAGTTTCTCTGTCAGCAGTCACGTCTCTGTTAACGTCCTCACCTGCACCCAGAGGACACTTTGATCCACTCACCAGAGACTTTATCAATCCTCAGTCTTTATTCTTCCAGCAGAAAATTGTTTTCTATGTCTCGTGTGATGATGATTCATCAGAACGCAGTCTCTGCATTACAGAGACATGCAGGTATAA
>NW_024582404.1:2897152-2902081 GCF_018398535.1 Haplochromis burtoni | reverse complement strand
TATTCGCTCTTTAATTGTAAAAAGACTTGAGGTGAGTAAAAACAATAAAATAAGTAAATATTTTATTTTTGTAGATGTCTAATAACAGCTTTGTAATCCTCAATTGTTATTAAATATTTATTTTATCTCTGATAAATAAATAACTGCTGACAGATGTTAATTCATTGCAATAATGAGAAAAACTCTGGATTTTACTACTTTTACTCTAAAAATGATTTAAAAAAAACAAGGAGTAAAATAAACAGATTAACATAAAAAGTCTGAATTACATAAAAACGTATTTTTGCACAAATTCTCAGCTTCTGTGATTCAAAGTGGAGGTTTGCTGCCCTCCTGCGACTGAAGGAGCTCACACACCCACGCTGCCTTCACGACACGTAGAAACTCGGACATCTCAGCTTCGTTTTGCTACAAATTCGGATGACAAACCCCCCTCCGATTATAGTGACGTTTAGTAAAATCACTGTTTAGATTTATCCTTCGACCTGTTGACCTCATCGTTGTTCGTTTAACGGTAACACGTGAAATACACACAGCGTGTCCTCCGGTCGCTCCAAGTCTCCGATCTCCTATTTAACCCCAGCCCGTGAACGCAGCACCAGGACCAGCCTGCCTCACATTGTTAACGTTGATTTCTCCCGTTCAAAGCAGCATTTTGTCTTCCGTGAGCCGAACCTGGATCACAGCCTCCCACTAACCGCATGAAATCTCGGCTTCGTCAGGCAGCGGGACCCCCACCGGCACACGGTAAGACCTCCACGGAGTAATCTGGAAACCCCCCGTTTCCCGGTGAGAAATCTTTCCAGCTAAGGTTCATGTCTCAGACTCCGGAGGAATAAAACGTTACCGGGGCGAGCCGTGCTGTTACTGCGGGGGGAGCTGAGGGGTCTGGTGGTTAAAGTAGTTGTTTTTTAGGGGGGCACTTTGGCACGCACGGTTAAACCGGGTCAGACACCTGTGCGGCTCGTTATTCTGACTTTGCTCAGCAGTCTATTTCCTCCCCGGGCTGAAAGCAGGAGGTTAGCGTGTTTCCCATGGCTACACCAAGCGTCCACACGGGGGTTATTTGCATTCCTCTCCGGCCTGTGGCGACACACACACGCACGCGTTATTATTATTATCTTAAAACTGGCAGCCAGATAACTGCGCCGGGAGTCCGGGGGCAGAGCGGCCAGGTCAGCTCCGGGGGTCGTGACGTCGCCGGGGCTGCAGGTTCACCGCTCCGTCTCTTGGGGCTCCTTTTGTTGACCGCACGCCCACCTTCCCCCGCAGCTGCACGGTTTCATAATCTAATGCTCTCGTTTCTTCTGCCCTCCTGTTGATCTCCGTGTGGAAGCCCGAGCATGAGGAGGATCGGTGGCCGTTACCCTGCCCAGACCGGAGGCTGCTGGTAGGGATGGTGTGGCTGTGAAGAGCCGGTGTGACGCGCCTGTGGTCGGGGGAAGAAGTGCCTGGACAACATGACTGTTTTCAACCCGGAAAATGTGGAGGAATTTTATGACATCGGGGACGAGCTGGGGAGGTGAGTCCACACCGAGCTTATTTCTAATGCGCACCAACTTCCCCTTTCTGTGCCCGGGGCGGGGATGCTGGGAAAAGACCTGTTTCTCATTAAGATAATAAATGTTTCAAAGTTTATTTAGCCCACATGTGCAGAGCTGTGGTCCACGCGTGTCTGAACCCCCCACTGTGAGTGAGTGAGTGTGATAAGCTGTGATTAATACAGTGTCGTCAGTGATGAAGAGTTGCTGTGTCTTCCTGGGCTTTATTGCAGGAGGCTGATGTAGATCTTTACAGGGAGCAGGTGTCCATCCTGGCTGTCACTCCGTGTGTGATTGGTCAGAGGTGGATGCTGATGATCAGGGTGAAGAAGCCGACTGTGTATGAAGCACTGTGGCAGAGCTGGACCTGAGTTTGGTTTGCAGGGCGGCTCGAATGTGGCAGATGATTCCAAACATAACGTGTTTGTTGACTGGAGCAAACTGCCGACCTGGCTTTACCTTCCTCATCGAAAATCTCTCGTGCCGTCATCTTTGCTCGAGCTGAGCTGACAAAACCAGTCAGGGAGTGAGTTTGTTTGGGCTGCTGGAGAAGAGCGAGGACGTGCAGCAGCACAGAGTTGATCTGGATGATGTTCTTAAGCCTTCATTGTAACCAAATCCAGGATTTGGTTAATCGAACAGCTTCACAAATGTTGTTTTTTAATCATAAGTTAGTTTAAGTGAAAGCAGATTTTCCTGTTTTCACTGTGACTTTATTGCTGATTCGGTAAAAAAATGTCATTACGTAATAATAAAGGCAGAAATGATGCGTTCCAGCTCCCAGATGTGAGAGTCACAGCTGTGGAAGTGGGTCTCTGAGTTTGTGGTTATGAAACGTTGGTAATAATCGGCCTTTGTGGCGTTGCTGATTGTGTGTCGTGTTCACCTTCCTCTCTGAGGAAAGCCTGCGCGGCTGCAGCTGCTGTAGCAACAGAGACGATCGGGGAGCTGTGTGTGATGGGATTGAGTTTCTGGCTGAGGTAAAGTAGACGGCTACGCCAGCGTGATCGTCTCGATTGGCTGTTGCTCCAACGCTGGGATCCGCTCTCTGTTGAGGAAGGATGGGGACAACAGGGAGCTGATATCACGTCATCTGCCATCATTATTAAATCATCCTAAATATTCCAACATCTGCAGTGTTGGGATAGAAAATATTTGCTCCTGTCATCAGTCCTGTCATTTATGCATGCTGTTTGTTGGAGAGCGCTCCAGCAGCAAGGACTCTGAAATGAACATGTCTGTGGGAAACTTATTTTGCATGGGCACAAAGAGGCAAGCGCCATGTGTGCAGCTGGAACTTGTTCTTGTTTCTGCTGCGTTTCTGCTGCGTCTCTTATGGGTGAGGCTTGTGTTACTTCTCTCATCAGTCACTCAGAATCTGATGTATCTGAGTCCGGCGACGTCCTGCAGTGTCCTCGGGCGTCTGCTTGCTGCCGCGTTAATGAGCAGATCTTTCCCATAGATGCTGCACACAGGTGGTCTTATGTAAGACGGGCGCACTGATCACTCCCAAACTGGGCCTGACACCTCTGCATTAGCAGCCCACGTGCGTTGAAACGAGGCAAACGGAGACATTTCTGTGCAGCTAAGCTCGCTGTGTCTGAATTGGAGCACTTGTACTGTACAAACAGACGAGCTGCACAGGAAGAAGAAATCAGAGGTTCTGGATGAAAATGCAGAAACTCCAGTGACTGTGCAGTCGTTATATATTTGTGTTGGTACTGGATGAACTTTAGCATAAACCAGAGTCTGTTAATGATGAAAGCTGCTGAGTCTTTCACTGTAAAGCCCAACATGCCTGCAGACTGAGGGCTTTTGATCCGACTGTACTCCAGGCCTGCCGCTGGCTGCACTTGGATTAAGGCCCATTTGGTTTGGCAAAATGGGAAAATGGGAATTCACCCAAGCAGTGAGTCTATCCTGTCACTGACACCGACACTGCCTGCTTATGCATGGAGGACCTGATGCCCGGTGAAGCCGAGCATCATGCATGAGCATCTATGTGCAGCGAGCACGCAGGAACAAAGCCAAAGCATACATGTTAGCAGCGCGATCTTATATAATGCTGTCTGTAAATGTTGCATTATTGCTGAAGCTCTGCTCAGAATCACTGCCTCCTCTTGATTTTTCTCACCTCTGTGATCGGGGTGCCATTGCTCGCCCAGTTTTCCGAGCCTTCCAGAACAAAACCTGGAAAACTGGAAATATTAGACGCGCCTAATAAAGTGTCAGTCAGAGAAACGATTGTGAAACTGCAGGTCAGCCGTTGAAGATCCGGGCAAAGCATCAAGTTGTTGCTTGCGGAGCTGCGCTTTAAAAAGGGTGATGTGTTTGCACAATGTGCATCAAACTCATCCCTGCAGCGTGGAGCCCGGCTGGGTTTAGTTTAAAGGCCTCCTGACAGACGTTGACCACATCTGTGCTCAGCTGGTCTCTGTAACTGCTTCACAGAAAAGTCTCACGTCACGCCTCAGATTGTTGAAGACGTCGTAGTTTGCCAGCATCTCAAAGGGTCTGTTGTTTGACGCCTCCTCAGAGTGATGCTCAGGTGTCGGGTGAAGCACCGCTGCAGTGTGTGTGTGTGTGTGTGTGTGTGTGTGTGTGTGTGTGTGTGTGTGTGTGTGTGTGTGTGTGTGTGTGTGTGTTTTAGACTGCAGAGACACAAGCATTCAGGCTCAGAGCTTCTGTCGCTGCAGGGCTTTTTTTACCCCATCAAACCTTTTAGTTCCTCCAGTTAGATCAGCAGAAATAGAAAAAGCTGTAATTGCCTCCATTATCAGTGCCTCTGCAGTGCATTATGGGTCGTGCGTGACAGCCGGCGCGTGTGTTTTCTTAATTAAATGATTAAGCAACGGTGTTTGTGTGGCGCTCTTCTGCAGAGGCCTCAGTTAGCAGGTGCTTTATGACACATAATACAATCAGCTGTCCATGCAGGGAGTTCCTCGCCTCGTCGATGGACTTCAGCTGCACCTCCTTGGACTGGTCCTCAGTCAGCCCAGTGCAGCAGGACCTTAACCAGTTATCCACCTGCTGCAGGTGCTTGTTAGAAATCTCCAAACTAGAAGGCTCCGACTGCAGGGTGAGACCCACTGGAGAGGCAGCTGAATGAAATGCAGCTCTGACCTACGCAGGGAGAAAGCTGGAGATGATGCACGACTCCAGAGACAGATGGGAAATCGCCGTCAGTGCTGGCCGGCTGATATCTGATCTCTGAGTGGATGCCAGTACTGCTCTAGAATAACAGTAAACCTCTGTAGGTCTGAGCAGAGCATGCGGTCATGCTGCATGCAGCAGGCCTGCGTGAAGAAACGGGCGCAGCTTGCACTCCGGTCATGTGAGTCCAGTTCTGCTTTCCTTATTTTTTGGATTCATTTATTTCTTTTGCTGT
>NW_024582404.1:2892435-2896680 GCF_018398535.1 Haplochromis burtoni | reverse complement strand
TCTGCAATGCAAATGAAGGTAGAAGCTTTAAGCTGAGGCTGCGTTTGGGCTTCATCAGGAAAAACTCCCCAAAGACGAATCGCTGTGAACACAAAACAGGATTATTTGAAGAATCCACCCAGGATCCTGTGTCCTGGAGTCAAAGCTGATATCATTTCAAAACATTTTCCCTGAACAAATCTTTGCTTCATTCCTTTCTTTATTGTTTATGGAGGACACTGACAGTAAATCTGCTCCAGACAGTCAGCAGCAGGAATCGGCCCCAACCAGCTACTGACCTACATTTACCCCCCACCACCACCCTTGGTTATTCTGTTGGGTGGAGGGGCAGTCTGGGAAGCAGGAGTGGCCTTGATGAAGCCTGTCACTCACCCACCCTCCCCCCGTCCTCCCCCTGGATCCCAGGGAGCGGCAGTGCGGTCCTGTCAGGACCACTGCGCCGCTGTGCTGCAGCAGCACATTAGCTCCAGTGTGGTCGTCGCATGCTTTGGTGTGACTGTCCAACACAACAGGTTTATAAAAAGTGGAGGACTTTTGAAAATGAGCACAGGGCCGCTCGTCTGCTGACGCCTGCTCTGCATTAAATCCATCAGTGACTGTGGGTGTGAACAAAGACGAGAGCACCACCCGTCAAAGCTCCGTCACAGCCAGCCGCTGCATGAAGGCAGAGAGAGGCAGCACTGATCACTGATGCTGTTGTACCGTCTGCACTTTGTTTTTTTATTGCTGTGCGATCTCATCATTTGCATTTTGGAAGCCTCGCAGGAAGCTGCGTGTCTGTCGTCTCTCTGAACTGTGATCGCTGCCTGGACGCATCTCGCTGTCACATCTATGTATCTGACCTTTCACCTGACCGCCACACCAAAGTCAGAGGACTCAGCATCCTCCACATCTTTGATTCATCATAAAGATGCACGCGCTCAGTGAAGCCAGATAGAAAAGTTTTTCGAGCCGCACTGAGCTGCTCTGTTTGCAGTTTGTCCAAACTGGCCACAGACGAGATATCAGGATAACAACACGACGAGCGTGTTCTCTTAGTCCTCGCTGAGTATTCAGAGGCTCTGTGTAAGAAGTGACTTACAGCTGATCTCATGCTGACAGAGTTCAGCCTCAGTCTGAGTGAGAAATCCTTTCAGCGTTTCTTCGTTGCCCACATTTAGCATCATCTGTCCAACTGCACGTTTCTCTGATCGTGATATTAGTGCGTGTGACAGAGCACTGAGAGGCTGCTGTGGGATACAGCCATTAATCCTCCCAGATTTCAGGGTTTTTCTGATCAGGCGTCTTTTATTATTGACGTATCCCTGGATCATTAAATGAGTAAAATATAGAAATATTAATAGAATTAATGCAATTTTAAAAGTTGTTGTTATATTAGTTCATTATGTAACAAATCTTTAGAGTAGCTGATATTTAAAAGGACTCTTTTAAAAGCATTTCAGGACCGTGTGCGCTGCTTTTATCCCCGTGCTCGGTGCTCGGCGTCGGGCAGGTTGGACGAGCTGTTAGTCGATCTGTTGAGGAAGCTTTACGCTGCAGCAGAGGCCGAGCAGTCAGCCGCCTCTGATCCTGCAATGTGAGGAGGCAAAATAACCACGTTTCAGTCCAAATGTTCCAGCTCATCAGAAGATTGGTGGTAACTGGAAACCAAGCCTCAATAACCAGGTCAAAGGGCCAAACTGGGAGTCATGTAGATGCTGGTCATAAATCCTGATCAGAGGAAAACATCCGGCTCTGGTTTGTGTATCTGCTGCTTCGCTGTATGTATTTACATTCAGTCATTGAACGCACACCCTGAGCTTCAGCCTGCCAACATTAGCAGGAGTAATAAGTACGTGAGTCAGAGGAGCATCTAATGTTCCTGCGGCCTCGAGATTATCATTAAAGACAGACGAGGTGGGAAAAACGTAAACAAGACGAGTCAGCTGTGAGAAGAGTTGATCAGGACTCTGAGGCTGACTTTAGTCTGTTATTGCTGCACTTAGACTCACACTGAACTCGGACTCACTTGGATTAGCCTCAATTATTTTCAATTAATCTCTGCAGTCAGGGCGGGATGATGGGATTCCTGCCTGCTGTGGTAGCAGGTGAATGGCAGGGAGCGGCGCTGTGCGTGAAGCTGAGTGTGTGTTGGAGCGCACGTGGGACGAGCTACAACCCTTTGCGGTCAATTAGGGGAGACGTGCAGGCGGTGGAGCATGGAAACCGAGGGGTGGTAAACGGTGGAGGAAGACAACTTCTCCCGTTTCTGTCTCTCGTCTTCTGCAACCTTCCAAGCTTAAACTCTCACGCAGGGTTTCCTCCTGCTGTGAACGGGAACGACTCTGACGACTGCACTTAGACAAACTGCACGCAGCCGTCTTCTCTCAGCACATAAACGACTCCGAACTAATGAAAACGTGCACTTGGAAGCTTTTGTTTCACGTTCTCTTGAACTGATATCGCTGCGTACTCCTCGTCTCGTTCCTTGGAATATCCGTCTTCTTTTCACACATGCTCGCCCACTCGTGACAGTGAGGGCCAATCAAAGGCTGCGATGAAAGCAGCACCAGACCGCGGAGGTCTGCAGATGCATCGTTCAGTATCTGGTCGGTGTGCAGAGAGCAGACAAACCCGAGTGGGTACAAACAAACAGTCACACCAACGTTGGGTTGATGCAAAGAAACCTTGACGGACGGCTGAACCTGTGAGCCCAGAAAGATGCTCGTTTGGACACAACTACACGTCCAGCACAGCTGAACTCGTCTCTGCGTCCTGCGTGGGTTTACATGAAGGATCGTTTGAAACACTACGAGTAAAATCTCATTAATCCTTGAGCGGATTAAGTGTCACTGTTGGAAAAATATTCTGAGGGCTTAAAGTATAACTATTGTAAACAGTGTTTTAGGTAAAGCCTCGTTTGGGCTGCGGTCACTGATGTGATGTCACATGACTACATGTCAAACCTCAGTGTTGATCAGAGAACATGCAGCCTCGCTCTCTGTCAGTTATTTGGTCCGAGTTGCGTTCTTGTTCCTCACATTAACAGGATTCTTCTGACCTTCACAGATCCTCCTGACAGACGTTTTCAGCTGCGTGTTTTTAGTTGGACTCGTGAGATGAGGAGGGAAACGAGCTGGAGCTTTCAAAATGAACTTTTAATTAATGCTGACAAAGTCAGAGGTGAGGTCACATCAGCTCAGAGCGTCTCTGCTCAACCTACAAAACCAGTCTGCGCCTGCTGATTTCCCCTGAGTCACGGCGGAGTTAACCGGCCCGAAACTTGCTGAATGTCAGTTTCGTCAGACATGCGGGGCCCTGTTGGAAAAAGCAGCAGAGAGAAAGCCCTCCTCCTGCTGCCGTCTCCTCGGTGGACTGTGCAGCACTTCCCTTAATTTACACACAGCGCTAAATAAAGTTTGTCGTGTTTTTCTTTAACAAATGCAGGCATTAGTACCCACAGCAGACAGGTAACTCATCGCCTCTGTAAACACACGTCTCTAACACGCTGAACAAATGAGCATTTTTGATTCTTAGTACCAGAAGCTTTCACTCATACTCAGCCTATAAACGCACCAGCAGCCCCACAGACTCGTCGTGATCGTCGGACCATCAGACGTGACGATCGATCGAGCCGGGCGGACGGGGCTGTTCCAGCGACTCGTCAGTGTTTACAGCCTGCAGATGAAGATTGTACGTTCATATTTCTGTAAACGTTAAACATGTTTGATTAGTTATGAATTCAATTTATTTACACAGCACCAAATCACAACAGCCTCAAGGTGCTTTATATTGTAAGGTCGACCCTACAATAATACATACAGAGAAAAACATGTGACCCCCTATGAGCAGCACTTTGGTGACAGTGGGAAGGAAAAACTCCCTTTTAACAGGAAGAACCAGGCTCAGGGAGGGGCGGGGCCATCTGCTGTGATTGGTTGGGGTGAGAGAAGGAAGACAGGATACAGACATGCTGTGGAAGAGAGACAGAGATTAATAACAGGTATGATGCTGGTGACCAGTTTGAGATGTGTGCGCCTGTTCGACCACTAACGTCGGTGCTTTGGGTGAAAGAAGCCTTCATGTCTTCATGATGATTTATTGTTTTGAGAACTTCACAGTTCATCAGCTCTTTCCACTGTTTCACATTATTGGTTTTATCTCTGGGTAGAGCTGGGCGATAGAACGATAACGATATGTATCGCGATATAACTTTTAGAGAAATTAAACTATCGCGATAGACCTCGCCGCGCTTGTCCTCTTTTT
>NW_024582404.1:2886193-2891200 GCF_018398535.1 Haplochromis burtoni | reverse complement strand
CACATATCGTGATATGAAAAAATCTCATATCGCCCAGCTCTATCTCTGGGTGTTTGTACACATCAGTGTGGCTGCGAGGATTCTTCCAGGATGATTATCTCTGCTTGCTGGCATTCGGTCCTCTCAGAGTTACAGCTGGATCAGAGCAGGAGTCTGTTATTGTGTCTCTGCAGCGTCTGAAATCTTTGAAGGTCCTGGAGGCTGTTGGTCGTAAAAAGTGTGAAGATGGCAAAGGAAACCTTTCACCTCTCCTCTTTACCTTTAAGCACAATGTCTCCATTGTCTGTGCCGTGCAAAGCTTGGGCCTGGGGGAGGTGACTGACATTCCTGCCACACTTGAATGTCCTTTCGCTCTGGCTGCAGACGAGGGCAAACACTGCCTGCTTCTCATTTAGCTTTCTGTCAGTTATCTCTCCATCAGAGGAGACATTATTAGTTCCTTGAACCTGCAGTTGTCTGAATGAGACTCCTCCCCCTAAGTCACACCTGGCTGCCAGGCTGGGAAACAGCTGAGTGGAGGAAACAGGCTGTTGAGCAGAAAGTTAGCAGTGGTAATGTGAACGCTCACAGGGATTTGAGTCTGCTCCTGGTCTCGAACCACCGATCTTTTATCTGTTAGGCAAAAGTGCTCACCACCAGGCCAATGTAGTCACTTTAAAAGCCCTCACTGATCTTCTGTGTGTGTTCATATCTTTGTGAAGTACAAAATTGGACGTTTAAAGGCGTTTATGAGACTCAGAATGTGATTTTTGATGGTAAGGGGCCAGAGAAAGCCTTGTGTCAATGAGATGTCCTCACTGAGTTTGAAAACGAGTTTGTGTGTGTGCTGATGGAGCGGTGGCGTGGCCCGTACACACACACACATACAGGTGTGCAACACCTGCTACACAATGCTGTTTTGTGCTCTCCTGTAAATATTTAAGGCCCCGAGTGTGTTGTGACATATAAATGATGAAGTATTGCAATCAGCTGCGTCTCTGCTGCAGCCGCTCGTCTCGTCTCGGTGACGCAGCCACGAGCGGGTGCACTTTCAGAATAAGAGCTTTCATACTGACCGCAGACAAATAACATCTTATTTTAGAAATGCTAAAGTGGGTCATGTTACATCCAGGTGTGTTGCTCAGGTGGAGTCTGTTTGTTGGAAACATGATGTCAAACATCAGGCCGATCGTTTCATCACTGATTCAGCTGAACAGCTTCTGGATGCGTCGCTGAGGCTCAGCGGGCACCTTTGCATAACAGACTAACCACGCGGGGAGATAACCACGGTAAGGCTGGGTCATGTCCACAGTATCAGCGCTCCTTCTTACAGTCTTATTATAAGACCGTTGGAACTGCTTTTTAATGCCTGTCGAGCCTTTAAAGCCGAGGGGAGCGATGCTGCGGCCTGTCGGGGCGTTAATGACGTTTAATAACTTCCACCGGTGTCAGAAACACTGCTGATAAAATCCTTATCTGAACACAAACACTCGCACACGCGCTGTTTACACCCACCCAGGATTGTACCGCACTCTTCCTTCCTCCAACCAGCGCGGTTCCTCAGTCTCTTGGCCCTGTTGCCGTGGTTACCCTTCCGCCGTACACAATGGCGCGGCGGTTGCGTAATGTTTTTTCTGCCGGTGCAGTTTGTGGCCCACACTACCGCAGAGTGGGCCGGGAGCACTCCACGCCGGCCTCCCACACTGGGCTCCGTGCTAATGAAAAGCCTGGCCTCGCCGGGAGTCTTCAGGCTGACGCCTCCGAGCCTGCGGCCGCTGCAGACGCTTTGTCCTTTGACTCCTCTGAGCTGCAGAGGTGCTGCAGTTACAGTCTGATCTCTTGTGTTTCTGCTGAGACTCAGCCGCCCGTGGAAACAGAACCGGAGTGAAAAAGAGCGACTGGCCTCTGATTGTTTTACCCTCGTGTCTATAAGGAGGATAACCTGCGGCTCATGCGTCGTGTTGGTGTGATGAATGTGCCACGGCACACCCGTGACCTTTGCAAGCAGAGCCAATCAGATACATTCAGGAGTGTACGTTTCATTGTATGTGGAAATGTGTAGTCTTCCACTCACAGGATATTCTCTCGTACTAACAGCAGTTTTAAAAACCAGGCAGCATCAGATGATCAGCGCTGAAGCTGCACAGCCACAGAAATAATGTGAAGCTGCGAACTCACCAACAAAAGTGTAAAACTGCTGATTATTCAGAGATGTAGCATCTGCATCAAGCTCGGCTTATTAAATTAAATTAAGTACAAACTATAACGATGCCGCTCACACACTGTTTATGCAAAACTTGTAGTTTTTGTGTGTTGCTGCTCTCTGGACGCCTGCTTTAATGTAAAGATGAGTTCAGTGTAAAGGAGAAGCAGCAGCCGTGTGTCGCTGAGAAAAACCCTTTGACGGTTGCGACTGTAACGTTTCAGCTGCTCTTACTGTAAAATCAGCTGACGGCGAGAGCGGCACTGAGGTTCAGATTGGGAGGGGCAGCAACTGATTATCATCTGTCAGCAGTCTGTGGTTTCACTTCACTGTTTCTGTGCGTTGTTGTCTCTACTTATTATTTCCTTCAGCGTGTTTGCAGCCGATGATGCAGAGGAAGTGTGAGAGCTGAGCAGGAACAGGCTGATGTTGTGAATGTGGACGCAGGCTGGCCTGCAGAGCGCTGGGACTGCATCCATCCCCCGTGAGCCAAAGACAGTTTAATTAAGTAGAGAAGCTTTAATTGAAGTGAGCAGGCACGTTTAAAGGGATGCATCGCCCAAAACGAAGGCGGTTAGTTCCCTTCTCTTTATATGATAAAATAAAAACGACACAGAGTCTTTCAGGGGTTTGTTGTTGGAGAAAATGTTCTTGTCGTCGTGTTTGAAGGAGTTCAAACCTTTGTGGAGACCTTCCTGGGGGATCTGATTAAGTCTGAGCTGGTCTCCACTGATGCGCTGCTGGTTTCCTCTCACTGTGCAGCAGTTTGGCACCGATGCAGCCATTTGTATCCCCATCAAATATTCATCTCTGATTTTAAAAGCAAAATGCGCCGTCGCTCAGCACCCCAAGCGTCCGTCAGTGTGAAGCTTTGACAGCGAGCAGCGAACCACTCAGTGCGTCGAGGTCGTCACCTGGAAGGTGAGCCAGAAAGCTGCTGAACATCTGATGGAGCTGCTGGCCGCGGTGTCTTAGTGCTGATTAAAGGATGGCACAGTCATATATTTCACATTACACCAACAAACTTTTACACAGCAGTGTTTTTGTAGCCGTACTGTACGATGAGCATTCGCACAGACGGGGTCCTCGCTTGGAAACTGCACGCAGACAGAAGGTGAAGATGACGCATTAGTGTACCAAGCAAAAAATAACAATTTTATGTCATCTAAGACCAAAGCTGTCAACATCAGGAAACAGTGCGGGCGACTAACCCTCCGCAGTTTCAGGTATTCACGTCACGTCTTTGCAGAAACCCTCCTGCAGCAGAACAGCTTCCTCTGCTGTCAGCTCGAGTCGTGTACGCACACAGTTGTCACACTGGATGCATTCACAGCTAACCGCCGCTGTCCACGGAGACGGCATAGAACTGCTGATGCTCGTAACTGGTCAACCTGACGTTTAAAGATGGCTGCACTCGTTTACATCATAAATGCTGGCAGCTAAACACATGATTTCATTTTTAAATGTCGGTTCTGCTGCAGCTCTGACTGACAGCACCTGTCTGAAAACCTGCGAGGTGAGAGGTAAATGAAGCGGCGTGCTCCTGCAGCACTATGAGGCAGGAAACGAGCACGTGGACGTGGATGGCATAAACTGTCATGGAGCCACAGTCAGTGCAGGCGTGTGGGTGCTAGCTGCAGGAAGCCCAGGCTGCCGGTGCGAGCGCGGCTAATATTAGCAGATCGATCTGACGGTTTGTGCATGGCCTGCGTTTAAGATATGTTTTGTTATCAAATTGTGTGATTAACAGTTTCACACGAATCTTAAACTCTTTACTATTCTATTCTATACTGATCTAGTCTGTTCCATTCTACATTAGAGGGCATGCACTTCTATGACAGCACGTCTCCCAGAGCGGTCAGACTAACTCCTCGCAGCACAGGGTCTGATGTCCTGTCATGACTGTTCATGTGACCACAGCCTTCATGCAGGGTGATGACAGGACGACGCTGCTGTCCTACATCAGGAGGAGGGGAAGCCTGTCTGAGCGGGGCGGACGCATCAACTATAAAACTGTGTTTATTCCGCTCACCGTAGATGCTGGACTGAACGCGACCTGCAGAGGAACACTTGAGTCTTAACTGCCGCCGGGCGCTGTAATGGATCAGGTTAAATATAAAGTGTGCAGGGCACGCACCTATCCAGGGTTTGACGAGCACGCCTCGCTTTATCTCTCCCTGGCAGGCCGCGCTGATGAACGATCCCATCAGCCAATGATCGGGCAGCATAAAAGCCGCTTTGTCACAGAGCTGACGGGCAGCGAGCCTCGTGCCAGGTTACAGCGGCTCCCTTTTATTAGACGCCTCCATTATCGAACCTGAAACGTAGACCTGCGTTTAATGGCCTCGGATCTCTTTCAGTGAACCGTCTCCTTCAGTGGATGATGAAGTTGAGACGAGCACAATCACCCAAAACAGCTTTGGGAGGTTCATTTAAATAAGCTCATACGTGATGATCGTGAAGACCTTTGTCCTTATTCATCACATTATATCCTCCAGTAGTTTAGTACTAATGCAGGAGAAACACACACACACATGCAATAGTGTGACTTTCACTCATGCTGGGACTGTTTTCTTTGTAAAGGCTGACAGACGTCCGTTTATACTCAGATGTTTCGTTTCACCGTCTTTACAGGAGACGTTTGATCTCAGGTGTTTGCAGCGATCGATGTGAAGCGCACCGCCTCACTGTGTTTGAGTTTTTTCCAGTTACATTAGAACACAGTAAAAGCTCCTCATCAAACCCTCTCTGTCTAAAGACAGACACTACGTCTGTTTGAAGTCTGAGTTACTGTTTCATGAAGGAGGAGGATGATGATGATGATG
>NW_024582404.1:2878374-2886173 GCF_018398535.1 Haplochromis burtoni | reverse complement strand
ACACACACACATGCAATAGTGTGACTTTCACTCATGCTGGGACTGTTTTCTTTGTAAAGGCTGACAGACGTCCGTTTATACTCAGATGTTTCGTTTCACCGTCTTTACAGGAGACGTTTGATCTCAGGTGTTTGCAGCGATCGATGTGAAGCGCACCGCCTCACTGTGTTTGAGTTTTTTCCAGTTACATTAGAACACAGTAAAAGCTCCTCATCAAACCCTCTCTGTCTAAAGACAGACACTACGTCTGTTTGAAGTCTGAGTTACTGTTTCATGAAGGAGGAGGATGATGATGATGATGATGGCTTCGGGCTGTGACTTGCTCGTAACAGAGCAGTCTGCACAAAAATGAACAACATGGAGAAAAAAAGCAACAAAGCAAAGTTTGCTGTGGGGTTTGCAGCGAAGGACGGCGAGCGGGAGGTGAGATCGCACTCGTTGTTTCCCACTCACTGAATGTGTCGTCCTCCGTCGGTCCGAGTGCGCCCGCGTCACATGTGACAGAGAAGCCTCGTGGGCGCCTTCCCGAAGCTCTCCCAGCCTGCCCGCCATTGTACTTAACACTTTTCAGCTTTTCAGCACCCTCTCCGATTTCACAGTAGTAGTGCACAGAGCCAATCAATAGCTGGCTCGCAGTAGTGACGGAGAGGTGCAGTGTAGTGTTGGACAGCGCGCTGGTCTTTGTCCTTCTGTGTTTAAAGTCTCAGAGAAACCTCGTCGTTGTGTTTGTGTTACGAAGACGTGATCTTTGAAGCTTGAGTTTTTTATGCGCACTTAGTTTGAGCTTGTGTTTAATGCTGTCGTTAGTGATTAAATAACACAGTCTGTGCATTAAAAGCTGCTTATAACTATCATTTATTTGGCAAATGAAGCGAGACTCTCAGTGTTTATCAGAGCAGTGTTGGTGGGAGAGGAGGCAGGTTTCTTATCCTGTGGACCGAGTCCAACTCCACCATCCTGAACCAGCAGCAGCCCGTTGGTCTTCTTCAGTCCCAGCATCGAGGACCAGTTCCCATCTCCTGCAGGTTCTGGGGGGGGCTTCTCCCACTATCAGCAGCTTTTCAGAGCATTGCCACCTTAACTGACTGCAGTCCAAACAGCTGGGATCTGTTCAGTGTGGGGGGAGGGCAGCTGAGTAATGTGACCTGGTCAGCCTGCTGCTGGAGATGCATGAGGTGGTGGGTTGGGATGATTGCCTGTTAGCAGCTGTGCTGTTGTGCTGTAACAGCAGGGGAAAGGATGCGTTAACACGTTGCACAGTGCAGACGCTCTGCTGCAGGAAGGGCTTTTATTTTACCCTGTATGTTTATACTGAGGGCTTAAAATGTCTTTATACGTTGAATTCTGCTCCCACAAGCCTGGCTGTGATGTATGGCTGGATTATGGCTGGATTGGGGCCAAAGATTAGGAGGCTGAGCATCTTACTTTCCTTTTCAAGCCCAGACAGCCATGGAATCACTCACACATCGGGTTATTCTGCAGAACCTAATGGCGTCCACACAAACACAAGTGTCTGCTTGGACAAAGCCTGATGATGTGGAGTAAAGATGCAGATGTATGAAGATGACACCGAGATTTGTTCTCATCTCTGAGAACAGAAAGCCAGCAGGATCGTGTTACAGTCAGCTGCCCAGCAGAGACCGCAGACTTTTCCGTGTGTGTTTGTGTGTTGTGTGTGTGTGTTTGTGTGTTGTGTGTGTGTGTGTGTCTGTGTGTGTGTGTGTGTGTGTGTGTGTGTGTTGGGGTTGTGTGTGTGTGTGTGTGTGTGTGTCATCAGCTGCTGTCAGCCCGAGCTGTGCCAGACACCCTGCGTTGACAACATGAACTTCCGTGAGCTTGTTATCACTTCGTTCTCACTGAGGAGGCTCCTTTCCAACACAACCCTGTGCTGCTAAAATAATCCTGTGGTGTTTATGAGGCCTGCGTAGTTTTAATGTTCATGTGATTTGAGGTTCGGTGTCAATCAGAAAACTGCGCTGATGCAGATCTGCCTCAGTGTGTTTCTGACCTGCTGATCACATCGTCACAGATCAGTTTCCACACCTGAACGTTCACCTGTGGAGATGCAAACACATGTTAGGGACCTCATAATTAGAGAGCTTTTTATTGTCATCCTGCAGCTTCTTGCACAGCGACGTTGGGATAATATCATGTTGGCACTCAGACTGAAGCCTGCATGAGTCTTCAGCTGTCCTTCTCCTCTCCAGTGGACTCTGATCCAGTCTGGACTCAGCAGACAGACTGCTCTGCTTTTAAGACCTTACATTTTAAACGCTTATAGTTGGGCCTGGATCAGGTGACCCTGAAGTGCTCCGGCTGCTGGGGGACTTCCCAGGATTTATTCCTTCTTCACTTCCCTCTTTCCACTCCTGCATTTACCTTACGTTGGCGTTAAATTAATAAACTGTTTTCATCAGGCTGCACTTAAACATTACTGTCCTGAGTAGTTTCTCCTTTTCCTCGAGCAGCTGAACGCTGATGATGACACCTTATGTTATCAAAGCTTCCCAGCAGCTGCTGAGCTGAGCGTCCTGCAGCTCCGACCGTCTCTGTGACTCTCGCTGCTTCAGTCTTACAACGACGAGCTGTTTGTGGAGCAGCAGTGCTGCATCTGCACAGCTGCATCTGCACCTGCAGGTTTGGTTTGGTCACCGACACACAAACCTGCTTTATGACCTCATGCTGGACCCACAAGGTCCAACATGAGGTGGGTGGATCTGCGCTGAGAGCTTTTAAGCTTCTCCCTTCTTTCATGTGCGTTTGCACATCGTGCTGTAAAGAGCAGCAGCTGCTTCTGCTCCCGGGCGTGGCCGTTGTTCCCGTGGGAGTTCACGCTGTAACAACAATTACAGATAAGAACAGAAGGAGACGAAACACAGCGACGTAGCAAACATGTGCGGCCGCGTGTTCTCACC
Source organism: Haplochromis burtoni (assembly GCF_018398535.1). Taxonomy (NCBI): domain Eukaryota; kingdom Metazoa; phylum Chordata; class Actinopteri; order Cichliformes; family Cichlidae; genus Haplochromis; species Haplochromis burtoni. The sequence continues at coordinate 2,883,258 of NW_024582404.1, read as the reverse complement.
CAGATGCACCGGCCGCCCCTCCTCTCTGCTGCGTTGTTATCATGAAACGCGTTCCCTGCCCACTCCCACTTCACCGACTTGTGTGTACGAGGCCTTCCTGCTGCTCATTACCACTGAACATTGTTCATTCCGGCGCTGCCTCACCATGACAAGGCCGAATTCCCGACAAGAGCAGCGACCTCTAACTAAGCATCGAGGTCGTGCCGATCCAACATCGCGCCGGCGGCGGGTGTGCGCTCAGGACTCGAGCCCCCACGGCTCAGGGCTGCTTGTTTGTGCGCTCTTCAGCTTCCTCATACATCTTTCTGTAACGTGGCAAAGCTGTAATAAGAGCTGCTGATCCACAGGTTGGCTGCAATTATTAACGCCACTGGGAAAAATTATTATATGAAAGCTGGAAAAATGATGTCGCAGCAGCCAAAAGACTCGATGCAAGCTCTGAGAAAATAGGAAATAAGGACAGCATGACAGAAGCGAGCTCCACAGCAACAACAGAGCAAGCAAAGAGCTTGATGAGTAAAACTGTAACTAGATAAACGGCGGTGCTGTAGCATGAGGCAGGAGAGACTTCCTGTATGTGACGCGCGCTCGGTAAATGAGCACGTTATTGGAGGAGCTGAGAGGCCGCAGACACAAAATGAAATTGTCTTTGCTCCCTCGGCTGGACCGATGCTCTTCACAGACGGAGCTCTGTGTAAGACGCAGGTTCGGTTACTTGTTCATCGTCCACGTGTGTACGTTCCACAGGCGTGACTATAGTGAACCTGGGTGGGATTGTCCTGTCACTCTGACCTGCTGCATCAACCTAAAGCTACGCTGCGTATCTAAGCACAGGTAACCTCCTGCAGTGTTGAGTAATGCAAAGAGCTCCCGGGCAGCTCCGACAGACACAAACAAACTTGTTGTCGACTCTCCCGACCAGCTCCTCTCTGTCATCCCCTCCCTTCCAGCTGCTTTGGTGAAACAAGTAGGTCAAAAGTGGGAAGCCCTGTCTGTGCTTCAAGCACAACAAAGGGAGCTCAGCAATCTGATCCTGCAGACTATCAGAGAGCCGAGGGGGGAGAGGTGCTCTTGAAAACCTGCCTCTGTTTGTCAGCGATTCCCAGGAAGGGTTTTTCCTCTGCTCGTTACTTCTGCCCGTCTCTGTGCTCAGCAACATCCCTGCACGTCTCTGGAGGATGAGGAGGATTTCCTCACTCTGCCAGGCTCTGCTAGCAACGTAAACACGAGGGCTCTGTCATCATGCAGCAGGGAGTCGCCCCTTTAACCTCCGTTAAAGTAGCTCCGGGTTAAACACAGAGTCTAGCAGGGAAAGCCTGTTTGTTTGCTTTTCCTCACCAGGGGAAGACAGTTCAGTTGAACCGCTGCCATTTTCCCCTCGTCTGTGTGTGCAGCTGGTGTTGTTAACAAAGGGTGGGCTCGCTTGCATACACGGGGAGAGCTGCAGAAAAACACACAAGTTAGAGTTTGGGTTTAATTCCCACAGGCGAGCTGTCGGTGTTTACCTCGTGCTCCTTTTTAGCCACGCTGTCAGTTCCACTTAGCTTGCAGACAGATGTGATGCAAACTTTCACGTGTCCACAGGAGAGTTTCAACGAGCTCTTACATCATTTTGTCACTTTAGGACAAAAGAGGAAACATCAGAGGAAGTGCACAGAAACGCGAGAGCGTGAACACTTTCATTAGTTGGGATTTAATTTAGGAAGTTCCTGCAGTCGTAGTACTTTCTGACTCCAGGTTATAAGCACAGCCGTTGCCCTGTGACTGTGCACATGTTCAGTGTCTCCTTTGATGGCAGCATAGATCAGTTCACTCTGTGTGCTAAAAGAGCACGCTCATGCTTCCTTAAATTAATTAGGAAGTAATAATTCATGTATTCAAATGAAATTCCTCCTCGTAGAAAGTTTAATTGTCAGGTGCAACGATTTATTCATGCGTGGAGTGTAGACACGCTGATGCTAATGAGCTTACGTTGCTGTTGTTGTTGTGTTACTTTGTGAGGAGCGAGTGGAAGAAAACTTCAAGCCTGAGGATAGTTTGTGGCTGTGGAGGAAACTCCTCGTGCATACCTGAGTTTGGTGCCTGCTCGTGCTCTTTGTTCTGACTGTCACATGATTATCGTTGCTACATCTATAATTGCAGTGCTTCCCTGAGTCTGCGTCTGCCCCGCGTGTTACCCAACCTGGGAGGAGATACGCCTGCAGCTCGGCTCCCTCCCATCATGAAGCAATCCTGCAGAGCTGCTGTTAGATCGCACCGCAGGTCTTTGTTGGTGCGCAACCCGACACCCTGCAGATAGCTTTTATGCTTAAGGTGCTACTTTGTGTGTGAGTATTAATAAATATCAGTTTCTTGCTGATGCAGTATCATGAAGCTCAGAAATATTCATATTCGCTCAGATGGCAGCCACTGAGGGAAACTGCAGTTCCTCTGGTGGCCTCTAGAGGCGCACTGTAAAGGAGAGTTAGTCCCCACTGAGCCCCGAGGGCCGGTGTCCTCGATCAACACAGCTGATTTAAATGTTAAATGACCTCCTCGACATGTCCTGTAGTTCTTCAGAGGACTGGGAACGAACAAATCATCTGATTCAGGCGTGCTGACCCAGGGTGAGCTCTAAAACCTGCAGGACACCGGCCCTCGAGGCCTGGAGTTCCCCACCCCTGCTTTAAGGGTCATGGCGGCTTTTCCTGACAGGCGTCCCAACATGGGCGCCTGGAGCTGATCTGGAGCCTTTGACGTGTTTGTGTTGCTGAAATCTTTGGCTTGCTGTGTGGATAATCCCATCTGACGGGACATTCCCGTAAGAACCAATCAGATGGCGAGGACTCAGGCGACTGAGAGCTAGAATCAAGTTAGAGAAATACATTTTTCACTTTTCTCCAAGCTCTCTTCTTCTTCTTCTTCTTCTTCTTCTTCTTCTTCTTTCTGTCTCCGTATCAAACGGAGTTTAACCAGCCAGCTTCCTCCACGTTGATTGTTGGTGATGTCAGGATCAAATCTGCCGTCTGTGGGGAATCCCAGGTTTGTGTGATGAAGCAAGTTTATCGTAGGAGGCAAAACCATTTTAACCCGAGTGAATGCAGACGCGCCTCTGCTCGTGTCTCCTGGCAGGAAATCGCAGCAGGTCGTCTCGTTGCGTGGACTTTATTCTCTCTCTCGCCACTTTGTGTTTTTGTAAATGTAGCATTTAAAAGTTTGTGCTTCAGGTTTCCTGAGAGAAACGTGAACATTTTATTCATGTATGACGTAGAAATGAGTCGATGTGCGTCTGTGTTGGATCTGCATAGTGAAGCTTCTCGCCTTAGCGGCTCATTTAGTCCTAAATATGGTCGCAGCGTCCGTCTTTTGCGTACAGTCTGTGTGTTTGATGATGGGTGTATTCTTTTGCATCGACCATATTAGCCGCGGCGCCTCGTCGTTAACACTCAGCAGTGCTCCTCGTGCGCTGTTTGATGCGAGGCCTGTCAGGCAGGATGAGAGCACTTCCACAATGTCACACAAAGTGTTTTCTATTGTGTGGAGAAGTTTCCAGCGTGCTGCTGGTTTGTGTGTGGAGTTGTTTCCCTTTGTGCTTCTCTTAAACAGCATGATGATGGTCCTCATGCAGACGCAGCGCCGCGTTTCCTGTCGTACTTTCAGCAGAGAAGTGAAAATGAATAATTAATATTCATTTCTGAGGAGTCACAGAAAGTCTCAGCTGCACAGATGGTTTAATCAGGAACAGGAAGTCAGCCGTGTTTTCCTTCTCATCCCGACGAGATTTTCGCAGCAGGTCCCGCGACTTCACAGATTCCACGTTTCCGCTGCACGAGCCGGCGGCGGTGAGACGTCTGAGGAAGATGTTCCGACGGCTGCTGCTGTTCCAGCCGTGCACGTGCACGTGCACGTGTGCGTGACAGGTGACCGGAGCTGTGTGTGCACGCACGCTTATTACAGTGTGAAACACTTGACTTCCATATGAACGCGATCACATCCTGATGTCTTTCTTTCTGCGCCGAGGCCTCAGTCACAGAGGTGGAAGCAACAACAGGGTGAGGTCAGGCGGAGTGGGAGTGGTATTAGCATGAGAAAGCCTTCGTCCTCGGCTCTCTCTTCCTCCTCGGTCACAGGACGGTTCGCTCTTCTTAAGCGTGCAGTTCAGTTTCTGAGGAAATCTTTGTCCACTGGTTTGTTTCACTGTGGTAAACAGAAGAGACGTGAATCTGTCACAGAGCACGACACTGAGACAAATTCAGCCTCACGTGATTCATATTTATCAGAAATAATCATTCACCGGTGACTGATCCAAACATGGATCCGTGCGTGCTGCTCGCATTATTACTGAGCTTTGAACTCGGTCATATCTGACGTTTCTTTTGATACAAAGAAGCAACTTGTTGCTGCAACATTTCTGGATGATGGAGACATGAATGCTTCTGCTCGATGTCTTGGAGCGGTTGATGCCTTCTGCCCTGACTGACCCTGTGAGTTACACTGTCAGGTGGGACTGCTGGCGTTGGCCAATCAGAGGAGCTCTCATTTACAGTTTTATATATAAGGCGGTGCTGGGATTGCTGCCCTCCTGCACGTGTTGCCTGCTCGCAGGGAAACGTGCAGCTCGTGTTTCTCTTGCTTTCTGTTTATTTGCACAAACTGAACTCAGAAGAGTTTTTGTGTGTTTGGCTGCAGAACGACTGGGAAACGAGTTCATTTCATTATAAATGCTTTTAAATCCAAACTAAGATCCTTGAGGCCGTTTCCATAACACACAACTGTTTCAGTGAGATTGCTGTCATTTTAATTGAATTGAATTTTGTGTGTGTTGTTGTTGCCTGTGTTTAATTGTCTAATTTTTGTAACTGTGGAGTATGCTGCTGCCTGTTTTGAGCAGGCCTCCTTTGGTTC
>NW_024582404.1:2876427-2878354 GCF_018398535.1 Haplochromis burtoni | reverse complement strand
GCTCGTGTTTCTCTTGCTTTCTGTTTATTTGCACAAACTGAACTCAGAAGAGTTTTTGTGTGTTTGGCTGCAGAACGACTGGGAAACGAGTTCATTTCATTATAAATGCTTTTAAATCCAAACTAAGATCCTTGAGGCCGTTTCCATAACACACAACTGTTTCAGTGAGATTGCTGTCATTTTAATTGAATTGAATTTTGTGTGTGTTGTTGTTGCCTGTGTTTAATTGTCTAATTTTTGTAACTGTGGAGTATGCTGCTGCCTGTTTTGAGCAGGCCTCCTTTGGTTCGTGGGATCTTCCTCGTCGGGGCGACAGCATGGAGCTCGCCTTTGATTAAAAACACGTTTACTGCACAGAATCACCAGGATTGATTGAATTCACTGATAGTGAAGAATATTTGTTCAGTGCTTTTCTTTGAATGGATCTAAACTCTGATGAAGTCTTCCTGAGCGAGAAGCTCCACCAAACGAGCCGATCGATGCCGAACGCTGCACGAGCCGCATGCAGCCGGCGCAGCAGTAATCTGGCAGCACGAGGAGCAGCGCCGCTCTGCTGCTGCTCGTGTTTGTGGAACAGAGACAGGAGGGGGTATGGAGTCTTTTGTTGGCAGCAAACTTCCAAAATCAAATGCGTTTTGTTGTTTTTCCAATTATTTTCCCACTTGGCTTCAGGCCCCGCCGATTGGCCCTTTAGAGCCGCGGCTGTTACGGGTCACATCGGGTCACATCGGGGTCACGGATGCTGCCTTCAAGCTCGTCTGCAGCTGGCGGTCTCACACTCTGATGCACACGAACTGGGTCAGTCACACTGTGGAGTGAGGATGTGCAGAGAGCTGAATCACTGCTCTGATTCCTGACGACTCGGTGCCGGCAGGGCTCAGGGAGTCGGATGACTCTCACTTTATTGCCCATTTCTTGGCCGGAGCCGAGGAGACGTTTGCCATCGTCTCTGCTGGAAGCCTGTGTGAAAATCTTGCTGTGGAAATAAAAAAAAGAGGCAGAATGTGGCGCTCTCTCATTTTCGCTCACTCTTCTTTCTCTCACCCCCTACTCCCTTGTACTCTTCCTCCCTCCGTGGGTGTTCGGTACACTAAGTGCTGCGTGATTGCCGGGGCCGTGAGGAGGCGTGAACAGCCCTCAGCCAAGTGTCCCTGCTTCCCCGAGTGGTTTTTCTGGCGCTGCTTTGGTCGAGTGGCAGAGGAGTCAGCAGTCTGATCAACCACAGCGCTGCGTGGCAACGCGACGGTGCGATTTCCATAACAGCCTCTGTGTTGTTGATACATGCAATAATGGTCACAGCGAAATGTCACGCAGGCTCGCCACATCTGGGCGAAGCGCTCACGTGTGCCCTTCAGGAACGTGTGCGGGGAACAGCAGCATTGTCTTTGCTGCAGCCTGTCAACAGCAAATAATAAAGACGGGCTTGAAGGGCGGAAACATCTGTGCAGATGTGGTGACGGAGGAACTTCAGTTTGAGTTTGTCGCCTCTCCCACAGGATGCAATCTGCTTATTATCTGTTACGTGGCGACTACACGATGTCAGGAGACAAAGTTACACACCAGCGGTCGGTGAGGTCGTTGTGATGTCACTCACTTTGTAAAGCATCATCAGTGTTTCGATAACAAGCCGACTGTGAAGCTCAGCGTCACTGAGCATGCTCCGATCAGCCTCCTCGCTCAGGGCCCAGGTTAGAGTGACCGTCCACGGATTTATCATCGAAATCTTTTATTCCTTTTGAAAATCAAACATTTCTGGGCGATTTACAGTCTGTTTATGGGCTTTTTCTACATAAGAGCAGTTAAAACGTTCCCAAATGATCCCAGCCTGTGTGTTTATCACATAACAGAACAACAACCACACGCCTCTAATGTGTGATGGGTAAAAAACATACAGATCTTCTCATTTTCGTCGGCCCAGGTTGGATAC
>NW_024582404.1:2875122-2876382 GCF_018398535.1 Haplochromis burtoni | reverse complement strand
TGGGCTTTTTCTACATAAGAGCAGTTAAAACGTTCCCAAATGATCCCAGCCTGTGTGTTTATCACATAACAGAACAACAACCACACGCCTCTAATGTGTGATGGGTAAAAAACATACAGATCTTCTCATTTTCGTCGGCCCAGGTTGGATACACTGCATAGAGTATTTGCAGCTCATTATTGTTGAGGTGCACGTCTGGTTTCAGAGTAAGAGTTTAAAGTTTGAGTAAGTCTGGATGTTTGTCGGCTCCGTGGACGACGTGCTGATGCTGAGAGCTGTGCTGCTTTATGCACACTGTTCCTGAACTGATTACGAGGGGCTGCTGAAGGTGGAGGGAGGTGGAGGGAGGTGTGCCTCTGCACTCTGTGCACAAGTCTTTTATTAAAGATGTGGGAGCGTTCTGCATCAGAGACCAAGGCCACGAGAAATAACCCGACTGCACCCGTGCAGGCTGCCGTGTTGCACTGACGTGAGCGTGCACGCTGCTGTCTTTATTCCTGCGTTGCTATTTCAGCTTCAGCCGTGATTCATCCAGCACTTATTAATTAAAGCTGTTCCTGATCACCAGTTTGCTTCTCATAGTCCCTCCCACTCCCTTTGGCTCAGCTGTCTGTGTTTACCATATTGACAGTGATGCATATATGCAGCCTGAAGTCTGTTTTTAAGGTCGCTGAGCAGCCGAGGTTCCTTTCAGCTCGCTGCTACACATCTTTATGTATTTCTCATTTTCTCAGGTTTGTTCTGAATGATTTCTCTGCCCTTTCAGCTGCAGTCATCATATCGCTCCATATGCTCTATCTTAGGTCTCTGCTACAGCAGCTTTGTGTTCACACTTCAGAATAATCCTTCTGTCTATCAGCTGTCTCAGGCTTCATCCTCTGTCTGAAATAAGCTGTTGTAGTGTTTGCTGAGCGCTCTCTGTGTTCCCTCTCGTCTGCAGCGGTCAGTTTGCTGTGGTCAGAAGATGCAGACACAGGACTACAGGTGTGGAGTTCGCCGCCAAATTCATCAAGAAGCGGCGCAGCAAGTCGAGCCGACGAGGGGTGACGCGGGAGGACATCGAGCGCGAGGTGAACATCCTGAAAGAGATCCAGCACCCGAACGTCATCGCGCTGCACGAAGTCTTTGAAAACAAGGCGGAGGTCATCCTGATCCTGGAGCTGTGAGTTTGTCTTCTGTTTGTCAAAAAAAATGTGTAATTACATTTAAAACCACAAAAGGTCCAAAAACATCAACAAAGTAAACAAATAAAGAAGATTC
>NW_024582404.1:2873405-2875102 GCF_018398535.1 Haplochromis burtoni | reverse complement strand
CGAACGTCATCGCGCTGCACGAAGTCTTTGAAAACAAGGCGGAGGTCATCCTGATCCTGGAGCTGTGAGTTTGTCTTCTGTTTGTCAAAAAAAATGTGTAATTACATTTAAAACCACAAAAGGTCCAAAAACATCAACAAAGTAAACAAATAAAGAAGATTCGGCGTCAGAAAGGTTCAAATCAGAACACGTGAAACACGTGAAGAGCAGATCAGAGGGATTCATTCATCAGATGTTTAAAGCATTTAAAAAAAGCCAAACGCCCGACCAGACTTGCTCCTCCTCTGATAAACGTCCTGCAGGAGCCGGTTTGTCTCCAAACAGACGGCTGATAGAAACCGTGACGGTAACTGTTTCCCACCAGTTAAACCAGTTTTACACGCTTACTTCAAACATCAGCAGTGTTTGTAATCCAACTATGCACCATTATTCACCATTACTCTGCGCCTCAACAATAAGGTCGCCGCGCTGCAGATAGTCGCCCGACGGCATTCCTGCCCGCTGATCGCGTCTGAAATAATGGCACCGTGTTTGTTGTGGTTCGCCGCGACCTCGTCTCCACGCCGATAGTGAGCGGGCAGACCGCGTAACTATGGCAACAAATAATCTCTTTTCCATGTCGTGTATCTCTGTTGTTTATGTTCTTTAGGCTGTTAAAGATGTTAGGACATGTTAATAACAGCAGAATGAGATTAGCTGTTGTTTTCCAGTTTTCATGTTTCCTCGTTCCCAAAGCAGGAAACGCAGCCTCTCTGCTCCTGATTGGTCTCTGTTCATGGGCTGTGAAATTACAGGTTCAGCAGTAAAATCAGGGGAAAACTCTCATTAGCATATAATCAGTTTACTGAGAACATTCACGGGTTTAAAAATAGTGACGCCTCGGTTCATGTTCGAATTCTCCACCCTAAGTAGCCGTTTATCTCCTCTCTGAGGCCTTTTTAAATCTAAGCTCATAAGTTCAGAAGAAGTTTAGAAGAAGTCGCGTCTTTAAACCTGTAAGACTGTCGGAGGCACTTTGTAAGTGGACGGTCTGAGAGCCGCCGTCTCCCTCCTCAGACACGTCGTGTTTCAGGAGGTTCTCACCTGTCAGGGACGCGTGTCAGCTGAGCCACCTTTGCCCTCGGGTCATTCTAAAGACCTCCACCTCTGCTCCATCCATCTATCCTCTGCCTCCATCACACACAGTATCCCACATGTTCACTGCTCACTTTATTTTCACTACGTAATGACGTAGTTAACCTCATGAAGGACAAATACGGAAAATTCATGCTTTTTTCTTTGTGTTGTTGAAGTGCAGATGTTGTGAGTCTGTCAGAGGAAGTGGAGGTCGGTTATCTGTGGGCGTTATTAACGAGTGAGTGAAGCAGGAGACGTTTCTGTCCTCGAGCTTCCTCTGTTGGGTGTCGCAGCTCGAACGTATGAGAGTTCAGAGGAGAAACACACCAGGCTCCCACAGAAGCCACACCAGCGCCTCCATAAGTGATGGTGTGAGAGTATAGAGTTCACATACAAGCCAAATATTTCAGCAGAAAACACTTAAGTTTCCCTGAAGTCTTCGATCCGTCTCGTTTTCACGACGCACTTTGAGCCGCTGATGGTGACGAGACGTCTGTCGGTGTTCAGCTGCTGCTGATACAGGATCAAATATGAACCAGGAAGTTTGTTTTAAATGCTTAAATGTTACACAAGAGCTCGAA
>NW_024582404.1:2871846-2873385 GCF_018398535.1 Haplochromis burtoni | reverse complement strand
GGAGGTTCTCACCTGTCAGGGACGCGTGTCAGCTGAGCCACCTTTGCCCTCGGGTCATTCTAAAGACCTCCACCTCTGCTCCATCCATCTATCCTCTGCCTCCATCACACACAGTATCCCACATGTTCACTGCTCACTTTATTTTCACTACGTAATGACGTAGTTAACCTCATGAAGGACAAATACGGAAAATTCATGCTTTTTTCTTTGTGTTGTTGAAGTGCAGATGTTGTGAGTCTGTCAGAGGAAGTGGAGGTCGGTTATCTGTGGGCGTTATTAACGAGTGAGTGAAGCAGGAGACGTTTCTGTCCTCGAGCTTCCTCTGTTGGGTGTCGCAGCTCGAACGTATGAGAGTTCAGAGGAGAAACACACCAGGCTCCCACAGAAGCCACACCAGCGCCTCCATAAGTGATGGTGTGAGAGTATAGAGTTCACATACAAGCCAAATATTTCAGCAGAAAACACTTAAGTTTCCCTGAAGTCTTCGATCCGTCTCGTTTTCACGACGCACTTTGAGCCGCTGATGGTGACGAGACGTCTGTCGGTGTTCAGCTGCTGCTGATACAGGATCAAATATGAACCAGGAAGTTTGTTTTAAATGCTTAAATGTTACACAAGAGCTCGAAGCTCCTGGATTGGCTGGTTTGATGTCTGAGGTAAACGCTGCTGACAGGTGTGGCTGCGTTCTGCATCTGGTAACGTGTGATTTCGATGTTTTTTTCTGTACTTGGAACGAACCTCTGATCTGTTATGGGTCAGAACCACAGGCGATATGAAAGACTGATGAAGCCACGGTGACACCACCCACTTTCTGGATGGTTAGCACCACACAGTCGTAACGTCAGGCACAGAGCCCGTTAAACACCCAGCAGGAGCCGCGGTTTAATGACGTGGGAGGAGCTGTCCACAGAGACCCAACACCTCCTTTGTCCCAGGCCTGATTTTTAATGCAGGCAGATTTTAAAGGCGTTCGCTTCATTTTTCAGCTTCAAAAATGGGTTTTAACACAACTCCATGATTATTAGAAGGCTTTAAAGTCGCGACACGTTTCGCCTCACGCTATTTGCATACCCACCGTCTTTAAAGCGTTTCAGCAGCCCGCAGATATTCACCTTCCTCCTGATGTACGTCACAGTAAAGCGACACTTTCAGACGAAGCGCTGAGACTGTGCAGACGTCAGACGCGGCGCACAATCGTGTTCAGTGATGGTGACATATTGTCGTCATGTGTTGAAGTGTATTGATGTTTGTGCAGACGCTGCATGTGAAATGGAAACAGCTGATGTCGGTACAGTTTGGTGTTTATAGTCAAAGTCGGCTCTCGAGCGTGCGGCGAAATCGAAGTGACAAGATGTCGTGTTTTGTTGATTTCGGGGCCCTTTTGTGTCTTTGCGTTGCCGTCGTGGTAAATACAGCCACGATAATGACGCTACGAGCTGCAGAGAAGTGACAGAGCTGGTGTGTGTGTGTGTGTGTGTGTGTGTGTGTGTGTGTGTGTGTGTGTGTGTGTGGGGGTGTGTGTGGTGGGGTGGTTCACTG
>NW_024582404.1:2859092-2871826 GCF_018398535.1 Haplochromis burtoni | reverse complement strand
GTGTGTGTGTGTGTGTGTGTGTGTGTGTGTGTGTGTGTGTCTATTTCAGGATGGGAAACATTAGCTGTGGTCATTTTATTTTTCCACAGCAAAGTAAACACAACTTATCAAAGTAAATGTGTTTCTAACAATCAATAGAAAAGAATAGAAAGTAGAATCTTTATTGTCACTGGTACAAGAACAATGAGGTGCAGTTGCTACTATAATAAATAATAAATACAGTTTAAAGTGGGAGGGATGTTGGTTCCATTAAAGTATAAATAAACATGCAGTTTATAAATGAAGTGTGACGTGAGTGTTGGCAGTGCAGTTATCCTCCAATCAGGGTGGAGGTAGGGCGTGTCTGACAGCCTGTGGGTAAAAACCTCTGTTGCGTCTGTTTGTCTTCGACCTGATGGAGCTGTAACGTTTACCAGAGGGAAGGAAAAGTGAGTGTGCAGGGTGTGAGGGGTCTTTGATGATGAAGTCTGCCGGTGTAAATGTCTCTGAGGGGGGTTAGTGAGGTGCCTCTGCTGCCCTCACCACGCGCTGCAGTTTCCTCTTGTCCTCCACGGTGCAGCAGTCGAACCTGAGTGTGCAGCAGTAGGTCAGAAGGCTCTCGATGGTGGAGCGGTAGAAGTTCACGAGCAGTCTCTGGGGTCGTTGGGCCTGACGCAGCTTCCTGAGAAAGTACAGCTTTGTTGTGCTTTTCCTACCTTGCAGTGAATAAATGTGAGGAACTGGAATTAGACTTACCCGCACCCCCACTCGTTTTCATATCTTAGTGAGGACATGTCATTGACATGTTTCCCCTAGCTGCTTACTATAACCATCAAAAATGAATGTTAACCCTAACCATAACCTAACTGTAACCCTGAGACTAAAACGTGAGGATGTGACTGTTGGCCCTCACAAGTATAGTAGCAATATGTGGGCCCCACAGAGATGTCTAAACAGGCACATACACACACACTCTCTTACTGCTGCTAGTTTTATCTCACCGTGACGGAGACGAAGCTCCGTCCTCTCCGTTCCCCGTCTCCCTGTTCAGAGCTTTCCTCTGTTTTATCCTCACGTCTCTCTTTGCTCTTCCTCACTGTGAAGAATAAAATATGTAAGAAGTTTTGAGTCTCAGCTTCATTGTGTTCGATGAGCTCATATGAAGTAAAGTCAGCCGGGTTTTTAGGAGGTTGGTGAGAGAAGCTGCAGTCTTATTTATTTAAAGAGTGTAATTGCAGCACTGGCCGGTGTTATTTCTTCCTTCATGTTCGTGTTTGAACTTGAACATTTGAAGCTGTTTATTGAAATGCAGACAGGAAATGGTGCACCATTGTTAAATAACCCAACAGGTCGTTTTCATTGAAGGGTTTCATTGACTTAAAGCGGTTTTGTGCAGACAGCGCTCCTCTGGATGTGTAAATTGGTCAGCTGCTAAAGCATCAGGATGATTAGATTACATCAGCTGAGCTGTGTTAATCTGGGATTTGTAGCTGGCTTTGATCTCAGAGATCTCACTTTCTCCCTCTCCCCCTCCTTCTTTCACCTCGCCCAGGGTGGCCGGAGGCGAGCTCTTCGACTTCCTGGCAGAGAAGGAGTCCCTGAGCGAGGAGGAGGCCACGCAGTTCCTCAAGCAGATCCTGGATGGAGTCCACTACCTGCACTCCAAGCGGATCGCTCACTTCGACCTCAAGGTACGTCTGCAGCTGAACTGAGTCCACCGTGTGTGTGTGTGTGTGTGCGTGTGTGTGTGTGCTATGTGTGCGTGCGTGCGTGTGTGCCTGTGCTGTGTGTGTGTTGTGCGTGTGTGTGTGTGTGTGTGTGTGTGCGTGGTGTGTGCGTGTGTGTGTGTGTGCTGTACCCACTGATAAAAAAGATCAAATAGAAGCTGTGCGATAGTTCAGTGGCTCACATTAATAACACGCAGGGCTGAGGATGTTGTGCACTCACAATGAAAAAGATCTAAAAACAACGAGTCATTCATGACTCTGAGTCTGTCCGTGTCTCCTACAGCTTGTCCAGGTTTTTCCAGATCTTGGCTCATTGCTGTGTCAGAAAATATATGTATGCTTTAAGATGATTTCCACTTCCTGCCTCTACACTGTGATGCTGTCCAGTGAAACAGAAGGAGATTCGCCAAATATTCAAACATAAAGAGAAAATTGACGATGAAAACGGATCCGTTCATGTTGGGATAAAACGACTGAAACCATCATTAACATTTAATTAACTGTGCACATATAAAAACCAAACTGGAGCCCTGATAAACTTTGCTATGTGAAATATAACGATGTTTAAAATACCTGTGTGAGTTCAGATGATCTCAGAGGACACAAACGTGTCTGAGTGAGCGCGCCTTTCAAATGCACTTCCTACATGCTAACTAACTGGCTGTGTGATGTTCAATAGTTTGATTGTCTCGGTTTTCCAGGGATTCGTCTCATTAACGTCCTTAAACATGAGAACCAAACGTTTGTCACGGTTTTATGAGAACACTTTGGGAGATGACGCTCGTGTTTGTGTCTCAGCGAAACCCTCGGAGTGTCCTGCTCCTGACCGTCAGCTGACTGGAGCGCTGATAACGATACGGTGGCATCTTTCTGACCACTCTGGTTTCTCTCTGTGTCTCCGGGCTCATAGTCATGACTAATCTGTTGTTTAAGGTCTCTGTTGTTACTGGACAGTTTTCCAGAGGGACGAGCAGAGGTCAGGAAGCACTCGGCACAGTGCAGCACATTATGTTTCCTCCCTGCTGGACGAGCTCCAGCGTTTCTGGCTGTGAGTGTTCTTTGTTTGTGTCTCGTCATTATCATTGATCAGTTTTCCACTTGCGCGGCGTCCTGGTGTCCTCGTACATCACAGTTTGGGACACGCTGGCCTCAGGCCTGCAGATAATGATAACCTCTGAGCTCAGCCGCTCGTGATCAATGCCGGAGCTTTTACCGAGCACCGCAGCCTCCGCTCCGCGCATTAGCCGCCGGTATTCACTGCTCAGCTTCAGACTTCATTTAATATACTTTACTTACTGATCCCACTAAAGTCAGGCGTCTTTTATATTTCCACCCGTGTTCTGGTCATATGACGCTTCATAAGATGTTTTGTGAGTTTTAGTTGGAGGCTGTTTACGCTGCTTTTATAAGGAAATGCAAAAGTTTTCTTTTCCAATCAGCTGTTAGAGACCGTAACGTGACCTGTGAACTCGGTGCGTATAATCATTCAGCCCATAATCGTTTAGAGTCACCTGCGCTTTTACTGGAAAGTATATGAAATGAAAACTCGGCTCTATCTCTGTTTACCGATCGTGTCTGTGTTTGCGTTCGCCGCCTTGTCGCAGTTTCCACTTTGCTCCTGGTTTAAGGTGTCCACACGATGCAGACCTGCAACAGCTTGTAACCCACATTGGATCATCTTCCTTCACTCCAGCATCAACATGAGCATAAACAGCGCTGCTGGTGGAGCAGAGAACAGAGCGGGCGAGCTGTTGTCAGCGCTGCCCACAGCCAATCTGTTCCTCCCCGCACTGAATCCCAGGCTCGTAATCGTGCTGAAAGGACGAGACCTGAAGGGAACGCGGACTCGTCTAAAGCTCGTCTTTGGCTTTCTATCCTTTCTCCCACTTCCTCGAGAGGTTTCCACTCATGATTTGCATGGGATTTCCATCCCTGATGAGCCTGCTTCCTGCCAGACTCTTCCTGTGTGCTCCTGCCTCCTCCTCTATTTGCACACACAGGACACGCTGTGTTTCCTGCACACGTCTGCTCTGTTTCTGGACGTCTGAGCTGTTTTTCTTTGAAATCATGGCGGGCAGATGGACGTGCTTTATGGAAATGTCACCTCCTCCTCTGTCTAATCGCTTCAGTTTGATTTTTACAGTCGATTCATAACAGTTCCCTGAAAGGTGGATATTAGAGAGACGATCAGGTGTCAGCAGCACTGTCTGACAACCAGCCTGCTGCAGAGGAAGCGCAGAGAGAAAACCTGAACTGTGTGAGAGATAAAGGTTGATGACATGCAGCTGTTGAATGTAAACATGTGGAGTGAAAGGAGGAGAAGTGTTGTGTGCATCATGGAAAATCACAGGAAGTCCAGAGCTGCACATGTTGGCTCAACAAAGACAGTTTGAAGCCTGATCTGAAAGTAGAGCTGAGTCCATAAGAGCGCCCCTGACAGCTGAAGGCTCCGCCTCCCATTTACTGTTAAATACTCATAGCGTCTGTTTGGATAACAGGTAGTCTTTAAGATGAGACAGGCCTGATTATTCAGGAATTATTAGATTATAAATGATGATAATTATAAGTCCAGTTCCCGTCTGGTTCGGCTGATGAATCCTGTTTTCTTTGCTCCTCTGCAGCCGGAGAACATCATGCTGCTGAACCGCTCAGTGCCTCACCCGCGCATCAAGATCATCGACTTCGGACTCGCCCACAAGATCGATTTTGGCAACGACTTTAAAAACATCTTTGGAACTCCAGAGTTTGTAGGTCAGTGTCCCACAGCTGTGCACACGGGGCTTTGTGTTTCTGACACTGCTCTGTTTCCCACCATGAACACACACACACACACACACACACACACACACACACTGCACCACCCTGTTCTCCTGGCTTCATCCCAGAGGTTGCATATTGTGAGACTGGGCGCCAAATGTACCGGAGGGACCGAGAGAGAGACCTGATAATAGGCCGGAGATTATCAGAACTGGCCCCTGCTGCCTGCACACACACACACACACACACACATTCTTGTTTTGATATTTTAGTGAGGACATCTCATTGCCACTTACCCTAACCATCAAAAATGAATGCCTAACAGTAACTAAGTAACTATAACCTAATTGTAACCCTGACACTAAAACCACATTTTGAGTCTCACACTCGTGGGGACGGGCACTTTGTCCTCATAAGTGACTGTTGGTCCCCACAAAGATGTCTAAACCAGTACACACACGCTCGCAGAGACACCAGTGCCATCTGCCCTCATCTACTCTTCTCTGGGGCAGCAGCCAACCCTCCGCCTGGTGCCAGTGCCCACTACCAGCAAGATCCAGGCCAAGGCCAGAGCACGCTCCCGCTGCAGCGGGGTGTCAGCGGGCAAATGGTGTAAATAAAGATCAGGTGGAAGAAAGCCAAACGATGTGTGGGATAGACGATGCTGGAGAATCGAGTCAGCTGCAAAACATAAACATTCATGCTTTCCATAGAATAACATGTTCTTTATTTGTTCTCAGCGCTGAAAACCTAAAGTGTTGAAGCAGCAAATAAGAATAAAAGCTCAATATAATAAAATAAGTTTCAAGTTGTTGTTAGTTGGTATTTTAAGCCATTTTAAAATTTCAGTAAAGTCTGAGGCAGAAAAACTGAATCAAAAGTTAAAAGTCAAAGTAAAGTTTAAAAGCTTTTCCCTCCACGGCTGCTCTCGCTGCTCCTGCAGGCTGTTTGTTTAAAATCCAGGATTCTTCAATCCTGCTCGTCTCTGCTCGTCTCGTCTCCGGTATGAAGCGAGCAGATGAAATGGCAGATGTAAATGTAAATGCCAAGAATAATAATGGATTGCATTTATATAGCGCTTTCAAGGCACCCAAAAGAGCTTTACAATTCATTCACACACTGATGGAGGCAGCTACGGTTGTAGCCACAGCTGGTAAAGTGTTTTGCCCAAGGACACAACGACCAGGACAGAGAGAGCAGGGGGATCGAACCAGCGACCTTCTGGTTACAGATGTGCTTCCCAACCCCCTGAGCCACGGTCTTGCTTTTGCAGTTTGCATTTGCAGTTTCAGTTTTTGCTCTGCCTCGGGAACGCAGCGCTCGGCCGCTGCAGGGCGAGCTGGAAAAGGTGAGTGTGTGATACTGACGGCGGCGTGCTGGGGCTGTAAAAGCAACAGGAAGTTAGTTGTTGTAGTTCGCCCTGCTGTTCTGGCTCGTTTACCAACACAGTCGGCTGTTAGAGGCGAGGCCCTGATGCACGGCTCATGGAGGAAATTAAGGTAGTTTAGATCCTTTAACACATGATTGCTGCAATTTGCATCGAGTTGTTCTCCGTCTCTGCGTCGCAGCTCAGTCACAGCTCCACACAGAGACGTAATGAAACGTACGCTAACACAGCGCTGCACCCAAATGTAAAAACCACACCGATATACAGACACTTCTGCAGGTGGGAAACACTGTTAGCTGATTTATTGTCAATAATAAACTAATAACGGCTGAAAACGTGTTGTTCACAGTCTGGAAGCATTTGATTGGCCCATAAATGGAGTTGCAGGAAAAACGATGACATCATCCCGTTGATTTTTGTGGGTTCTTCTTTCAGATGAAGGATGTTTTGTTTCAGCACGATTAGAAATGAATTCAGTGATTTGTCTTTGATTATTCACACATTTACAGACAAGTGGGGAGAAAAGAAATCGCAGCTTTAGCAGGCGCCACAAAAAAATCACACCTCCGAAGGAACAAACAAATCAGCGAACCTAGCCCAAAGCGATCGTGCGCTCCAGTAAAGCTCAGCAAACTCTGAGAAGAATTAGTGTGGAGAAGAAGTAACGTCTGTGTGCCGACCTGACTGCTAACAATCTGCTGTTTCCTCGCAGCTCCTGAAGTCGTCAACTACGAACCTCTGGGCCTGGAGGCAGACATGTGGTGAGTAAACACGCAGAGCTTCATCCCAGCTGTGCGTCTGCTGTAAAATACATCGAGGATTTTCATGGTGTTTGATGTTCGAGATGTTGAAAAGCTGAACTCTGTTTCTCTCTCCTGCCTCCGCCCAGGAGCGTCGGTGTGATTACCTACATCCTGTGAGTATCTCAACCCCGCAGCAAACCTGCTCTGGCACAAACTGGATGTGAGCGATGGAGCTTTTTGAACCTGCTCAGCTTGTCTGACTGTAATTGGAATAATTACAGGATCAATCGAGCCGTCCGCTCGTTTTTCTATTGCAACCAGAGGAGTCGCCCCCTTTTGGCCATCAGAAAGAATGCAGGCTGACGGCTTTTACACCTGATGGGAAGGGACCAGGTTTTATGTTTCACTTTGCTGTGTTTTCACTCGCTGAGCGTGAGCAGCAGTGTGTTTGCCAAGACGCGGCGATCTCAGCGGCGTCTCTCTGACCTCGGTGGGCGAGTCTACGGTGGCCCTGAGAGCTCAAATGCACTGAAACATCAGAAATTAGCAGCAAAAAAAAATAATTCAAAAGCTCATAAAAGGTGACGGCCCAGCTGCGAAAATCACGAGCTAACAGGAAACAGCTGAGCAAACACGTGTGTCCGCGATTATGAATCATGTGACTAAAACACGCGTTTCCTTCCATCTTTGATCTTTTTGACTCTTCTTTTGTCTTTTGTGCGAAGCCTTTGTTTTTTTTCTTGATGGCGCTTTGTGTCACACCCAAACCAGCAAACACCCGCAGAGCGCTTTAAAGATGGCGTCAGAGAGCTACTGTTGTGACTGTGTTCGTTTTAAATATCAAGCTGCGAGTCGTCGACTGCATGCAGCCCACAGCTGCTGTATTTCCACGGTCAGCGGCTGGTTTTCACCTGAAGAACGTTTTGTTCCAACGTCATCATCAGTTTCTTTGATTCCTTTGTTCTTCGTGGTTTCATTTGAGGAAGAGTTGAGCTCAGTCACCAAACGAAGCCGTCACAGGGTCAGCGACACACTTCCTGTGGGCTCGCCGACTGTCACGCTGTGATGGGACCCGCTCTCATCGCACGTCCAATTATCCACTGACTGAAAAGGTTGTTTAATATAAAACTGATTTATACTAATAAATCCCTGCAGTGTTTGATTATTTTTAAAGAAGTGTCCTTTTTAGGAGGATGTGTGCACCCCGGCACACTGAACAGCCCTGTTATTAAAAGCTTGTTTTTCCTGCTGCGCACTCTGGAACCTAAATGAGCCGAAACTCGTCACGATATTTAAAACACTTTGAACAGATCAGATCTTTGCCTCTGAGCCACAGATGGGATTTTCCCAGTCCTGATAATCTCTGCATGTAACTCGCACGTTAAGCTGTTTTTAATATTTGGAAACTTTTCTTTTATTTGCTCTGATTCTTAAATATTAGCGCTAACGTGCACTGTTGTTTGAGGCTAGTCTGCTTAAGCTAATTGACTCTGGACTTTATCCTGCTCTGCCGAGTCTGCTTTGATCTTATCAGCATGTCGTTGGGTTGATAAAGCAGCTCAGCTCGAAGGATCGCAGTAGTCTGATTAGATCCAACAAATTCTCCTGAGTTCACGTAGTTTGGTCTTTAAAGCAGCTGTTTGTGTGCTCTGTGTTTGTGAAGCAGTCGCCTGCAGACGTGTCAGCACAGTTTAATTCAGCAGCAAAAGTGAAGTTCACGTCCTGGACGACCCGCCGGTCGACTGCTGCCGGCTCTCGATGATCCCGGCGCCTCTCTGTGTACTCGGCTGAAGGCTTCCTGAGCTCCCGCGCACCTTTATCCTTCAAAGTGACACCTACACCAATTTTTCCAAAAAACAAATCGCACATTAGTTGCGTTTGCCTACACAAACATGCGAGCGTGCCAAACAAAACAAGGCAAAAGAGAGCGAGAGAGAGCCAACCTGAAGGTGTCATCAGAATATTCAGTAATAAGCAGCTGCAAACAATACAAGCTTTTCAGTTTGCATGATACACAATCTCAAACAAATGTGTGTGTGCTCACACACGCACGTGGGGTATTGATATCTTGTGGGGACATCTACCCAGTCCCCACAAAGACATGAATACAAACGCACACTCACACATGCATCCCTGTTCGTGGCGTCCGCCCACACAGCTGTCACAGCTCAGCCTGGCAAGGTAGAAAATAGATTGTTCTCAGCTTCTTATCACAGCAGAGCAACAGAGAGGTGCGCTGACTCTTCATCTCTCTAATGGATGTAGTGTGTGTGTGTGTGTGTGTGTGTGTGTGTGTGTGTGTGTGTGTGTGTGTGTGTGTGTGTGTGTGTGTGTGTGTGTGTCGTGTGTGGTGGGTGTGTGTGTTGTTTGGTGGTTGTTTGGTTGTTGTGGTGGGTTGTTTGTGTGTTGTGGTGTTGTCTGAGCGTGACACGATGACCACAGAATCATAAACAGTGCTCTGGGTAATGAAACGCGCTCTTATTTCCTCTTTCATCAGGCCTGGCGTGCCGTGCGCCACACAGCCTGGAATCATATGAGTGAACGCGGCGCCTCTCTGCTCTGCTCACGCCCAGTCTGGCTTTCAGTCTGGTCACAGGGCTTGATTTCGGCCTGGTGCTCAGTGCACGAGTGTTTTGGAGAACCAGGAGGTAAAACGTCACCAGGCGTCCTGACGTCACGCTTCCCTGCCGATTGTATCGCCTGGCCTCGTAACGAGCCGCCGCAATGACTCGTTTGTTGTGAGCAGCTTTATACAGTCGATAAATTCATACATTTCCGCTCAGCCTGAGCTCGACCTGCACCAGCTCCACGCCTCCCCCAGATCACATGTTAATTAGCAGCTGGTGACGGGATGCAGGAGTCGGAGCAGAAGGGGAGGCCGGGTTTGTCGGGAACTGCTGTTCGGTTTAACGGGCTAAAGTCCGGGAGGCCGAGCCCTCGTTAACGTGCACGACTGCTCAGCCCTGCGTGTGCTGCGCCGGGGTCTGTCCATTAAAGCGTGCTCCCCTCAGTGCATCTGCTTTGTGTGTGCGTTCAGTGGAGGTGTGAAGGTGCATTAAATTCCTGCACTCACACCGAGAGCGGTCCAGCTGGTTTCCCTGAGAGTGTTTGATAGCAACGCTTCACTAACGAGTCAGTTATTTGCAGCTCTTTAATCACATTCACTCAGCAAAGCGTTGTACGGTTGTAGTTTGGATTTCAGGGGCTGAAGCTCATCAGCGTTTGGACTAAAATTCCTCTTCCTTTGATTGCACGACAGCTGAGCTGTAGTCAGAGAAGGTTCCACCTGATGTGATGCAGAGCTGGTTTGTTAAAGTCCTCACACAAAGATAAAAACCCGCCAGCCTGCACGTTTCTGACCTCTCCGTTAACCTTTCTCGTCCTGCAGCCTGAGCGGAGCCTCTCCTTTCCTGGGCGACAACAAGCAGGAGACTCTGGCCAACGTGTCGGCGGTGGACTACACCTTCGATGAGGAGTTCTTCAGCAACACCAGCGTGCTGGCCAAAGACTTCATAGCGAGGCTGCTCGTCAAAGATCCAAAGTATGTTCTGTTTCCGTTGTATCTGAGATCACAGCGGCCTTAGAGTCACATCAGAGCAGGAGCTGCTTTAATCACGACAAACGTTTCCATGCACAGCTGCCAGGCTGCAGGGTGACTCCTTCAGACACAAGTCTGCTTTGAGGCCTTCCTGCGTATCCTGACTCGAGGTGTTTGGTTGACGGTGTGATTTCCTCCAGTCAGCTGAACAACAAACGAACACATTTAGTCTTCAGCTCTGAGTCTTGGCTGTAACAGCAGCGTTTAAACGACGCGCTGACTTCTAAATGATCGCTCTCTGATTGGTCTCGTTTAATCGCTTTTAAAACGCTGACAGGAAAATTGAATAGGTGCTTTCTGCAGATATTCCAGCTACGCCTGCCTCCTCGCTCGGCGCCGTGCCTTTTGGCGCTGGCTCCTAAAATTGTTTGGACTGTTCCCTCGTTACAGAGTTGCTGTAGCAACAGCTGAATGGCTGCAGCTGTGCTCGAGGACAGTTACCGCCATCAAGCTCTTTTCTGCTCGTAATTACGCCAGCTCCTTTCAAAACAACGGCGTGAGAACGAGGGGGCTAACAGAGGTGATTAATTGTAGGTGTGAGGATGATTTCATTTGGATAACCTTAAGTCAGAGAGGAGACGGTGAGGGGGGGGCATGCGCTGCTGTAAACAGAGAGACTTTACCAGCTTCGCCTGATGGGGCTTTCAGAGATGACGGGCCGAGAGCTTCGTAATGGAACGGCTTTTAATTGATCTGCATCGAGGTTTGCATTCACTCGGCGGCAGGAAGATAATGAAGAGATGCTGTTATGAAGTCTGCTGGGTTAAAGCTGCACCAGCACAGGCCTGGAAGTCTGGGAACCTGTGTGGTTGGTGTGAATGCAGTCGCCTCGGCTGCAAACGGGGATGTGGTGGCGATCGGGCCGAGCCGAGAGGAAGCGGCGCCTTCGCCAGGTTCCCCAAAATCTATGTAGGACGTACGGAAACCTTTCCTGAACAACGGGCTGTTGTTGGACTGAGGCCGTCCCTGAAGCACATCGAGCTTTACTAAATATTAATCATTAATGTTGGTGCAGCACTCTGTCAGGTTAACTTCTGCTTTGTTTGGATGAAATGTGAGCGTTTTAAAATCTGTCAGACTGTTGTCTGTCTCAGGAAGTAGCACCGAAGTGCATCACGTAGATTTGTTCCCTTTACTCCGACGACCACGCCGAGTTTCTCGGTACCGCCTTTCATGAGACGCCGCGTAGAGAAGTATCGAAAGAGGAAACTGAATATTCCAGGTTAACAAAGAGCAGCTGTTATATTTTTATTGCTCATTAGGTGCAGAGTGACAAAGGTCAGCTGTGTAATATCAGCAAGCGATTATTAAAAGACGCACAGAGACGTGGCCGAGGCTGCAGCCTGACACGGACGCACAGCTCGCACACCTACAGCCAGTTTACACTCACCCGGTGTGGGTGTCTGTGGACTGTGGGAGGAAGTAAACCCACACAGGAAGCCTGGCAGGTTCAAACAGAGGGCAGCAGGTTCAAAGCACACAAAACATTTTACAAATAAAACCAAAAACACATCTATAACCTGTAACTGCCTCAGATTAAAGCAACTAAGATGAAAACAATTAGGAGAAAGTCCTGCTGCTGTCAGGCTTCGTGTCTCCATCCCAACTGTGTGTTTCCTTTGTAAAACAAAATAATCAGCATTAATGCACAAAGAAAAAGACCGAAGCTGAACCGCAGCAGCTGGAACATCTGACGGTGAATCATCGAGTTTCCTTTTCTGTCCACAGAAAGCGAATGACCATCCAGGACAGCCTGCAGCACCCCTGGATCAAGGTGGGACTGATGTCAGCGTTTGGATTTTGTTGTCTGAGCTTTTCTAGCTTTAACATTTATCTCGTTTTGTTTCCTATAATCAGCCAAAGGACACTCAGCAGGCTCTGAGCAGGAAGGAGTCGGCCGTCAACATGGAGAAGTTCAAAAAGTTTGCAGCCAGGAGAAAGTGGAAGGTGAGAGTTTTCCATCTTACTGGTTTCTACGCTCACACTGAAGCTTCAGGAGCAACAAAATACATTTCCCATGATGCACTCTGAAAGCTTCTTGCTACAAAGTCTCCTCATTGGTGCTTCGCTGTCACTGCTGATCGCCGCGGGGTCGCCGCAGCCATCAGATTCACCGCCGGCACTTTACTGCATGTCGGCTTCGGTTCGTCACAGCTGACCCGGCGACGCTCCCGGCCAACACAACGCAGCGGTGTTTGAACCTGCGGCGCTGCTGTCGCCATGTTTCTGTCTTCTGTTTGGTGACTCACAGCAGCTCCTGGCTTTGCAGCAACCTTCATCTTTGAGGATTTATTTATGTTTGATACACAAAAACCTCCAAATCACACAAACATTAAACGCAGCTCAGGCTCATCTCGAAATTCAGAGGGAAGAATAAAAAACTGCAGCGACACAAAGAACACCTGCTTTTAATAAATGAATTCTTATTAATTGGACAAAATCATTTGTGTTTATTGATCATTTGAGGTCATCAGTTCGCTCTCTGGTGATGATGGTTGATATATAATCTGTAACATCGACGTGAAGCTGGAACATTTGCAGAC
>NW_024582404.1:2832507-2858430 GCF_018398535.1 Haplochromis burtoni | reverse complement strand
GTGTGTGTGTGTGTGTGTGTGTGTGTGTGTGTGTCTGGAGGTTTACTGTACTTGTGGGACCGTCAGCCCTTATGGAGACCAAAATCCTGGTCCCCACAAGTTTGAAGCCATTTTTGAGATTCAAAGTGTGGTTTCAGTGTTAGTTACAGTTTGGTTATGGTAAGGTTCAGGCTGAGGTTTAGGAATTCATTTTTCATGGTTAGGGTCCAGGGAAAGCATTATGTCAGTGAGATGTCCCCACAGGTCATGAATACCCAACGTGTGTGTGTGTGGTGTCCAGGCTCCCGGCGTGCGTCCGTCTGCGGTAAATGATGAGTCAGCTTGTTCGGACACACGGAGGCTTTTACGTTAGCGTGTCCGTTTCCAGTCGACACGATAAGCTGGACAGATGTAAACACTGCAGCTTCTGTGAGGAGCTCAATCATTCACAGAGCAGCCGGGGCCGGCCCTCTTATGTCATCGAAGGATTACACAGCAGCTTCCTGCCGTCACAGGTGACCTGACAGGTAGGTCTGGGCACGGTGAGGTCACAGCGCCCCCTGTGGTTCAGGGTAACAAACACAAGCTCTCTGATGGAGACTTCCAGGCACGGTTTAGTGACTTACCTGAAAAGCAGGTACAGGTGGGTGTTCGTGCTCTGAGCACAGCCCGGCCTGCTGGGACGGCTTTGTGAATAATTAAGTTTCTCACAGAAGCTGCAGTGTTTACACGTGTTCAGCTCATGTTACCGAGGTCAGCTCCGCTAGTTCAGACAGCTCATTATTCCTGCATGCTCCTGCAGGACTGTTTTGGTTTCTTCCTCAAATGAACCTTTTGATTGTTGTCTGTCTTGTTTTTTAATCACACATTCAGGTATTTGTTCTGCAGTTTGGATAAAAACATTTGAACTTGTGAAGCAGAAAGACTTCATGTGATTAGAGCTCGTTCTTGCTGAGCGTCTGCTTGCATCACCACTCGATGAATAAATGGATGAGTGTGGTTACCGTCGCAGTGGGAAGGCCGCTTCTTTGACTGCAGTTATTAAATCATTTCTGTGTATTTTGGAGGTCACAACGAGACCCGGAGGTCTTTTTCACATGTGTGTGAACGAGGTGGGCATGGAGCTCCCAGCAGGGCCTCGCTGCTCGTGCATGTTTGTGCTGTTTGCAGCTCTCCGAGGTGCTTTAGTCACGGCTCGCCCAGCAGCGAGGTTATGTTGAGGAATGCGGCCAAAGAGTCGAGCTTGGCTGAGCAAACGCCACATCAGCCTCGCTCTCTCCCCGCCTCGCTCATCGTCGTCTCTTTGTGCAGCGAGGCGGCACGGCCGGTTGCTGCGCTGCACGGCTGAGTCTGGCTGAAGGTGACCGGGTCACGTGTCGCTGACAGAGTCGTAATCGCTGGATTCTCGGTTTAGATCAAGTGAGCAGCAGAGGATTAAATGTCTTTAACCGTGTTTCTCGCCCGTTTAGGACGAGGAAGACTCCTTTGTGATGAAGGCCATCATCCACGCCATAAATGACGACAACGTGCCGGGTCTGCAGCATCTCCTCGGCTCGCTGAACAACTACGATGTGAACCAGCCCAACAAGGTGACGCAGACACGCTCAGCTCGTTCCTGCTGAACCCAACGAATCTGAAGCAGTGGCGCAGAAGCGCGTCTGCCAGTGTGTCTGTTCAAAACTGAATACATCAGAGTGAAGCAGGCGCCACCCTGATTCATCCACACAGAGACTCGTGTGTGTGTGTGTGGAGCTGTGGATGCGCTGCCTCCATCTTTCTCTGAGAAGTCATGCTTTGAGTTTCAGACGCTGCGCTGGGACCAGGTTAAGACTCGGTAACGAGTTGGCTTTGTGCTGAGGTTGGGAAACGGGTCAGACTCACACGAGCGCGAGCGGCGTTTCTTTAAACGTTCACATGTAACAAAGTCACCATTCAAACAGATAAAACCGTCACATTTGCAATTTTTATAACTAAATAACTTGTTTATTCTTCATGATCCCAAGAAATTGTGAAAATCAGGGAATAATTTTCCCTTTTCGGGCATTTTTCACAGCTGTGTAGGAACGCTGGCTCAGCGGGAGCAGCGATTTATTAAACTGAAGATCTCAGTTATTCCACTGCAGGCACGTCTCACAGTATCCAGTGGGCTGGACTGCACCGCTGTGCTCCAGATTCAGATGAATCATGCAAATAATTTGAGAAATTATTCAGTTGTTGTGCAGCCTCGTGTTGCATAATGATGTTTGTGATGATGTTTGATCCGGCTTGTTCCAGCTCTGATCGACGCAGAGAGCTGATTGGCTGTCACAGTTACATGCCTGAGCTGTGCTCCACACTGTGTGGACGGCAATCCTGCTTTCACATCCGAGGCAAAACGTAGCAAAGTGGAATATCCACCCAGGAAAATAAAGTCTGACACAACCATCCCTCGACTTTATTAACCGCTTATCCAACAAATCCCAACGCCGACAAAATCATGACAGATTAAAAGTTGATTAAAGAATAAATTGAAAGCTTGAATCGTCTCAAAGATCTCCATAAAAATCTTTGTGTCTTTTCCATGTTTATTTAAAGCTGCCAGCTTCCCAGAAACTAGGTCGCCCCGTCCTGCAGCCAAAACACAGCAGAAGAAAAACAGCCTGACGTTTTAAACACTGACGTTCCACAGAGCGTGTTTCCACAGAGCGTGTTTCCACAGAGCATGTTTCCACAGAGCGTGTTTCCACAGTCGGGCCCACAGTCGCTTCCAGGCTCATCTGCCACCTGCAGACTTTTGCACTGCGTGTGTGTAAACAGGTGAAATCTGCAGATTTGAAGTGTTATTGTGAAGCATCATCACGTCTTCATTAAAGAACATCAGTGAATGTGGGCGGAGGACGTGCTCGTGGTGCAGCGTGTTAGGGAGGCGTGTTCACGTCCGGTTTGTGGCACCGAGGGAGCGTTTTATGGGTTTTATAAATCAAAGCACAGCCTGGGCATGATTACACAGAAACTAAAACACGCTTAGTTTTTACACCGCGCAGCCTGATGGTCGGGCACATGTCAGGACTTGGCGGGCGATGTGAGGACGAGAAGCCATTAAGCTCAGTGAAGTGTAAGAAAATAGGAAGAGGAAAGAAATGAGGAGGGGAAGGATGAACAACCAGAGGCAGAGTCGGTAACTGACAGACTCGTCGGCTCGGTCTGTCTCTGCTCAGGGACTCATTCAGAAAAGGTCATCTCGCCATTTTCATTCATTATTTCTACCTCGGTCTCGTTTACTTCCTCGCCACGTTTTCTGTGTAACTACAGGCTGTCAGATTGAGCTTTACTGCACAGATTAAAGACGCAGCGTTCACACATAAACAGGAAGCGTAACACGCGTGTGTGTGTTTTGCAGCACGGGACTCCTCCCCTGCTGATCGCAGCCGGCTGTGGAAACATTCAGATCATCGAGGTCCTGATGAGGAAAGGAGCGGAGATCCGGGCCCACGACAAGGTAAGAGCCGGACCTGCTGTGACGAAGGCTGCATGGACGAGCTGTAAGGCACATAACAGCTGACCTTTGACCCTGCTGTGAACCAGGACAGCTTCAGATGCTAACAGCAAACTTTTTTTTGAAAATCAAATATTATAAAAAAATCAATATTTCAGGGAACAAACCTGCTTCGACGTTGCATAATGAAGGTTCTCGTGATTGTGAATATTTGGGCCTGTGTAATGACAGAAATGGTAAAAACACATCAAACACAGTCGAGTGATCAGAGCCGCTCCTCTTTGCTGATTGGCTGTTTCATACGCAGTGCATGCTGGGATGGACTCTGATCGTCGGTTCGTCCTTGCTCTGCGTGCACTGATGCTGTTGTGGTGCCTCAGAGGTTTCCTATCATATCTTATAAACACATTTTAATTTGAAATAAGAAAAAGTGTGAGATCTTCTTCTTCTTAAAAATCAGAAGCTAATGTAGACGTGAGGGTTGAGTTTAGCCCTGCGGGCTCCGCCTGCAGCACGGTCAGAGCCCACATGTGACAGCTGACGTCGACTTGTTTCTTTGAAACTTATGAAGTTGCTTAAGATTGTTCAGAACCAACAAAGTGCATCAAACACAAAACTTGTGCTGCTGCTAAAACTCTTTGTCACAGCTGCATCTTCATCAGTGAAGCGTCAGAGACGGGAGGAAGACTTTAGCAGAGCCTGAAATCGTTTCCCTTCTGATAGCCGACAGCTCCTGGAAGTTCTGTGAGCAGCTGAACATCCGCAGCAGCTTCTCCCTGACAAACATTCATCGTGCCGTGCAGTCACTCTGTGCTTGCACCGAGCTGCAGGTCCTTCCTTGTTTTCCAAGATGTTAGAAAATAAGAGACGTCTGGAGCTGCTGACCCACACCAGGGTCGACGTCACGTCTCTGAAGTCTGACGCAGAGATCTCGTTGCCTTTGATTTGATTTCAGTGCCACACATGAAATCAGGTTAATGCTGCACACACTGACTTACAGCATCAGGCTGCCATTAAATAAAGTTTCATTCTGTCATCATCGGTGCAGCGAGTTCAGGAGATTTATACAGAGACGTTATGAATTTATGCAGAAACAATGGAAGAACGTGTTTTGATCTCGTTCCTCCGGTTAGAAACCACAGCTTCAACGTTGTGTCTGAGCCCAACATCCAAGCACATCCTCAGAACGTGTTAGAGAGCACGGCACAGTATTGTCCAAGGATGCGTTCCTATCGTGTGGCTGCAGACTCTTTACTAAAGGTCAGGGATAAATCCTGCAACGCTGTTCTCTCTCCAACCCTCAGAGCGGAGCCAACGCCATCTACTACGCGGCGAGACACGGCCACGTGGCGACCCTGAGATTCCTCCATGACAAGAAATGCCCGCTGGATGTGCAAGATAAGGTAGAAAAGCAGGTCCTTCCTCTCTGCACGTCTCACACTCACATGGAAAAACACACACTTACTACGACTCATCGTGCTCTGTTATCTGTCAGCAATTACTCACTGCCTCCTACCCACAAACCCCTCGAGAAGCATTACTTTGAAATGCCCAGAAACAAACACACACACACACACACACACACACACACACACACACACACACACACAGCTTTACACATTCACACTCTCACATTTCCACACCTGTGGAGAAAACCAGTTACTCTGGCATTTTATCAGCTTATTTGCTGTTGCTATGGAAACAGGCCTTGCAGGGAGAGATGGGATTGGTGCGTCTGTGTGTGTGTGTGAGTGTGTGTGTGGGGTTGGGTGGGTGTGTGTGTGTGCGTGCGTGTGTGTGAGTGTGTGTCTGGGTGTGTGGTGTGTGTGCGTGTGTGTGTCTGTGTGTGTGTGTGTGTGTGTCGTCAGTGTGTGTGTCTGTGTGTGTGTCGTGTGCGTCTGTCTGTGTGTCTGTGTGTGTCTGTGCGTCTGTGTGTGTGTGTGTGTGTGTGTGTGTGTGTGCGTCTGTGTGTGTGTGTCTGTCTGTGTGTGTCTGTGTGTGGTCTGTGTGTGTCTGTGTGTGTGTGTGTGCGTTGTGTGTGCGCGTGTGTGTCTGTGTGTGTCTGTGTGCGTGTGTGTGCTGGTGTGTGTGTGTGTGTGCGTGTGTGTGTCGTGTGTGCGCGTGTGTGTGCGTGCGTGTGTGCGTGTGTGTGCTGTTCGATGTGTGTGTGTGTGCGTGCCTTGCCTGGGCGTCCAAAATCCCAGAAGCGTTTTCCCGTCTCTCCGATCTTCACGAGGTGTCCTTTCCTGTCTGCGAACGCTGAGGCGGAGCCTAATCTGCGCTGCACGCGCTCTGCTGATTACTCTCCAGCTCCCGTCCAGGCGTCGTTAAAGTTTCATCTTTCTTTATTACACAATAAACCCCAAATCACAAGCCGAGGCGTTTGTGTGGAACTAGATAATTGCTTTGTGAGAACAGAGAAGCCAAAGGACCTTTCAGGTTTATCATAACAAGGTGAATCTGCGGCGGCTTTTTATGTAATTCGCCAAATTAAACCGCTCTTTGAGGGTTTTTCCTTTTTTTTCAGAGTGACTCAGTCTCTAAGAAACAAGTAAACACGTCGTCTTGCTAACGAGCGTTTACGCTGACTGCCAGCCCCAAGTCTGAAACTCGTGGGTCAGTTTTTAACGAAAACAGAAGCGGAGTCAGAGTTCTAGTCAGAGTCAACATCCACAGCGTCCACGCTTGGTATGCACGGTCTGTGCACGGTCTGTGCACGGTCTGTGCACGGTCTGTGCACGGTCTGTGCATGCAGTGCAAACATTTGGCTCTGTGTTGTGTTTCAAGAAGCAGGGAGGTGAGTCCGCTGCTCCCTGTTCACATCTACTGGAGGTTTTGGCTACTATACGGAAAATCTGGGATGTTTGACCAAACTACAGAATCTAAACTGGAGGCAGCATTCCCACTTATGGTGTCAGGATCACAGAGGCCCCCTGCTACCTCCCCCTGCTCCTCTGGGGGACACTGATGTGGAGCTCTCACCCGTCTCTAAGGGTGATGGAGGACCGCCCTCTGAGGAAGCTCTTTCCCGCTGCTTGTATCCTCGGCCCTGTTCTTTCGCTCGCTGCTCTCGGGTGAAGATGGAAACAGAGGCTGTGCCGCGTGTCGTCTCCTCCAGTCTTTCACACATTGTTTTTGTCATGCAAGAGGAAATTTGCACGCGTGTCAATCACCTCTCATCACCGTCTAGCAGCTCGTGCAATCAACCAGCGCCTGGAATAATAAACATTTCACTTCCCGAAGCTGAAAGGAAGGTTCTCCAGGGAATCCTCCGGACACCAGCAAAGCTTCGTCTCTGTCACTGCGTTTATACTTTTACTCTGAGATTTCATAGGAACCGTTTTTATCTGAACCGTCCGACGTGTCACAGACGTGTTAGACGTCACGTGTGTCAGTCAGGTGGGTGTGAGCGACAGACACACAGTCGCTTCTTTTGTTCTTTTGTTTGACTTTTATGACACAATTTGATCGTTTCTAGCTTACTGCTAGTTTAATCTGCTGCTTTGTTATTAACATATTGGCTGTTGGTCACCTCCAGTCCGGCGAGACGGCGCTACACGTGGCTGCTCGCTATGGCAACGTGGATGTGGTGAGCTACCTGTGCAGCATCCGAGCCAACCCGGACCTGACGGACAGGGTGAGCGAGTGCAGCGACGGCATCGGAATAATAACCGAGGGGTTGTTCGAGGGCCGCGGGGTTTTATCTTTGCGTTCCACGTTTCTGTCTGCAGGAGCAGGAGACGCCGCTGCACTGCGCCGCCTGGCACGGCTACTCTCCGGTAGCCCGAGCTCTGTGCCAGGCGGGCTGCCACGTGGACGCCAAGAACCGCGAGGGGGAGAGCCCGCTGCTGACGGCCTCTGCCCGCGGCTTCGTGGACATCGTGGAGTGCCTGGTGGAGCACGGAGCCGAGCTGGAAACCACCGACAAGGTGCCCAGAGCTCAGCCTGATTTATTTTGGCACATTTTACTTTTACGTGTTTTTGTGCGAGGGTTGACTAACAGGTCTCACAGCACACAGGTCTCACCACCTGTGCAGGTCACAGACACTGACCCGTCTGTGTTTGTGTCTCCAGGAAGGACACACAGCTCTCCACCTGGCTGTGCGTCGCTGTCAGGTGGAGGTGGTCCGCTGCCTCCTCAGACACCGCTGCCAAGTGGATCAGCAGGACCGCCACGGAAACACGCCGCTCCACATCGCCTGCAAGGATGGAAACCTGCCCGTCGTCATGGCGATCTGCAATGCTAAGGCCAGCCTCGACCTCCCCAACAAGGTGAGTGCAAGCACTTCCCCCCAGACGGCCCGGATACGCTCCCTGAGGCGTTCCCAGGCCGCGCTGAGAGGACTGGTGGTTTCACATAGTTTTCAGACACAGCTGTTCTCCTGAGAGCGAAGGTGGAGGTGAAGGACCTCCTCCTAACTCTGCGCTCCGCCCCCTCCCTCACATTCAGACACTGATGTTAGCGTGTGGGGTTTTTATTTTTCGTCCCGATGCCGTTAACATGAATACGCTTTCTGTTTTTACTCTCCTCTTACATAACCTTCAAGCACATCTACTTCAGCGCCAGCTCAGCGATGCCGGTGTTATGTGATGTGTTACAGCACCTTGATGAGTCAGGCCGAACGTGTCTCTGTCTTATAAAACACGCTCTGCGTGACCAACCTGAGTGATTGAGCTAGCAGCCTCGGCGCTGCAGCCTTCGCCCTGCGGATCGTGCTGCAGATGGGCTGCAGAGCGTTTTGCATTACTGTCACAGGAGTCTTAGAAGCACAAGAAGAGCAGAAGTAAACGACAGCTGACCGAACCACACTCAGCTTGACGCTCTGCAGGAAGTAAGATCCATGAAGTAATCTTCCTCACGAAGAAGACTCCTTTAAATCGAACCCCATCAGCTCAGCTGTGAGTCAGACCTGCTCCACATTGACCACAGTTTCAGATGATGAGGTGTCTGTGCCAGTAATCCCTGCTCTCACAGACTAATATGGTCGCCTCACTTGTGTGAGCACAGAGCTCCGCCCACCTGCTGTCCGGTTTGTGAGGAACAGCCAATGAGAGGAAAATCTCTCATAGGTAAAGGAGTTAGAATAGTTTGACCTGAGAGCTGCTGCAGAGCAAATGTAGCTGAAGAAAAATAAGACGAGTTTAAATGAGTGTTTTAGGTGGTTGTTTAGCAGCTGAGCTAAATGAGGCCTAATCGCAGGTGGAGCATTGATAAAAACACAGGAAGTAGAACATAACGCAGTGCAGTTTACAGAGGTACGGGCTGTTTTCTGCTGACATATTTTAAAATCGTCTTTCTTCTGATATCTGCTGCCCTCCTCACACACCTCTGAAGCTCCCGCCCTCTCGCCTCCCGCATGTTTCTGTCTGCGCTGCTTCTACTTTCTATTTTGACACCATACATTTAAATAGATTCTGCGACGGGGAAGCTTTTCTCGGCTTTTTCTGCAGAAACGTGTTTTCAGCGTCGCACAGGGAGGCGATGTGCATCGGGAGCAGACGGCGCTGCCAGAGACGTCGTGGTTCATTATTCTCAGCTGGAGCTCGTTTCTTTTAAGCTCGTGTGAAGCAGCGAATCACAGGCTGCTGACTCTGGGTCGGTCTTCGCTGTCAGCTGCAGACACCGAGCAGAGAAATAAGAGGGTGGGATTGAAACCGTCTCCAGCTCAGTTTGCAGCATCACAAAAACAGGGTGGATGTTCTTCCAAACTGCTGCAAAGGAGAATGGATTGAAACGCCTCCGTCACTGAGCTCTGATTAAATCCCAAAGCTTTTACTGTAACATCAACATCGAACTGCTCTGGATTTATGAGATATTGTGGTATGAAATTGATGGCAATTATATGGTGTTTACAGTAATTAGCGTTGTTTTCAGGGCACTGTGTTCCTGCTCTAATCAGCAGTTTTATTCTTCAGGCCGAGCGACCGCAGCGGGAACAGCGAGCAGCCGATCAGCCCGCCGAAGCACGACCGTGCGCTTAATTAGGCCGAGTTGGCGCGAGGCAGGAGGGGGACGCCGTTCAGTGTTTGTTTAGAAAATGTGATGAATGTTGATTTCAGTGTTTGTGTCACTCTTTTTCCTCCACATTTGTGTTACAGTGACGGCAGCTTAAAGAGGGCCACGTTTTATTTTTGCCAGCTTTCTTCTGATTGGCTGCTCCTCATTAACAGGAAGTGGGTGGGGCTTCTCATAGAGAAATGTGCACCTGAGAAAACCATCAGATATCTGCTCTGTATGACATCACGCAGAGATTATTTATTGATTTATTGAAAAGAACTGAACGTGAGCTTCTTAAAAAGCTTCTGCCTCAACATTTAAACTGAGCACGCTCAGAAGGTTTTGGCGTTTTCAGGAATCCTTATTGGAGCATTTCTGCTCAGCAGCCTCAGTGATTAAGACTAACCTGTGAGTGTCAAAGCGAACATGAATGATTGTGTGCGTGACTTTCACCGTGTCCGGCGCTGACGTGTGCTGCTTCCTCTCTCCTCTGTGCGTCACAGTCCGGCAGAACTCCGCTCCACCTGGCGGCGAACAACGGGAGCCTCGAGGTCGTCCGCCATCTCTGCCTGGCCGGAGCGAACATCGACGCCGTCACCAACGTAAGGCACCTCTCTGTTTTACCGCTCGGGCGGGTGCAGCTCGTCATCATTGTGATGAGACTCAAACCCAGTGCAGCCCTTTGGTCTGTAGGATGTGTTCACACGTGAAGCTGCTGCGATCTGTGACTGGAGTGTGGTGGGGGCGTGGTCCACGCCGACACGCCTCATATAGTATGTAAATTGAAACGTGGCTCCCGTGCTTGTTCAGATATCGTTTGCGTGGCGATTGTTCATTTTCTGCTCGGGCTGCAGACGAAGGCGCCGCTCATGAATCCTCAGTAAAACTGGGAAATTCTTCTGGCATCGTTCCCTTACCTCCGCCCTCGTCTCCGCCCGGCTCAGCTGCACCACCTCTTTGTTTTTAATAATCTCGTCCTTTCAGAGGTTTTCAAGGCGAAACCTTCTCCATGTTTCTTCTTTCTTCATGTTACTGAAGTTCTCTCGACCTCTTGAACCCTGATGAGCTTCCTTGCAGTGTCTCATCCACTTCCCTCACAGTCTCTCGCTTTGAGCTCTTAAACTCTTATTAGCATATTTAAATCCCAGCTGGCAGTTTGAGAGCTGCACCATTATGAAAAGTCTGCTGAGGATTTTAAACATTAGTTATTAACATGTTTGGGGGCTTTAAAATTTCTCTTTGAAAGTCCAAGAAGTAAAAAACTGTGAGCACAACTTCAAGAATGTTTCATTTCCAAAGACGTTTCCTGTAGTTTCCGTCTGTGGGGTCGTTACGAGCGCTTAGCTTTGTTCAGGAGATTGTGCAGCAAGACTCCTGTTTGTCACTGTGTTTGCTGCGCAAGGCAGAAGAAAGCGAGCAGGAGAAACGGCCTCGTTGTTGTGCAGATGAGATATTTAAGACGAGTGAATCCAAGCGTGGATTTGGTGACTGCACAGAGACGTTTGTGCCGAGTCTGCGGCAGGTGAGGCGTTAAAGGCTTCAGCAGCCGCGGGCTGAGAGCTTTTATCCAAGCGCTCGGGATCAAACGGTTCCACATTCAGCCCTGAGTGGGTTTGACTTCACGGATAAGTGGGAGTTCATGTCCAATCGTTTTAGATCCGAAAGGATTTTTATTTCTCGTTCAAAGCTCAGCGCTCTGAGCTGATGCTGCTCCACGCCGAAGGCCAGGAGATGACTTCGTCCGAGCCGCGTCCAGGATCCAAGTGGTTTTATGAAGAACTGTTATTGTGATTTTATAAATCAAACGTAATTGAAAGAGTTATGTCACGAGCTAAACTTTCATTTATGTGAATGTTAATGTTGATCGTTTGAAGTCTCTAACAAACAAAAACACTCGTGTCAAATGTTCGGTACAAGAACTGGACTCACAGTGAGCGAAGAAGCAGCCAAAGACCGAAAGAGACCTTCAGCACGTCAGGGTCGGCGCGTCAGCCTCCATCACGGGCGCCTCCCTGCTTCTCCTGCCAGAGCTCACAACATGACCTCAGTTGTTATTGTGCAGATGTTTTCAGCCTGTTCAGATATGATTTCCAGATGTTTCCAGCGTTCTCGCCGATATCAGAAGTAACGTGTTTTTGTCCGTCATTGAAACTCGTCTCAGAGCCTCAAATCTAATTCTGCTCGATCCTGATGCATAATGTTCTTTCATGAATTCCATTGAATTGATCTGGTTCCAGCAGCGGACGATCTGCGCTGAGCTTTTTCCCGCTCTGCCTTCCCGGGATGTTAATATTGTATGGCAGCTGATGTGCTGTGCATGTTTCATGTGGAGCGCACACTGGGATGTATAATTCAGTGTCAGGGAGGACAACGGTGCCTCTGTGATCTCTGCCTGCTTTTTCTGTGGAGGCTGAAATATTCTTCCAAATCATTCCAGCCTCTGCGATTTCACCGTTACTCGTCGTTCCCGAGCTTCCGTTTCAGCAGACATTTAGTCTGGGCTGGAAATACTGTGGATGATCTAATATTCCTCACATAACGCCAGCGTTCATCTGTCACTGCCAGGCATCAGTAGTAATAATCGTGACACTCAGCCATCTGTGTGAGGCGAGCACCGCGAGAGCGTCCACACGTCTAAATGCTCAGACTTCATTTACCCAATCCAGTCGGCTCGAGAGGTCGACGATGTCGAAGTCCGATCGTCACAGAGTCGTGCTCGTGAAAGAAGGAGAAATGATTTTATTAAAGCTTTCCATTCGAACAGTGAGCACGCTGTGTCGATCTTCCTCTTCATCACAGAGCTGTTTGGGAGGAGGCGGCGGCGCTCTGTGGGCGTTTCAGGCGTCCGTGCAGGTTTTCCCAGCGGAGCGTCAGCCGAGCCGGACAGTGACAGATGGTAGTGCCAGATACATGAACGCTGTCAGGAATGTGGCGTTTGTGTCGGAGCGCTGGAGCGGAGAGGGAAAGTAACGTGTGTGTGTGTGTGTGTGTGTGTGTGTGTGTGTGTGTGTGTGTGTGTGTGTGTGTGTGTGTGTGTGTAATTAATCCACTGACATCAGCTGAGAGACGACGCTGCGTGATGAGGAATAACTGTCATAACAAACAAAGGTCACTTCAGGCGCATCGATCTGATTTACGTCGATGTTTTTGGAGAACATTCATTAAATGAAAGCAGCTGACTCATAAATCACTAACAGCAGACGTCAGCGTCGATCAAAACAAAATATCTGCTGAATTTCCTGTTATGATGAACAAGTAAATAAATATACAAATATAAATGATTTGTGTATCTAATCTGCTGGTTCTGATCTAAACTGGTTGAACACGTGATGTAAGTTTGGGGGAAACAGTTAAAGTAAAAGCAGCGTCTGCTGAACTGGTTTAACAGGAAGTTATTTACAGACGTGTCTTTTTTGTGCTCGAGCTACGAATGTCCTCAGTGGAGCTGAGGAGGAGCCAGAGGAGATGTGATGTTTACTAAAGACCTGACTTTTTTTGTTTTCCTCCTGCAGGATGGAAAGACGGCGGAGGATTTGGCTTCGGCCGAACATCACGAGCACGTCGTGTCGCTGCTGGGAAAGCTTAAAAAGGTAAAGAGGAAGAAAAAGGCTCAAAAGGCTCGAGTTGGACTGATGTGTTGAACCAAGTTGTGTCAGCTGAGCTTGTTTGAAGAATGAGGCTATAAAACAAAATGATGTGATGCTGTGAATGCGGTTTAGGAAGTGCAGATGATGATGATGATGATGATGGTGGGGTGATGAGGCACAGTCGGGCTTCACAGTCGTCACACTTGGTCTATTTCGGTGCAGAGGTGTGGAGAGAGACGTCTCGGGAAGACGGGAGGTGTTAGATTTTAGCGATCCGCCGTTTTTAGACTTTGGGGCGCAGTTTGCTCGACACGTGCAGGTGAGAGGACGAACGCTCGGTGAAAGCCAAACCGTTCATCTCCATGACGACCAGCTTCACCCTCCACAGCGGTGTGTGTGCGTCCGGTGTTCCCGGTCACAGCTACCAGGACACGCTCAGACTCCTCGTCTAAAGCTACGTGATGCCCACGTCTCTTTTTTTCTAGAAAACCTGCTGAGAATTGGTGAAAACATGAAGCAGCAGCTGTGAAAACAGCCGCCGTCTGCACATGCTGGGCTAATCTCAGACACTTTGGCACGTTTGAAAAGGCCGACTTGTTGACAACCAAGAGGGGGAGAAACCCGACGGCTTGAAACGAGAACTCGTTCGTTTTAAAGCCGGATTCTGTGAATCACACGTTTTGAAATTGGAAATGAATTATTTTTTGACACGTTAGCATAACCCAGGTGGGATTAGGAGCGCGTTCACATCCCACGTATCCGCTCGCAGCGTTTGGGGCCACTTCTGATGCGTGACTCATTGGACGGTTAGAGAAACGTCTTAAACGGCTCCATCGAGCTGTCAGATCTACGGCGGCGTGAGCAAGCAGCCGGCTTTTGTTGTAAATGTTTCCTGCGGCTGAGTCACTGTTTCATTTTTACACAAACATTAAGAGCAGTTTTAAAAAC
This sequence comes from Haplochromis burtoni, assembly GCF_018398535.1. NCBI lineage: Eukaryota > Metazoa > Chordata > Actinopteri > Cichliformes > Cichlidae > Haplochromis > Haplochromis burtoni. Next base: position 2,844,443 of record NW_024582404.1, on the reverse strand, counting down.
CGTCCTCGTAGCCTGAAGAATCGATGATGTTTGGAAGAAAGCATTTCCTGTAACGCCGCTCACAGCCACGGCGTTTCAATGCTGTCACATTTAAATGTTTTATAACTGAAGTATTTATAGACACATAAGATATGGAGCGTTTTGTTTGAGGCACAGGAACTCTCCTGTTCATCCACCAAAATAAAAGCATTTAGTGATTTTGATTCTCTCACCCCAACCAATCACAGCAGATGGCCCCGCCCCTCCCTGAGCCTGGTTCTGCTGGAGGTTTCTTCCTGTTAAAAGGGAGTTTTTCCTTCCCACTGTCGACCAAAGTGCTTGCTCATAGGGGGTCATATGATTGTTGGGTTTTCTCTGTATCATTGTAGGGTCGACCTTACAATTTAAAGCACCTTGAGGCGACTGTTGTTGTGATTTGGCGCTGTGTAAATAACACTGAATGAACTGGATTTGTTGGATGGAGCTGACACTGCTGCCTGTGGCGTTGAGCTAAAGCACAGCCCAGCTCTGGTTCCACATCAGCTGATATCTCTTCAACACAATACGCTGATGTGGATTTTTAAATAAGCTTTTCTGCAGTTTGAAGCTGACATAATGTGCAGCAGCACAAAATCTGATTAGTTGAAATGTGTCATGTGATTTTTGGGGCCTTGTGGGAGTCGTGTACAGGTGTCTGTGACCTGAGCTGTCGATGTCTTCTTCTGTGGTGTGTTTTTGGTTCAGGACAACCACAAGCTGAGCTACATCCAGCAGCTGCGGCCCACTCAGACGGTCCAGCCCCGGATCAAACTCAAGCTCTTCGGACACTCGGGAGCCGGGAAGAGCACGCTGCTGGAGTCTCTGAAGTGCGGCATCCTGCGCAGCTTCTTCAGGAGGAGGAGGACGCGCATGACCAACGCGGCCCGGCACCCCAACTCGCCCGTCAACTCCAAACCTCCCGGTAGGTGACAGACAGGTGGAGTCGCGTCGTCAGCAGCTCAGCATTAATGCTTTCACTGCCGCAGCAGTTAGCACCGCCCCCTCACAGCAAGAAGATCCTGAGTTTGTGCAGGTACAGACAGGTGTGTGTCACCTGGTGACAGCTCTGAAAGGCTCCACCCCCTCCAATCACCCTTCGGCTACACATGCGAATGTTGGTTGGGAAAAGCAAAGAAAGGCACACAGAGACTCCTTCGTTTATTTGTGAGGAGGCGTCTCCCTCGCACATCTGTCTCAGAAAACTTCAGCGTGAGTCATTTTATTAAATGTCTCGTTTTATCCACGTTGTAGACGCAGCTGTTGTTGCTGCTCTGATGTGAGCATGAACATGAGCCCCACAGTCTCGTACTGAGATGCAGTTTGAATCTCACAGGGTGAAATTGATAATAATCCTCTGGAGTAAATGATAGATGAGCACAAATGGAACAACTGTCTGCTGAGGGAAACGGTTCAGGTGCTGCTCTGAGGCTCGGAGATCTTGAGGTCTGTGAGGTGTTCGTGGTTTTCAGGAAAGTGCAGTGACGACGTGTTTAGTGTCTGCCCTCCTCCCCACCCCGTCTCCCCTTTAGCTGCTCTGTTATGCGCCGCTTGCAGCCATTACGTGACGCCCGGGCTGATAACGGTCAGGTGCGTGAGCCGACTCCTCCATCTGTGAGGCTGCCGGCGTCTCAAAGAGTCAGCGCCGGTCCGTATCGACCGTTTGTTGTTTCTGCAGCGATGCGTGACGTGAATCCAGCCAAAGACAAAGAAACACAAGTGTCGATATTTTAGCGTCGCCTCCCGAGACCGCTGAACGCTGCATATTGATTTTGTGGCTTTCAGCCTCGGCGTGCGCTGATATATTCTTTTATTTCCTTATTTGTAGCGAACTTTGAAATGTCGCGGAGCTCCATTAACGAGAGGCCTCGTCGTGAAAGGTGCTCCTCCGTAAAAGCGGCGCTCTTTTTAGGCCTGTTAGCGAGAGAAGACATGAGCAGCTTCACTGAACTCTGAACCGCCCGACGTTAAACGGCATGAAAACAGCTTTTTCTCTCCACGTCGAGAAAATGAGCGGAACCTGTTGGCTTTAAGGATTTCACTCATCTTACACCGATCACAAAAACCAGGACGTGAGAACATTTTCCTCACGTTTAGGATGAGAGAAGACGAGATGGGTTCATTGTTTTCTGCAGTTGCCAGTTGGTGGAGGATAAAGTCTTCATCATCATCGTCGTCTGCAGTGCCGAGCAGACGCTTGCATGTTCAAACTGAAGCCGTGACAGCCGACTGTGAAACGGTGGAGGCAGCTTTTATGTTAGTGCAGAGAGGAAAACGTCACACACACACACACACACACACACACACACACACGGGTTTTTCACAAAATGCACATCTAACAAAGGTTTTGGCCTCCCAACGACTGGAATTAAAAGATTTGCAGCCACTAATACTTTCCAATCTTTTATTCAAGTATAAAATCCCATCAGAAATGAAAACATTCGGATGAAATAAACATCTGTTTTGTGGATGTGTGTCCAGATGTGCCTGAGTTTCTGACTTGTCCTTCGCTGTGCTGTGAAAAACCATCGTGCGTCTGGCGTTTTCCCCGATTTATCGTCCGTCTCAAACATCTTCTCTCCTCCAGCTCTTTACACCAGCGATGATGTCACACTGATCTGTGATCACCCAAAGACCAGGATGTCATTTTACTGTGATTAAGACCTCAAAAACAAGCTGTAGGTGTGGTCCCGAAAATCCAAACTGTCCCTGCAGAGTGGATTCATTAGCAGGGAAATGGCGCCCCCCTGTGTTTGCAAGCGGCGGTTATTTGGTAAAGATGATGCAGATGTGTTTGCTGCAGCAGAGAGAGACATCTGCACTTAATCTGAAATACTTTGAGCGTTAGTCACAGTCGATCGCGCGCTGAAGTACAGCAGAGATCAGAACAACAACCTCTGAGAGCAGAAACCAGCCGCTGTGTCTTTAAACACCATCACCGCTCAAACTGTGCAGCCAAAAGTCAGGATTTATTCCCTGATCTAACAGCAACATAGTGCTGCAGGTTCTCCTGTGTGTCCCTGCTAAATAAAAATCAGTAAAAATTCTGCATTAACTGAAAGTAGTCCCGGTGGTTGTCATGGTTTCTCCTCCATGTCTGTGTTCAGTGTCGGTGAGCATTTCCAACCTGTACCCCGGCTGTGAGAACGTGAGCGTGAGGAGCCGCAGCATGATGTTTGAGCCCAGCCTGACCAAAGGCGTGCTGGAGGTCTTCTCCCCCGTGCACAGCGCTCTGTCTGCAGCTGACGAACAGGCAACCAAGGCCATCGACATCCAGCACGCCAACATCCACGGTGAGAGCCGCGAGGATCCCCGCGGAGGACGTCCACGGTTAAACCTGTATGTGAAATTCAAGCAAAGCTCACTCGGCTCCCTCTCTGTAGGCGTGGGAGATTTCAGCGTGTGGGAGTTTTCTGGAAACCCGGTCTACTACTGCACCTACGATTATTTTGCGGCCAACGATGTCACAGCGATCCACGTGGTCCTGTTCAGCCTGGAGGAGCCGTACGAGACCCAGCTGGGCCACATCACCTACTGGCTGAACCTGCTGAAGGCCCTCACCCTGCCGCAGGAAAGCATCTGTAAGCAGACCAACCATCTACTGCCTTCGTGCGGTCGGTGGATGGTCGACTTTAATCTTTTTCTTAAAAACATCGATATGTTTGAGGTTAGGAGCAGATCTGCAGACAGGAAGTAGAAGCTGCAACGATAGAGAGTCGGCAGGTTTGAAAGTCTTTGTTTCCTGAGTAGTTTTGGCCTTTTTGAAGCTTCATTTAAACTGTTTCGTGCGAGGCTGTGGGAACTACATTTGCTGCTGCAGCAGCCAGAAAGTTACACAACCTGACCATGATAAGCTGTCTACTGTGACGGTTCACAATCTTAACTTTTCTTCAGCTTTCGGTGGTCGGATCCAGCAGCCTCTCGCGGTCGTCCTGGTGGCGACGCACGCCGACCTCGCCGACGTTCCCAGAGCGTTCTCCGGAGAGTTCAGCTACGACAAAGAGAGGGCGCTGCTGAAGGAAGTCAGGAACAGGTGAAGAGCACCTCCTCTCCATACTGCACCGAGCGGTGCCAGCTTAAATCACGTCAGTCACATGATCCGGTCACAGCGAGCGTACGTGTCAGCCTTACTGATCAGACAGCAGATAGCAAAGTCAGCAGTTTCACCGCTAACACAGCAGAGCTAATGTTTTGTAAAACCAGATCTAGAGAGAGGAGAGCTTGAGAATCTTTTACTGTTGCTTTGATGTTTATGCTTGAAAAAGTTAAAGTGCCGTCAGTCAGTGGAGATTATGTTGATGAGTAAAAAAGCGAGCGGCTTTTTGTCAAGACAGTCGATGCGACCTCAAAGAATCCCTGCAGAGAATAAATTAGACGTATTAATCACACAGATTTCAGTGATTTGTTACAAAGTTTGGTGTTTTTGGTTTTCGGTCCAGGTTTGGGAACGACCTGCAGATCAGTGACAAACTGTTTGTGATGGACGCTGGAGCCTCAAACTCTAAAGACATGAAGCTGCTGAGGAGTCACCTGCAGGAGCTTCGAGCCAGCGTCGTCTCCGTGAGCTCTGCAGACTCTCACTCGCCGTCCTCTTGTTTCTAAATGTCCTCATACCTGAACAAACGCAGCGTGGTCGTTTATTGTCGCCGCTTCCTTCTCCGTCTCTGCAGAGGTGCAGTCCGATGACGCTGCTGTCGGAGCGCCTGCTGGCCGTTCTGCCGACCTGGAGGAAGCTCAGCGGACCCAACCAGCTGATGTCGTGGCAGCAGTTTGTCAGTGACGTGCAGGAGCACATCAACCCGCTGGTGAGCCAGGATCACCTGCGCACGCTGGCCCTGCAGCTCCACAGCATGGGGGAGGTGAGTGTTTGACCGGGAGCAGGAAAAAGGAGTCGGTGTTTTACTCCTGAGTGCCAGCAGGGGGCACTGCACTGCAGGCTCCTGAATAAACCAAACCAGATGGTTTTCATCTGTGAGAACAGCAGCAGGAACACTGTGTTCTGTTTCTGTGCCTCTGCTCAGGAAGCTGAATGAGGAACCAAAACTTTATTTATTTATTTGCATGTTTTTCACAGATAAAGCAAAAGTTCCATTTAATGTTGTTCCTTAAATATTTATTAGCTTCTTTCTGTATTCTGTCTTTGTCTCATGACATTAATTTTTCTGATAAACGTCCACGCGCTCACATTTCTCCCTCGTCTCCTCCACAGATCAACATCATGCAGAGTGAGACGGTGCAGGACGTCGTCCTGCTGGAGCCTCGATGGCTCTGCAGCAGCATCCTCGGCAAGCTGCTCTCCGTGGAGACGCCCAAAGCCATCCACCACTACAGGGGGCGCTACAGGCTGGAGGAGGTGCAGGCCCTGGCGCCTGAGAGCGACGTGGACGAGCTGCTGCAGATCCTGGATGCCATGGACGTCTGCGCCCGGGACGTCACCAACCCCACCATGGTGGATGTTCCCGCGCTCATCAAGACAAACGGCCTCCACCGGTCCTGGACCGAAGAGGAGGAGGAGGAGTCGCTGCTCTACGGAGGCGTCCGAATCGTCCCGGCCGAGCACCTCACTCCCTTCCCTTGCGGCCTCTTCCACAAGCTGCAGGTGAACCTGTGTCGCTGGAGCCACCAGCAGAAGCCCGAGGAGGACGGCGCCGACGACAACGATGGAGATATTCACCTGTGGACCAACGGCGCCAAAGTGAGCCAGGCAGGAGTGGAGGCCATGATCCTCCTGGTCAACCACGGGCAGGGTGTGGAGATTCAGGTCCGTGGACATGATTCTGAGCGGGCCAAGTGCTACACCCTGCTGGACACCCTCTGCAGTATAACAGAGAACCTGCTGGCCTCCACGCTGCCCGGACAGCTCACCGCCAAATACTACCTGAGCCCTCAGCAGCTGCGGGAACACCACGCCCCCATCATGGTCTACCAACCCAAAGACTTCTTCCGGGCTCAAGTCCAGCGAGAGACCTCGCTCACCAACACCATGGGCGGCTATCGGGAGAGCTTCAGCAGCATCCTGGCGTTCGGCTGCGCTGAAATTTACCAGCAGGGGATTCTGGGAACGAACGTCCACATATCGGACGTGCCGCTGCTGGCTCGCCGGAAGCTGTGCCGCATGCTGGACCCTCCAGACGCCATGGGGAAAGACTGGTGCCTGCTGGCCATGAACCTGGGCCTCACTGAATTGGTGGCCAAATACAGCAACGGGACTCCAAACGGCACCTCTGAGCTGGACTTGGACTCGGACTCCCAGCAGGCCGCGCTGCAGCCCAGCCCGACGGCGGCTCTGCTGCAGGAGTGGAGCGGGCGAGCGGGCAGCAGGGTCGGCGTACTGATGGCGAAGCTGAGGGAGCTCGGCCGGCGCGACGCCGCGGACTTCCTGCTCAAAGCGTCGCCCGTGTTTAAGGTTAACACGGAGGCGCTGGGAGGAGCCGCCAACGGCTACCCGCCAACCTGCAACGGCGGCACATCGTACAACTCCATCAGCTCCGTCATTTCCCGCTGAGGGCTCGCTGTCCCCGCCAGACGTCAGGAGGTCGCTCTGACACGACGGACTCGTGCAATCTTTCCGGTCCAGCTGCTCACACTTTAATCGCTCCGTTTTGTTGCCGTGCAAACCAGATGTTGTGTTTGTGCTCTCCACACCTGTACAGCCGAGCTTTCCTCCCGCTACGAATGTCGTGAAAGAACCGAACGCTCCGAGCTCCAAAGAGGAATTCTGTGTTTTTCTTCTCTTTCTATCTTGTTGTTTGCTGCTTCCTAACGTCCCTCCTGCTGTCACGCACACTCCAGTCTCGCTCCAAGGAACGGCGCCGTTTTCTAATCTCCGCGTGCGGTCAGAAAGATGGCAGCTGCACGTGTGGCTCGAACCCGAGGGCTGAGTGTGTGTCGTGTTGCTCGCTCCATCCATCGCTTACATCTAATATCAGCTCCCTCCTCGCTTCTGGTTTACTGATGTGAAATTTGGTCGTTCAGCTTAGCATTTAATACATTTACAGCATTTCTTTCAGAGTGCCTTGGTGGCCTTCTACCTCCCTGAAGAGCACAGCCAGTCTCATTGGTACAAAGCAGAAGTCTTTTCCAGATGCTTGGAGAACTGTGCCTTGTTGATATAAAAGTAAAATGAGTTTCTAACACGTCTATTTATCTGGCGGCTGTCACTAACACGAAGAAGACCATGTTGTATAAAAATAAAGGAGACCTGGTCTCGTGCTGTTTCACTTTTCACAAAAGCAAACGCACACAGATGTGTGGAGACGACACGTGTCAGCAGTGGGTGGAACCATTTCCTTCATGTTTGATTGGTGTGTTTGTTGATGTTCCTGCTAATCCTCAGTTCAGATTTCTGCATTCTTCCATCCAACAGCTGAAACCTTTACAGGTCCCAGAACTTCCCGTGAATGTCTTTGAATAAACTCTGTCTTATTACAGTTTTGGTCTCCAGTTGGACTTTAAAGTCTGCTGGACTCAGACAGTCTAAGTCAAACCTCACCTTCACCATCACAGCTGCTGTTTTCAGATCGCTGTTCAGACCTCTGGCACGTGTGCAGCTGTGATTTCCCCGGAGCTTCAGAATTGTGCTCAAGTTAAGCATCGACTTGTATCAGATGAACAGATTTCTGAGTGCACATCATATCAAACCATGTCAATGTAAATGTCATTTGCATATTCAAGAGAACTTTTCACTTTTATCTGCCAATCCAGAGCAGCTTACTTAGTAACAGCAGTCTGGTGTATTAGAGCAGCTTTGCATGATCCACAGTGCAAACTAATGCGCATTTATCTGTTGCTGGGCCTTAATGCAGCCGCTCGGCCTGAAATGAGCTGGTTTTGCCCCTTTCTCTTTAAGCTAGCCTTCCTCGGATTGGCTGCCCCTCTCTAAAAGTAGGTCAGAATAGCAGGTGGGCGGGGCTTCAGTGCCTAAGATATTAGGTATATCCCGTCTCTGTGGTGTCATGGGGACACCCCGGAGCCAAAACCTTAGAAACAGAACGTTCTGCTTTGTACTCGCATTTTAATATCTGCGATTCCTTTTCTTCCTTTTCCTGAAAACTCCAGGGAAACTTTGGGACCTGTAAACATCAGTGTTTCTGTAAACATCTTTCATTCACACAAAGGGAAGCGTAGCCATTTTTACAGGAAAAGGAGGGTTTTCTAAAGGACTGTGTGGTATTGGGTTCATGTTGACCTTTCTAAAGTGTAACAAGCTGCAAAGTAAATGTTTAACCCATCACAGGGTGGGCTGAGGACGCCCTCACTCTGAGTGCTTTGAATAGAAAGTTTCACTAAAACGCTAAATTCTAATCAGAAAGGTGATTTTTTTATAATTGGGTTGGTTTCTGTACTTTTGTACTTCTCTTAAACGAGCAGCGGTTACAGTAGACGCTGACGCCGCGCCTCTTCGATGCCTCCTCATCAGGTTTTTAAAGCGTTATCGCCGGCGCAGGGGCGTCATTAATCAAGCTGCCGTCCGCGGTCAGAGTTTTGCACAGTGGCATCCACGCCACCTCTGTCAAGCTAAATTTGAGCTTCGTTGTCGGCGGGCCGCGCGTGGCTTCATGCCTTCTTTCAGTTTGTCTTTGTGAAGCATGAAGCCGCAGCCCGGCCGCGGTCAGCACAAGCACAGGGAAGCGGCGGCGTGATGTTAGTATTGTTAGCTGAAAAAGGCCAAAGGCTGCTGATGACAGAGATGTCAGAGAAAAGCATTTTCACTTTGTGCGAGCTGGTGTTTTGTAACGTTTGTGCCCCTCACTCTGAACCTGAAGAAGAAAACAGCTTGTTTTTCAGCGCACGTGTGCGTCGGACGGTTTCACTCCTGAAGTTACATTTGACGGCTGTAAAGGACTTTTTCAGGACGCGCTGTGTAAAGACGAGCTCCGTGCCAGAGTGCAGTATTTGCTGTCAGCTTCTTTCCTCCAGTGTTACCGTCTGGTCACAGATTTAAACTTTCTTCTCGCCAATCAACACAGCAAACTGTTAGCTGTGATGTAAATACGCAAAGCTTTTTGTTAAGCTGTTTGTTTTTTGCTGAGGCAAAAATGAATGTACTGCACATCTTTCCTAAACATATAGTGACAATAAAAATGAATCAAAGACGCCAACATGTGCGCAGGAACACGAGGAAAGGAAATGTCCCAAACTGATCTGAAACGCGATTTGAGTTTTCTGTTTTTTATTGAAGCTGTTGTCGGAGTTGTGTATAATCATTGCCAATGTTGTGTGCCTAAAACACACTCGTTCATTCCTCTTTCTGCCTTGTACAGTACACGAGCTGAGAGGTGGCGTTTGGAAAGGGAAGAGACTCTGCTGTGTTTCAGAGGATCGTTTTGTAAAAACTGAGAATCACTATGATGAGTTTGTCTGTTCGGTTTCTTCTCCCTGGAAGCTTCTGCTGAGGTTGAGATGTTTCTGTCGACGAGGAGGGACCGACTCGGTTTTACTGTCGGGTGACTTTTCCTCCTTGGAGAATAATCGCCGCATTGCACAAATCTTTCTGTTGCTATTTATGTTACATCCTTAGCATGTCCTGGAATGCCATGTTCTTAGTACTGCTGACACTTTATAGTGTAATACATTTTATAATAAATTCTTTACCTAATGCCAGTGTGGTTGCATCATTTAAGTGTTCGTAGTAGACTGTACAGGTGCAGCGTGCCAGCACAGGTGGGCTGATTAATGCTAGTTCAGTGACTCTAATGTGCAGTTCGGTTGCTCATATTAGCAGCAGCCTGTCTGTCTGTGTGTGCACACGTATCAATCAAAGGACTGACACACCTGACTTTACTGCGATGAGCTCTAAAAACATCTTTGCAGTTTGCACTGACCGAACACTTTTCAGGCACAACGTTCAAAGAAAGTTTACACACTGCAGTCTGTAAGAAGCTTTAGTAAGATCCAACTAAAGGTTCAATTTTACATTATTCTTTTTTTCTAAGTAAGCAAACCTACATACTGTATTTTTTTGGACCATAAGGCGCTAAGCGAAACAAAACAGATAAGTCAACTGAACTGAACTCGTTCTTCTTGCTTCCTCCACTTCTGTACCTCTCTCGTAGCTGCTCTATTCCCATGTTGTTGCAGTATATTAATCACTAACCTCGTATTGTGGATGGATTATCTCAGTTGTTCTCCTGACTGAAGTTTGGCCCGTTTACAGCATCCTGCCATGCGACTGTATTTGTCTCTAACCATCAGGAACCTTCACGTTAACTTTTATCGAGTGGAAAAGTGTTAGCTTCATCCTCCAGCTTCACTGTTTATGCTAACATAGCTGTGTAGCTAGCCACCATGTAGCACATCATTATATAGCAGCTAGCCCAACTTCAGTAACCCTACAAACATCACTGCTGTTTAGTTTCCTGTCTTCATTTATGTTGGAAGTGATAGCAGAGCTGTACGTTTTAATTTTTCAGAAATCTCTCAGTCACAACATGCTATATCATGTTTAGGTGGAAGCTAGCGAGCTAACTTCCTGCTAACTTCTAACTCAGTTAAATGTAATAAACTCTGTTGTCATGGATGCCTGGATGTTAAACTTAATAGTTACACCTGGTAAAGCAGCAAAACTGATCATTTTATTGAAGATGAAAGAATTTAGACAGTTTTTAACTCTCAGTGATGCTGCAGTGTTCGTTTGACTTTGCTCCGCGAGGCTCCTGACTACAGCAGCCGTAATGCTACAAGCCATCAAGCGGCGCGGCTTCGGAGCTTACCAAAGTCATACTAAAGCATTTTTTGACTGATTTATATATATGTACCACATAAAATCAGTTCAAAGTAAATAAGCACAACAAGAATTCATACATAATGCACACCGGATTATAAGGCACACTGTAAATTTTTGAGAAAAATTCAAGGATTTTAAGTGCGCCTTATAGTGTGGAAAATACGATATATGTTTGTATATCCTGGTAAAAAGTCTCCAAGATCCATCACGGTCTTCATATACATATACTGGTGCCTGCTGGCCATATACTTATATGCAAAAAGGGTCTTTGTATATATTTTTGTAGTTTAATTGTTTTACTTATGTCATCTGCTTCTGGTTCTAATAATATTGCCTAAATGTAGCATGTATACTGTAAAAAATACTCGCACAGAACCCTGTGGAACTCCATGACAACCTTTTACATATGAAGAAGACTCCCTGTTTACATGAACACAATGTAATGTGTAAGATACGATTCAAACCACTGCAGTACAGAGTGCCCTGTTTATCTAACAGGATAAACACAAAGGTGAGTCCATCACCAGAGGCCATAAGAAGATGGTTTGTAACTTAGCGCTACACTACGATGCACTCTAAATCCTCAATGAAAATCTTCAAATAAACCGTGCTTCTACATGTGCCCAGCTACTGTTGAGGTTAAAAATCGTCCCATAATTAGGTAAGACGGCTGCTACATAGTCTTTTAATAATAAAGATCAAATGATGTATGTAAATTTTAGGATTAATTAATAGCAAAACAACTTTGAGCAGTCTTTAAGGAATGGGGCTTTAGAAAAGTGAAAGATTATAAATATCAGCAGTTATTAAAGCTCCTGTAGGATGTGGATGGTTGTGAATAATTTTTTTCTCTAATTAAAAATGTTTTTATTTCTAAAGAAACGAGTGAAGTCATTGCAAGTTGAAGGAATTCTTCTGACTCTTTGTGGCTGCAGGGCTGAAGAGAAACCTGCGGTTGTTCCTGTTTTCGTTGATCAGGGTTACAGTGGACGCTAAGATGTCCTCGTTTTACAGAGTGCTTCTGCTTTACAGAAAAAGACACGGGCAAAAACCGAGAAAATGTTGATGACTGCAGCAGGATTACTTGACAAACTTAATGTAGATCACATCGTGATGGTGATCATGTAGCTCCAGAAAGTTCATCCTGTATCACTCTGAGTGGGAGAAACGTTTTGTCACTCAGTAGAGACTTTTT
>NW_024582404.1:2826478-2831233 GCF_018398535.1 Haplochromis burtoni | reverse complement strand
ACAGAGCACAGAAGACGACAGAATTATTTCTATGGTTAACAGAAAACAACTTCAGAACATCTAAATCACTGTTGAGGAGGCAGGTGGTGTAAGAAGACGCTTCCTGAGTGAAAATATGGAGCGTTTACCACAAACATCTGATTACACTCAAAAACACAAACATCCATAAGGGCCGCGAGGCTCACGAGGAAAAAGCAGATTCATTGAATCCATGACCTGATTACAGCTTTATCTGTCAGACATGGTGCAGGAATGTTATGATATGGCCATGCGTGGCTGCCGAAGGTCACAGGTCACCGGTGTTTATCGATAGAGGGGTACAGAGCTACGTCTCTGCTCAGCTTCAGCCAAGTGTTGCAAAACTGATTTGCTGTGAAGAAGCACTGTATTGATTATAATGATTGATTATAATCAATAATGACCCAAAGCGCACTGCAAACAGCAAACCAACAGCTTCTCCAGGTAAACAGATGGGACAGTGCAATGGCCAAGTCAGTCACATGACAAAGAAACCATCCAAACGTGTTTGTAAAACTGAGTCACAACTGAAAGTCTGCACTCTGATCACTTCTTCAGGCCCAGAAACCTCTGCGCCTCTCTGCATCTGCTGCGTTTCCACTTCCTCCGGTCTTGCCCGTCTCCATGATTTGTCTTTTGTCTTTTTGTCCTGTAGCGTCTTTTCTCATGTGTTGCTTTGTGTCTGACGTCCTTCATAAAAAGAGAAAAGGAGCTGCTGTGCTGTGGAGTCTGACTGTACAAGTCAGCTAAACATGGTCACTGTTGTTTACCTCCACGCAGTCAGGACCAGATGAAAACCAGCGTGACATGTGACTGTGCTGAAACATGTCGGTCATCCGAGGATGCGATGTAAAGACTTCATGTATAGACAAACTGGTTTCATTCCTGTCAGCAAAGCCAAAGGGAAGTTTGTTGGAAACAAGAGAAGCATCAGCTGACTCCATACGCTTCATTACATACATGCAGTGCACTTCCTTAATCCACTAAATATTCACCGACTGTTCTGGTCAAAATCAGACGATAAATCTCGTTTTAAAGGGTTTTCAAAACAGAAGATAAAGACATGATGGCCACATAACATGGATGTAGAGGCCTAATCTGTGCTTTCTGCTTACAGACATGCTCAATCGACACAGCGACGCATCGCTAACTAAGAACCTCTGACCGTCTTTCATGTTTGCATGAACAAAAAGCTCAAATCAAGATTATCATCAGGAAGTAAATCTGAAAGAAAACACTGGAAACAAACTACAAAAATGCAAAATGTCAGTGACTCTGATGATCCCAATCCAGAAACATGAAGGTGGTCCAAACGGGCCTGTGTGACACACCGATGCATCGCTAGTTAGCTTCTTCAAACGAGTAATAAAGCCCGAATGAACAAATCTGGGAACAGTTAATGCATTTCAAGATTTTTGCTTCACGTGAACAAAATAAAACATTTTAAGATGAGCAGTGAAAATAAAGTCTGTGTGAACTGTTTAACAGAAACCTGCTTTTGTGATGTGGAAGAAACTACGTTAAAAATCATCATAATTCTGTAACACGTTGGCACAAATATGAAACAATGTAAACACAAAGAACAAAACCAAACAAAAAAGAAAATATTTTTAAGAAAGATTAATTATGACAGAAATGAAAAAGTGAAGCAACATAAACACGAATAATTAAATAAATAAAAATACATTTTTGTTATGAAAGCAAACATTTACGACTCTTTGCAAACACTCATGTGACCTCTGCTCTTCGTGGCTGATTGTAACGTGCACGCTTCACGTGACGCCATGGACACACTTTCATTTGACTGCTGCTTTTTCACGTTAATGAGTTTTTCTTTTTTTTTTTACTTTATCAAATTTAATCACCAGTTTTGTTATTTTATTTTTATTTTATTATTTTGCATTATTTTATTGTAATAAATGAGAGCAAATGAATTTCTCTCATTCTAATAGTTTAAAAGTTTGGAATATTTAAATTTGCCTGATTTTTATTTCACATTTCTACATCCGGCTCTTTGCTGCTTTGACTTCACTCTTGTGTGCTGAAATATTTCTGTGAGTAATGAGGCTGTTTGCACCTCCAGCGATTCCTGGACGACTGCAGACGTTTGAATGACTGTGAACAGAAACAATCACTGACAATCATCAGTGTCACTGAGTGATGGGCCTGTTGTGTTGATCACTGGCCGTGTGTTAACCTTTGTTTCGGGGTCAGCAGACGCGCAGCAGCTGATAACCCGGCGGAGTGTTTGAGCTGATTAAACATCCTAATCAGAGGAATGTGTCGCCTCGATGACAGAAACATTTACAGTTCACAAAGTTCACCCGTACGTCTTCATCCGCAGCATTAAAATATTACACAATGATAAAACCATCATGAGCCGGTAATAAAATGATTCTACATAATGAGTTTTTTTAGTTTTAGGAACTAAACATAGTTTCATTTTTGCACATTACAAAAACACTGAGAGGCTCTCGTGCTCAGAGCGGCACATCCAAACTCCATGCTGTTTTAATTCTGATCTTATTTCTCATTGGTCCTCGCTGCCTTAATCTTTCCTACGTTGCAGTTAGTTCAAAGTGTAAAAGCTGTTTCACTTCCATGCATTGACTTTGCTACTGTGCTCATCTGTGTTTATGAGAAAATATGTAGAAATCTAAATTTGCTTCATCCAAACCGGCCAAATTTGGGAAACATCTTTGATGGTTCATGGTTTTGTAAGAGGGTGACGCATGAATCTGAAATATTCTTATGACACAGAAACATTTGGAGTTAGCTTCTTTGCTGGTCCGGCCCACATGATGGCTCAGACTGTGCTGTTTGTGACCCATGAAGGAAAATCCATTCATAAGCCAGCACTGTGTGTGCTCCCCTGCAGCATGCTTGATTGATTTAAATCACACTTCTTTGATATACTTGTTGGAAACAGCTGCTGATAAAGTTATCGTGTCTGACAGATTCCTCTGAGAGAAGCTTTTGGTGGATGACCGCACAGAAAACGCTCAGCCAGTTGCTGTCATGTGTGCCACGGCTTGAGCAACACATTCAGTCATATGCCTGCTGTGCTCAGCAGCAGAGACACATGCAAGGAAGGACACAGTGTTTTTTTAGACTGCTGTACAGTAAAGAACGATGCTGCGCTAATTTAACCGCTTCCTATATGTGACCACACAGATGCATGACAGACAGAGGGGCAGATGTGGATGAATCACTGCTGATGTGTCTGCTGCTGGCACTCTATACTCTGTGTTTGATGTGCATTGCTGGTATTTAACTGTGTGGTTTAGACTCAGTGTGCTGAAACCAGTTTGGGGAAATGCAGTTCAGAAGCATCCTGCTGCAGTAATGTAGGTAACATGAAACTAAAGCCGTATCGCAGGATAAGGATGAAACCAGCAGGAGAAATGAAACCTGGCTCTGCTCAAAGGCAGCAAAACACTCCGACCAGCGTTCACCCGTTTACTGGGTTCAAAGTAAAGAAAGAGAAACAACTGTTATCAAACTACATGCAACTTCTGCTTTGGCGTCACTTTTCAGGCCCAAACATCCATCTTCGTGTTGATGGGCTGCACGAAAGATCTCGGAGGTCCTAAATTATAAAGTTGTTGTTTCTGTAGCAGCTCGTCCATGGCAGCGTTTTTTGCCACGTCAAGTGAGGAAGGATTCTGGACACGGGAAAATAAATTGAACTCATCTGAGCTACAGCCAGTAAGAGTCCAGGTATTAAGATGAGCACACGTGCAGAAATCACACCACAGACACACCAGCAAAACCTCCAGAATCCAGAGCGAACTTGAGATGTTTGTGCAGCAGTTTTGTACTGCTGTTGCATTATCATGTGAAGAAGCTGCTTTTAGTTGCTCCCTTATTCACACAGACCTGCCACAGTGGGCACATATGTAAACGTCCACACATTGTGTTTTAAAGTTGTAACATATTAGTGCATCACAGTTTACGTGCATTTTAAATCTGAACCTGCAGAGTAATAAAAACCTAAATGTCATGATGTAATTCCTGAGGTCAGACTATCACAGCTCTGCCTGTTCAGAGTCCTTCAGTCTTATCAATCACATGAACACTGATTGACTCAGGGTCAGTGTTCATGTATATTCATGTGGCCCGTCTCTGCTGCTCTGTATGTTAGTGCGGTCGTTTAACGCTAGATTTCCCTGAAGTGACAAAGCCGTCACGCAAGCTATATCACATAAGCTCTGCCAGTATTCCAGAAGACAGGTCTGTCATTAGTACTATAATCTCCAATTCACTTTAACTTTATGAACCACCTGATTGTAATCTCATCAACAAGGCCAGCCGTCAGAGTGTTTCTTCTCCAATAGGTCATTTCCATATGTGGACCTGTAAATATGACTCTTCTCTGCCTTCTGTGTACAATATTGTATAGGTGTGCTGGCTGCGTCGCTGTCGCTTTTCAGGTATGGGTTGTTCTAAGGCTGTATCTGCTCACCAGAGGTCTTAACACCTGAAGGATGGCCCTACATCAAGAAAAAGAAATGTCTTATGTACTTATTGTATGTAAACCGCGCTTAGGAAAAGCCTTAGATACCGACGCAGCGAATATTTCATGCACCCGTCTGCAATTTCAGTACATAGAGACCAAGACAAATAAGCAGTTCAAGGAGGGAGTATCTTATCAGTATCTACTTTTCATGATGCTAACGCGCATACTTAGTCGCACATTGTATTCAGCCTGCTATATTTTTATCAAGAATAAAGTAC
>NW_024582404.1:2825457-2826453 GCF_018398535.1 Haplochromis burtoni | reverse complement strand
GAGCAAATGAATTTCTCTCATTCTAATAGTTTAAAAGTTTGGAATATTTAAATTTGCCTGATTTTTATTTCACATTTCTACATCCGGCTCTTTGCTGCTTTGACTTCACTCTTGTGTGCTGAAATATTTCTGTGAGTACTTCAGTGTTTCTGTGAGTAATGAGGCTGTTTGCACCTCCAGCGACTCCTGGACGACTGCAGACGTTTGAATGACTGTGAACAGAAACAATCACTGACAATCATCAGTGTCACTGAGTGATGGGCCTGTTGTGTTGATCACTGGCCGTGTGTTAACCTTTGTTTCGGGGTCAGCAGACGCGCAGCAGCTGATAACCCGGCGGAGTGTTTGTGCTGATTAAACATCCTAATCAGAGGAATGTGTCGCCTCGATGACAGAAACATTTACAGTTCACAAAGTTCACCCGTACGTCTTCATCCGCAGCATTAAAATATTACACAATGATAAAACCATCATGAGCCGGTAATAAAATGATTCTACATAATGAGTTTTTTTAGTTTTAGGAACTAAACATAGTTTCATTTTTGCACATTACAAAAACACTGAGAGGCTCTCGTGCTCAGAGCGGCACATCCAAACTCCATGCTGTTTTAATTCTGATCTTATTTCTCATTGGTCCTCGCTGCCTTAATCTTTCCTACGTTGCAGTTAGTTCAAAGTGTAAAAGCTGTTTCACTTCCATGCATTGACTTTGCTACTGTGCTCATCTGTGTTTATGAGAAAATATGTAGAAATCTAAATTTGCTTCATCCAAACCGGCCAAATTTGGGAAACATCTTTGATGGTTCATGGTTTTGTAAGAGGGTGACGCATGACTCTGAAATATTATGACACAGAAACATTTGGAGTTAGCTTCTTTGCTGGTCCGGCCCACATGATGGCTCAGACTGTGCTGTTTGTGACCCATGAAGGAAAATCCATTCATAAGCCAGCACTGTGTGTGCTCCCCTGCAGCATGCTTGATTGATTTAAATCACA
>NW_024582404.1:2822511-2824056 GCF_018398535.1 Haplochromis burtoni | reverse complement strand
AAAGGGATTAATTTAACCTGTTTTTACTTCAGCAAAATTATTGGAGTGAACCTTAAATTTGGTGCTGGCGGGGTGCACTGAAGGAAAATACAAAAACATACACAAACACTGACTACAACTAAAGATTCACCACTTCCCCCGTACAAATCTCCTTTATGACCCAGTAACAAACATTCAGCTGTTAGTGTTTACCCTCCATCTCAGGCTCCTGTTGTTGTGCAACTTTTAAACTCACTGAGAGGCCTTCTGTGGGTGTTTGTTGTCCATACCTATTTTTGCAGTCGCAGTTTCACACAAAGAAAACGACATGTCTGCAGATGAATCTGGAAGCCTTTCTCTAATTTCCTCCTCTGGTTAAACAACAATTGCAGCAGAAAACCTGCAGGCCTGGTTCTCTGTGGGGGTTTCACTTCAGTCTCTCCACACACTTTCAGTAACAGTATATTTATTTACCAGTTTAACTTTTTTTAAAAAGTCCCCCACACACCACAGAAATATAAAAGTACATAGCAGACGTGTTTTCAGTAACACACAGAATAAATCGTTATTACTAATCGTTGTTACCAATAGTTTGCTGGGTGTACTTTTGAGTGTTTTCCTGAATACTTCTGTCTTGTAATCAGCGGTATTGAGCAGCATTGGGATGAATCAGAGGCTCTGCGACTGAAAACACGTTCAAACAAGAACACGCTGATTAAATCAATTCTTTTTAAAATCGCGCATATCTAAAAAACTATCGACAACAACAGCTACCCGCAGGCTGGTGAGGGGACAATCACGTGCTGCCATGATGACATCAGACCCCGTGTGGGCGGAGCCTGGGAGCAAACAGGAGCGGACCAATCACAGGGCAGCCTCGGAGCAGCTGGGTGTCCGCGCAGCCTTTATAAAGTTTAACGCAGCGTTACTGCAGCAGGTTATTTTTCTTCACTTTCAGCGTCGAGAATTTTTAGAGTAAGTGAAGTTTTTAATCTCGTTTTCAGGTCTGACGGTTACGTTTTAGAAACAGGAAGTTTAATCAGAATTATTTGTGGGATATTTCTTTCACCTTTTAAACCTAGCATAAACATCGTGCCAGTGTCCGTTTTAAAAATCTGTAATTTAGCACGTTTTTAATTTAATGTTTTTTTAGCGATGATAATCAACATTTTGCTCTTGTTTCCATCACACCCATCGCTTTGTATTTCGTTCGGCTGTGTGTGCGGTGATCTGCGGTTTGTGCTTCGGTGGCAGCCATCGTTGCTTTTTCGCCTCTTCGCGTTAAACAGATTAAGAAAAGCCGGGACCCCGTCCCGCTGTGGATCAGGTGGTGTTTCTGGCCGGATGCTGGTCAAGTTTTGGTTTTCTTTTCGGTTTCCTGGTAGTAGTTTCGGTGACGGCCCGGTTTCTTGGCTCTGCGCCGGGACAGCCGATCCCGTGACTCTGCACAAACACAAACAGGCTCTGCTCATTGTCGGGGTCTGGCCTCGTTTCCGTTCGGGAATGTGCAGGAAAATGGCGATGAGGAAATCGGCAGCATCGATTTCCTTGGATACACTTTGATGA
>NW_024582404.1:2819782-2821134 GCF_018398535.1 Haplochromis burtoni | reverse complement strand
CAATGCCCCTCCTCCCTCCTTCCATGAGTGCACAGCCTGTTCTCTCCGCCCCTCGACATACATTTTTCACTCGGTGCTGTCAAACAGGTGGAGCCAGCTCACTGTAAACAGGCCAAGGTGCAGCAGGTATACGTTTTTCTGTCGTTCGATTAGTCCCCTCTGCCTTTGCTCTTAGGTTTATGCAGAAGTTTACAGCCACAAAACTCTGACATTGTGTGCTTTCATTTCTTCACCATCATTGTGTCCTGTCTGCTCTCCTCAGGGTCAGTGTGGCTCCTGCTGGGCTTTCAGTGCCACCGGAGCTCTGGAGGGTCAGCAGTTCAAGAAGAGCGGCAAGATGGTGTCGCTGAGCGAGCAGAACTTGGTGGAATGCTCCAAACCCGAGGGTAACGAGGGCTGCAACGGAGGTCTGATGGACCAGGCCTTCCAGTACGTCAAGGACAACCAGGGCCTGGACTCTGAGGAGTCCTACCCTTACCTGGGAACTGTACGTATCTCTCACGTGTCCTCAGCACAAATGAAAAGAAGTAATTTGTCTCTTACTGACCTGTCAGCAGTTTACTTATCAGGTGTCGGCATAATTGATCATTTAATTCATCTCTATTAGTTTTTTAAAGAAAAGAGCTAACCACAGAACACTGATTCAGAGCTCAGTGTTGTCCTCACTCACCACCACCTTCCCTCTTACAGGATGACCAGAAGTGCCATTACGACCCCCAGTACAACTCTGTCAATGACACCGGGTTCACAGACATCAAGAGCGGCAGCGAGCATGCTCTGATGAAGGCCGTTGCTGCTGTTGGACCCATTTCAGTCGCCATTGATGCCGGCCACGAGTCTTTCCAGTTTTACCAGTCAGGTCGGTGTTTGCCTCTTATAAAACACATTTTAACTTAAAGCTTATAAAATGCACGGACAGGAGAGGAGTAGTTGACTTGACGATATCTTCCTGCGTCAGGTTTCACGCTCAAACTGAGCTGCAGGTTTGACTCGTGGCTTTAAATTTCAGGAATCTACTATGAGCCAGCGTGCAGCAGCGAGGAGCTGGACCACGGCGTGCTGTTGGTGGGCTACGGCTTTGAGGGAGAAGATGTGGACGGCAAGAAGTACTGGATCGTCAAGAACAGGTCAGTCAGGCTTTCACAGCTGCAGTGTGCTCGGCCTTCAAGTGTGTAAAATCCACTCAACAAGAGTAGTTTCACTTCTTCCTTTCAATGCTGATGAATTTCACTTCCAGTTGGTGTTAAAGCTCCTAAATGTCACAGACTTCTCAGCCTGATGGAAAACGCTCTGCTGATATGTATGAGAGTCGTTCTAATGTAGATAGGACTGTTTCAGGGCCTTTGTATCGT
>NW_024582404.1:2782503-2818334 GCF_018398535.1 Haplochromis burtoni | reverse complement strand
GAGAACTTCTTGACGAAGGACAGGTACTCGTTGACGTCATCAGGTGAGCCGACGACAAAGGGCACCCGCTGGTGGAGCGATTCAGGCTGAACGTCCAGTATCCTCTGAGTGCCCGTGGTGGCGAGCCCACCGGCCTGCTCGATGATGAAGGCGATGGGGTTGCACTCGTAAAGCAGCCGCAGCTTCAAGGAGAAGAAGAAAAACAGGACACAAGTACGTGCGTTAATATTGAAAAGATCAGCGCAGCTGTTTACAGCTAGAGGTCACACGGTCACAGCTGGAATCTGAATCATTTCTAAAGATGGTAAATTCACTCTGAGACTGATAACCACCTCACAGCGCGCAGCCGAGGCTCACAACAGCACGTTTCCAGTTTTGTGTAGCTACAGTTTGCAGATGACCACCAACATGTCGCAGGCGATCATCAGGACAGATCGTGTTCATGTTTAGTTTTTAATTATCACGGATAAAAAGCTGAATGCGTGCCGGACTCTGGACACGCAACAAACGGGATACGAACCCCAGACTAACAATCAGAGGCACCAATAACCTCACATAATGAGCACGCACAGGTCCCAGCGCGATCTGTTGTCATCTAAGTGATGACGCATGAACGCTGCTTCCGGGTCCAAATGTTGTGTTTTTAACATGTTTTAATGCTTCGTATCTGTTTAACCTGAACAAGCTCCTGTTAACTTTTACCGGGTGGGAAAAAGTTAGCGTTCATCCTCCAGCTTCACCTTCTGCTCAGCTGCTGTTATTCTATATTTCCTCATACATTCTTATATATTTCTATATTGTGTATGTGTGTATTTGTGTATTTTGTTGTACAGTTATCTTATTTTCAACTTTAATTTATATATTTTATCTTATTCTTTCCCAGTTAAATTTACCCGTTTTAATTTCCATATTTATTTCCTATCCTATTCATAGTCTTTTTTCTTTAGGTCACAGCAGTTATTTAAGCATTTTACTGCATATCGTACTGTGTATGACTGTATGTGACAAATAAGATTTGAATTTGAATTTAACATAGCTGTGTCGCTAGCGATCACGTAGCACATCATTATATACCAGCTAACCCTACAAACGTCACTGCTGTTTAGTTTCTGTCTTCATTTATGCTGGAAGTGATAACAGAGCTGTACGTTTGAATTCTTTCAGAAGTCTCTCAGTCAGAACATGCTACATCATGTTTAGGTGGAAGCTAGCGAGCTAACTTCCTGCTAACTTCTAACTGTTAAATGTCATAAACTCTGTTGTCATGGATGCCTGGATGTTAAACTTTGTTACACCTGGTAAAGCAGCAACGCTGATCATTTTATTGAAGATGAAAGAATTTAGACAGTTTAACTCTCAGTGATGTCACAGTGTTTGTGTGACTTTGGGACCTGAAGCGGAGTTTGGACCTGGAAACAGCTGATGACAGCAGACTAAAAGACCGGATACTCATGTTTCTGAGACACGCTTGTTTCTTTGACTCTCACATGTAGTGGGCTGATTCCTGGCAATATTAGAGAATGACAACAAGAAAAAAGGAAGAAAATTCTCTCAGAATTGGGAAGTGGAGTAGTTTCTTAGTTTTTATTGTGGCTGCATTTCCTTTTCTTGTGTCCATCAAATCCACATAAACCGTTTCTGATTCGTGACCTTTCAACCGCCATTCGACCTTTAAGAAAGCCTCCTCCTCTTTCTTCACAGCTGAGCTTTGGAAAGGCGTCCGTCCTACAGCGCCGACTTATGAAAAACCAGAACGCAGTGCATTTGCTCAATTTGTGGGGCAATAAAACTGCTGTGCAGATTCACACATCTGGTGATTGTCCAGCACACAGAACTTCACCTCCAAAGGTCATATAGAGTGTCTTTATTGGAGCGCTATGGCACGCTGACGGCATGTGTTTTATCACTAACCTCATATTGTGATGTGTGGGGCGATCGTGGCTCAAGAGTTGGGAGTTCGTCTTGTAATCGGAAGGTTGCCGGTTCGAGCCCCGGCTCGACAGTCTCGGTCGTTGTGTCCTTGGGCAAGACACTTCACCCGTTGCCTACTGGTGGTGGTCAGAGGGCCCGGTGGCGCCAGTGTCCGGCAGCCTCGCCTCTGTCAGTGCGGGTGGCTGTGGCTACAATGTAGCTGCCATCACCACTGTGTGACTGGGTGGATGACTGGATGTGTAAAGCACTATTCAAATACATTTACCATTTAGTGTTATATTTGTATTTGTTACATTCAGCTATATACATCAGTCAGATCAGAATTCAGACACCTGCGTGTGAAAGACATTAACTTTTTGATGGGGGGCATGTTTGGGAGTTTACGTGGTGCTTTTGTTAAGCATTAAAAAAACCCTAAATTTGGCCAAAATGTGAAAGTTTTTGTTTCCAGGTTACTTTTAAATGCTCTTCGTCAGTATTTCAATAATAACACCCGCAGTGAACGAGCAGGTCGTGACTATGTGCTGAAACTAGACAGTCTGAGTTTCATATTCCCGTCTTCACTGCAGTGCACAGGTTTGTTCACAGCTGCCTGCTGCCTGTGATTTCCCCTGTATTCAGTTTACATCTTATCATATATTAATCATATGTTAAGAGATATTATTTGCTGCTGTTTTTGAAACTGGCGTTCAGCAGCTGTAGCTCGTGTTTGCCCAGGAAATAATGGTGGAAATATGACAGATGTTGTGTTCGAAGCGCTCACAGAGGGAAGCTGCCTGGATGCACACTGACACATGAGGTTTGTGGGTTTTCTTTACCACCAGTCTCTGCTGCCTCTGAGCTTCATTTATCTCAGGACAACCTTGGATTAGTCCACGGACACATCCACGGCAGTGTCTGGTCACACGTCACAGTCAGAGTCATTTCATTTTGGAGCAAAAACTTCAATCAAACTTTTGGAGTTAAAACAAATTTAAAACTTAAACACACGTTTGTTTCTTCTTTTGTGGAGTGAACCCATTAAAGGGGACCTGCTTTGCTCTTCACACTGTTTACTGATGTGTGCTGATACTAAACACAGCCAAAGATTCAGATAGTGAGTTCAATGTATAATCAAGAAATCCCCAAGAGCCAAAACCTCAGACCTCAGACTGCTCTGAAAACTTTTTTTCCTCTTCTGGGCTCTGCGTGATGTCAGTGAGAGTCGATATCACTTTCATGTCAGGCACACCTGCTACACCAAGGCCCCGTGTAAGATAAATAAGCATTATTCTGATTGGTAAATCATGCAAAGCCACTCAAAAGCACAACGAGTCCCCATTGAACAGCTGCAGCCTTCTCACTGGTTACCTTTCCCTTTGGGCTCTTCTCATTGGCCGGATACATGAAGATCCCTCCGTAAGCGATGGTGCGGTGAATGTCTGAGACCATCGAGCCCACATATCGCGCTCCGTAGGGCGAACTGCCGTCCTGCAGGAGAGAAATTCATCTTAAATGTCACTAAACTAAATGTGACTTTCACATTTTCTATGCTCCACATCACATTTTGGTTTATTTTAAGAAATAAATTTAAACACACACAGATTCCATTAGCATTAGCATTAGCATTCCCAGAGATTCTGTGACCTTTACAGTTTTCCCAGTTTGTGACTGGTATTTTATGTTGGCTGATTCTTGGATGTAAAGCGTTAGTTTATCTACTTCCTGTGGTCACTGTCAAATAACTGTATATTACAGATATTACAACCATTTAAAAACAAAGAGCTGTAGAGCAACAGCGTCATGTGACCAGCGTCTCAGCGTGGCAAACCTGAGTTCAACACTCCAGCTTTATCACTACGAGTGCATTTTAAAAACTGACCTGTAAGTAACGTCTGAATGAAATGACTTCTGACAAAAACATTTGCATCACATTTCATATTTTGTAAAACTGAAACAGCTTCTGAATGTCTGGTTTTTACACAAGAACACATTAAATGGGATTTTTGTATGAATGAAGCTGGTCTGCACACAAAGACACGAGTGAACCAGAGTGACTGAAGCACAGCAGGCAGGTCAAAGTCCACCTGCAGCAGCTGCAGCACTCGCCCGCACAGACGGGCAGACGCTCCACGGCGTCAACGTCTGCTTTTACATTTGTGATTAAACATTCTTCTCAGTGAACTTTATTCTCAGAATTTGTTGTTTAACAGGTTCAAATGTGACGACGTCATGTGACGCGAGCAGTCGAAGGTGTGTGGAGTTCCCACCAAGCGAGGTTCGTGTTCTGACCGGCACGACATGATGTAGAAGTCCATGTGACCTGCTGAGATCACACCAAGGTGTTGTGATGTTTGTGTGTAGTATCGTGGTGTGTGTGTGTGTGTGTGTGTCGTGTGTGTGTGTGCGTGCGTGCGTGCAAAGTAAAGCAGGGCTTCCCAAACATGACACACGATCAAAAAGAAAAGAAAAAAATCCACCTCGAGCGAAACTACCTAAAATAAAATAACGAAGTCACAAGAAAGAGCAGCGAGCAGAGAGTGAGGGGAAGTTATCGAGGGTGTGACGTGTGAACGTATGATTTATGATCTGAAGCATATTAATGCTGAGAGAGACGTCCTGAGCAGCAGGGGTGCTGATCTGGGAGCAGTGATCAGGGCGAGTTTTGTTTAGTGTTGAAATCTGGTCACCTGACTCTGTACGGCTGCTCCGCTGTAAACAAATAAAGCTTTTTCAAATGCAGACGTTACATTTGTAAACGATCCTTCATGCAGGTGAGAAACTGACGGGTTTAAAAAAGGAGCAGAGACTAAAAACTTCCCTGCGCGGCATTCAGAAAGTGTTGATTTCACTTTAACCTTGTGGCTGAAGATCTGCTGCCTCATAAAGGAAACAGAGTGTGAGTAACTCTGTGGTCACTGACGGATTGTGCTGGCTCATGATGCGCTGTGTGAAGTGTAATGTGAATGACAGTGAGTGTTCACAGAAGAGATATTAGTAGAAAATCTGCTGTGACGCAAACTCGGCCTGATTGGAACTGCAGCGTGTGCAGAATGGACTTTTGCAAAAACACAAAACCACCCTCGAATATACCCACCTTAGGTTGTGTGTGTGTGTTTTGTGAGTGTGTGTGTGTGTGTTGTGTGTGTGTGTGTGTGTGTGTGTGTGTGTGTGTGTGTGTGTTTTATGCTGTGTGGACATGTAAGAGTGCTAGTTTGTTATGGTAGCGTTACATTTAATACACATAATCCCACAGAGGTTGTTTTCGTGTGACGAGACGTTCGTCCTGTAGCTGCTGTGTGGAGTTTCTTGGTCTTTGTGTTTGAAACCAAACCCACGAAGCGTCGACAGAGTCATGTCTCACACGTGACACAATGCACCACTTTTAATTTGAGTTTTCAGTGATTCTAAAAGCACATAGGAGGGTTTTGTTTTGCTTTTTAGGAAAAATCAAAGGCAAAGGAAACTGAAATGAGAAAACGAGAGCATCAGCGAATCCCGGGCTGACGAAGAGGACGCTCATGACAAGCGCAGGCTTCACAAAGTGCTGAGTGTGCAGGCAGAGTTTCCAGTTGAGAAGCTGCTGCAGTTTCCTGAGGAACAGGATGTGCACTCACATTAGCTGTTCCACCATCCTGCAGCTCAGCTGACCGAGCCGCCACTCCTTCCTACAGCCTGACCGACCGGTCACGCTCCGCTGACTGCCCGTCACATGTTTCAGGGCATAGGTAACCTCTACCTGCTCTCGCTACACAAATGCATCGAGAGGCTTTTACTGTAAATCACCCAGAATGCACTGCATGTGCATATAGGGTTGAAGTAATTTCTCCAACAAGCAAATGAAATGGTTTTATTGAGCAAGTCTAACAGTGAAGTATACACGTACCATAACACTAGACTGATCAACAAACATGTTCTCTGTGCCTGTGAGTCTGTAAATGTGTTCTAGCCCTGCGGATGCTTCATCAGGACTCACATGACGAGTGCGAGCAGCTGCTTGTGTGTGAACTGTGGCTGCAGGAGTGTTAGATTCAGCTTTGAGCCCACAGACCTGAACAGATGCGCTGTGGGTCGATAGCTCGCATTTCTACTGCAGCTTCAGTTAAAGGTATCACATTTAAAACCATCAACGCGCTCTGAGTAAGTGGGACGCCATGCGCGCTCTTACCTCGGGGTACTTCTTGTGTTTGAGGTATTCATTGATGGAGGGGTGGAAGTACTTGGCGTAGCCCTCGTTCAGACTGTAGATCTTCCCCTTGGGCTTGATCCTCACGCTCCTTTCAGTCAGGATGAACTCGCCGACGGCCTGATAGGAAAACAGTTAGACGTTCAGTGGAAACAATAGAAATGATCAGGATAGAAAAACATCAGCAGAAGTGAACCAGCGCCAAAGGATCAAATCCAGATGTTAGCCAGTGCCTTCCTTTAAGAGCAAAATCCTCAGGTCGAAGAGTTCAGGTGTTTAAATTACAAAGTCAAGGTGCCGCATTGTACACGACTGTAAACACTGATGATACAACATTACTCTCTCCAGCTGTCGAGACCTCCGGAGGTTTCTGGACTAAATTCTTTTTCCTACATTTCTGTTTGCATCAAGACTCATTTCTTCAACGATATCATAACTAAACCTGCTTTTTAAAAAGGCTGATCAAAATGTTTTTAAAGACCAAAAAACTCAATATCAAAGAAAAAGTGAAGTTTATTGAAAAGCTGATTAATCAAAGTTGTTCACTAAACAACAAAAGACAAAAACACAAAGCAGGACGTGATGAAGGACGCAGGCTGAAACAGGAAAACTCACAGGAAGGAAAACAGAGAGAGGGAGACGGGACTCGTGCGCTCACTGAAGAACGAGAAACAGGAGGGCATCAGGTGAGAGGAATAAAAACACTCAGACACACAGGAAGTAAAACAGGAAGCATCAGGAAATTTGCATATTTGAGACAAGAAGACCCAAGATGCTGAAAAATGATGAGAAGATGTGTACGTGATCTTTGTTTAGACTCTTTTTACCTTTGAAACCCAGAATGTGACACGAGTGAGATGATGTAAACTGATTCAATCAGAGATGAGGTGCCAGAAACATTGTGGCAAAGCTAAAAGGATTGACGTGTGTCTACAGTCCTGTGATTCCACTGTGCAGATGTGCCTCACGAGGGATGACTGACAGCATCGTGTCTGCTTTCTTTGGCAGAAACAATAAACCAGAGAAACAGGAAAAGCACGACTGTGAGGGATTAACCACGAGTTTATGAGATTATCACTGACACAAGGAGCCATGAGAGAAAAGGGCCCTTCAGGTAACGTCACATGGCGCTCTGTGGAGGTGTGGAAACCTGTGACCGCAGTACTCACAGGATCGAGCGTGAAGAAGTTGACCCCGGCGCCCGTGCTGAGGGCCACCAGGGTGGCGCTGCCATAGAGGGCGTAGCCGGCGCACACGATGTTGTTGCCCTGCTGCAGGGCGTCTTTCTCGGTGGGCTCCCCCTCTGAGATCTGAACATCACAGCAGGGAAAAACAACAGCAGACCTGACAGATTATCTGCAAACTGCTCACAGACTGAGTGCCTCAGTGGACAAAGACTGTAGCATCAGACCAAAAACTCACAAACTGACATCAGATTAACGTTTTTCTCATTTCAGAATAAAACATGTGGATGAATCACACCAGGGTTCATGGTATAAACCTCACGCAGGCCTGTCTGGGTCTGGCCTGTTTACAACTGTTGCTTTGTGTTGTGCAATGTTGAAAAGTAGCTCAGCAGGCTGCAGCTGTAAGCATAACATGCAAGTTCAGGAACGCGCTAACAGATAGCCAAGTTTAGCTGGGCAGCAGCGCCCTCTTGTGTCTGCAGGATGTTACTGCACCTCGACCCTGCAGAAATCTGAAGTTTCTGAAAATCCCGGAAGCCTTTAAAGACTCGAGGTGTGTTTGGGTAACATAGATGGTTCTGTTACAGACGGCAGCTTCACAGTATGAGAACATTTCCTGGACTTTTAAAAACGTGGTAGCGGAGTGATCGATAAAAAGGCGTGTGGTGGGAGACGCAGGAAATCTTAATATTTAAATAGAATAAAATCAGTGTGGACACTGGGTGTCCTGTTATTACTGCACAGCATCATTGATGCGCGACTGTTTACCCAAGTAACTAATAAGTAACTTAATAGCACAAAAGCTGTATAATGAAAATATATTTAAAGTAATCACAGTAAATGTACTCAGATATTTTACTGCTGATGGTTTGAAATACTTGTGACTTCATTCAGTACCAGGATTTGGCTGTTTTCCTTGACTCGGGAGCAAAATGTTTGTGATGCAGATGATTCGGCGAGACTCTGAGCTCAGACTCACGCGTTTGTAGATGGCGAATATGGTGCCGATGGACGCCAAGCAGTCGATGTTACTGGAGCCGTCCAGAGGGTCGAAGCAGACCACATACTTCCCCTGTGGAGAAACGCACTAAATAATTAAATATGACGATAATAATAAATTATATTCCAAATAAAAGTGAATGAGTCATGCAGCCATCTAAAACCAGTGCTGGGGGTGAGCGGCAGAGACGGGAAGTAAACAGGAAATAAACAAAGTGTCGGTTGTTAGACTGGAATCGTATTATTTCAGAATGACGTGTTTATCACTCAGTGTGCTGTATTAATGCGTCACTACAGCCACTGAAAGAACCAACACGTCCCACATATCTGATCACATGACTCGCTCACCACTGGAGCCGGTGAGCGATTAGTACAGAACACGGCCATCCACCTGCATCTAAAGGTCAAAGGTCACTCTTGAGGACGCCAATGTTCACATTTTGGACAGAGAGGATGGTTTGAAAGAGGAGTGAAAGAAGCATCTATGTCCACTGTGAACGCCATCTGTGAACAGAGGGCGGGGCTTATGACACCAACCGTCTGTCATCTATAATCCAGTTTTGAAATCGTTCCCAGACGCCTGAACGCCCCCTCACTCCTGGGCCTGGGGCTGGGCTTCACCTGCAACCTTGGCTGATTGTGACCTGCACCCGTTTTCACACCGTGGCTCGTACAGTTAGGTGGAGGATCAATAGGGGGTCCATGACCCTCTTGGGGACACTCCCACAGGGCTTTTGTCTCCGAGCTCCTTAGACAGAACATGCATGACGTCATTCAAACATCCAGATCCAACAGCTGTCGTTCAGGAGTTTCACTCGTCCACCTGCGATGTTGTGGGTGATTAATACAGTTAGAGCCATAAATCTGTGCACAAAGGAACATTTCTTTTTTCTCTGTAACTCCGGACTGTGGACATCCGCCGGTACAACTACTCCTCAACCTTAAATTTCATACTCTAACTCAATTCTTCTGCCATAATAAATCAATTCAAGTGTGAGAAATCTGACTGAGTTTTAAGCTAACAGCACAAAGCTGTATTGTGCTGACTGAATTTAATCTGAGTGCTGTGATTATGAGACACGGACCGGCTGTCTGGTTTAAAATGGTGACAAATTAAAAGAAAACCTTGAAGCTTGTAAAATAGCTCGATGCTCCACAGCTCGGCTCCTCTTCATACTGAGCTGGATCTCCCCGGCTTAGATGTGGTGAGGCGTCACACCAGTCCTGACTGACTGGACGAGGTCACGCCCATCACCACAGATGTGATTCATCAGAGGATAAAGATGGACTCACCTGTGAGGGTGGAACAGAGACACCTGGCTGTGAGGTGGCTGCTTACCCTCTTCTCCTGGGGGGTGACGATGAGCTCCTTGTTCTCCTCAGACACCATGCAGCAGGTGCTGTAGGAGGCCCGCAGCATGTTGATGACCAGGTCGTTCGACAGCACGTCCAGCTTCTTCACGTCGTCCCCCGTCACGTTCACAGCGCCCGCCAGACCCTGCCTGCACGGACCAATCAGCAGCCACACGTTAGCCACGCCCACACACAGGACACCTGACTGAGAGCAAACCTGCTCACATCCGGCTGAGCAGAGAAATTCAGTTAGTCACAGAAAAATTCGTCATTATTGCTTTTTCCCCCACAGTGGTTTCTTCAACTGGAGATCACGTGTGAGGCGAACTCCATTCACTGCCAACAGAGCTGAGCTGTGATTGGTTATGTAAGCTCTCTGATGATGATGCTTTCTTCACGGGCGGGCACGATGTCAGCAGGCGGAGCTCGTGAGGATCTCAAAGCACTGCAGGCGGTGCTTTGAGATCCTCACGAGCTCCGCCTGCGGCTTTAAACAAACCAGACACACTAAACTGGAAAGCGGGCTGTCAGGGTCACGCCTGCGACCCCACGTTGACCTGAGGCGGGCTGCACCACTGACACTCCTGCACAATATGACATACATGGACACTTTTTAATAAGCTATCCAATGAAAAATGATGATGACATGTCTCCAGAAAAACGAGCTTTGTTTAATTAAATGTGGTAAATGTTTCCAGTCAGTCGGACCAGCAGATCTGTGACTTCACACTAAATCATTTTATGCTTTTATGATTTGAGCCATTTGTCCAGATCTTAATATCGCTGCTCTGTTCACACTTCAGTCGTGAAGCGGACCAACTCGGACCCTCAGATGGGCTTGTTTTGGCCCCGGAGCCGCGTGTTTGACACCCCTGCCCTTAAAGAATTTTAACAATGCGCACAGCTCCGTCCTTTCACTGCACCATCTTTTATTAAAGTCACGATTAGAGTGTTGAAATCACACAAAGCTGTGTGTGCTGCTTTGACTGCAGCGGTGCGACCTTTATCCAGCACATTCTTATTGTGCAGTGTTGAAATCAGAGGAGATTTATCTGTGACGGCTCCTACACTGAACACAAACAGCCAGTCGCTCCACCAGCTCTGTGACGGAGGCCGACCTCCAACAGCAAAGTTCACGCACAGCTTTGTCCCCGCATGCTGAACTGTCCCTGTACGTAGGTGATACTCACAGGTGGGCCAAGCCTGCCTTACGCACAGCAGATGAAATTGCTTTGATGGCCGTCAGCATGGCGTTGATGAGCTGGGTCAGCTCACCCGTCGCCCCTTTAGCCTGCCGCCCCGTCTCGATGACAAACCGGGTCAGGGTCCATACGTCCGTCTCAAACGCCGACTGGTCCGACATGCCGGATCCTGGTTCTTCTGTCCTTCCTGCTGGGCAGCAAGCTACGACTGAGCCTCCTCATTATGAGCCTCGTCCTTTACGTGCCCAGAACTGTGAAGCTGAGCTGATCTATTTGTGAGCGCAGCCGAGTGGAAGAGCGGGTGTGTAGGTGGTGTCGGGTGTCAGCTGCAGACTGGCACGCTTTAATCCTGCACAACACTTTTATCAGCTCTTTAATTCATTTAGGCAACAGGTTTACAGGCTGTTTGACAACAGGCGCCCGAGGCTGGGGTGACGTGGCAGCTCTTTGGGACGTTTAACCTCACATGAACCTGACAGCAGGTCTGCAGCAGATTCTGAACATGCATCCAGGTTTACAGTCAAAAATAATCACGGCTGACTTCGAGGTTAAGGTTTACACTTCAGAAGAAGCTGAAGTATTTGTTTCAGTTTGATGTTGTGTGTCTTTGCGTTACAGGCTCGGGGACACAGATTCGATTCTGCAGCCGTGTTTTAGCACAACAGCAGCTCAAGCGAGCTTTAAATGTCAGTCGGCTCTCTGAGCTTCAGCTGACCCCGGCTTAAAGGTCGACTCCACTGAAATAAGTATCTTTGAACTTTAGCCTCTAACTTGAAGATTTCAAGATATTATCGAGGGACACAAACTGAATAACTGTGAGATGATGACACACGTCTGAAATGATCAAACACTCACTCGTTCTTATCATTTATTGAGAGACTTCATTGTTCCAAACAGCTGTTATTTCACATAATAAAAGAATCACGTTTGGTTGCAAAGAGGCTGTTTTTGGTCTTTTGCACATCTGGAATGTCTCTTTGATTTAAGGCACAACTGGAGGTAAACTGAGGAGCAAAGGTCTCAGACTGAAGTGCGTTTGTGTGTTTTGGCACATTTTTGGTCTTTGGTAGCTTTTGTTTAGCAGTATGTGAACTTATGAAGCACCTCTTAAAAATGGGAGGGCTAACGTGGCATGAAAACACCGTGCCTCCAAATCTCTTCACATTTTTGGTCTTTAAAACCCATTTTTACATAAAAACCATCATTACAGAGGCGGTGACGTGCATCCCAACAGGAGGACCGCTGTGCGAGTCCCGTGCGGTCTCACTTCTTGGCGTGTTTCTGGCAGATGGCGATGTACTCCAGCACGTCCTCGCTGGAGCCCATAGCCACAGGAGCTCTTTGGTGGATGCTCTCGGGCTGGATGTCCAGGATGTTCTCGAAGCCCGTGGAGGCCATGCCGCCCGCCTGCTCCATGATGAAGGCCATGGGGTTGCATTCGTACAGCAGGCGCAGCTTTGAGCGAGAGGGGAGGGAAGGTGTAAGTGCTCATGAGAAAGTCTGGAAAACTCACAGGCTCGTTCAGCATTTTAGTGCTTGAAGGAAAAAAACCAGATGGATGGTTTGATGGACCAGGACTTTCTAGAAGAGATCATTCGTCCTGTTCATGTAAAGATCTTCTTTTTGTGCTTTAAATGTAATCGACAGTCTGCATTTTCCTGCAGACCTCTGGCTGTACCGGCTTCACTTTTCAGAACCAGGAACCAGAATGTCAAAGTGAGCAAGCTGCTTTCATCAGCCATAAATAATACCTGCCAGTTAGTGCAGAGTAACAGACTGAAATGCTCATTTAAACCAACGTAACCGAAGCACAAACTACTGGAATTCAATTCTATTCAGTTTTATTTATACAGCGCCAAATTCAACAGTCGCCTCAAGGTGCTTTATATTGTAAGGAAGACCCTACAATCATACACACAGAGAGAAACCCAACAATCATACGACCCCTATGAGCAGCACTTTGGCAACAGTGGGAAGGAAAAACTCCCTTTTAACAGGAAGAAACCTCCAGCAGAACCAGGCTCAGGGAGGGGCGGGGCCATCTGCTGTGATTGGTTGGGGTGAGAGAAGGAAGACAGGATGAAGACATGCTGTGGAATGATCTGTAACTCACAGCAGACTTCAAATCTGTGAAGGCGGACAGCAAACCCGTCGCTCAGCTAACTGGACTTTAAACTTTACCAGAGTGGGTGAGTTTAAAAACCTATATTCTACCTGCAGCTGAGTGACAAACTATCGACCCCAAACCATCTATGTACCTGCACTAAAACACTGTAGACATTAGTTCTGCTTGTAATCATTTGTAATCATCTGTGGGAACTGAGCTGATTTTGATCCCAGCCTTGAGGGGCCAATCGAGGAACTCAAGTGGTGTCACGGACGCCTCCACTGCACCCATCTTTTACATACAGCTGCAGGACCTTACCTTTCCCTTGGGGCTTTTCGTATTTCCTGGGTATAAAAAGATCCCTCCATACATCAGCGTTCTGTGCACATCTGCCACCATAGAGCCAATGTAGCGGGAGCCATAGGGCTCACTGCCGTCCTACAGGGGCGTCAAAAACAACATCTGCTTAGTGACGAGGTCTACGGTAAAAATACATCAGTGTGCACTATTAGTATTTAGTGTTTATTGTATATCCAGCATGTTTGTGGATACTGCTGGAATGTATAAATTTCCCCCTGGAGACAAACATGTCTGGACACCTGCGTTACCTGAGGGAACTTCTTGTTCTGCAGGTACTCTGTGACAGCAGGGTCAAAGTACTTTGCATAACCTTCATTCAAGCTGTAAATCTTCCCTCGTTTCTTCATCTTCACATCCCGCTCGACCAGTATGAACTCCCCGATCGCCTAAAGAGAAAAAGCAGTAACAACAAAAACATGTTTGTAGATAAAATCAGTTTGCAGCTTTTCTATGTGGAACACGCGAAACCTTCAAAAGAGCGCTAACCGGGTCGAGCATGAAGCAGTTGACTCCCTGGCCGGTGGAGAGCACTACCATGGTGGCGCTGCCGTAGAGGGCGTAGCCCGCTGCCACGAGGTTCCTGCCGGGCTGCAGAGCGTCCTTCTCACAGGGCTCATCATCTGTGGTCTGAGGGAAACGGCATCAGTCGTGTCATTATTGATTCTGTTGCCTGATTCGACATTAGTGGAGCGTTTGCATTAAAATCAGTTTAGTCCCTGCTTTAAACATCTACAAGTGATGCAGCTGTAAAATCCAATACAAACAGTTTGCCAACACTTTAAGTTTTTAAATCAAGAACAAACCAGTTTCGTCATAAGCTCTTAACCCTGTGCTAGTACCTTTTTGTAAATGGCAAAGATGGTGCCAATGGAGACGAGACAGTCGATGTTGGAGGAGCCGTCCAAAGGATCAAAGCACACGATGTATTTCCCCTGAAGAAGTAGAAAAACATGCAGTGACTATGTGACGTGTTATATACAGGAGAGAGTTACTTCTACAAAGAGGCGTCTCAACAGCTGCCTTGAAACGCCTCCAGGCAGCGAATCTGAGGCCTTATCTAATTTCACTGATCACCTGATGATCACCGAATCTGACTGTATCTATGCAACTGTCAGATGTCATAGAAAATAGTTGGTTTCTGAGTTTGCTCCAAAGGTTTTACAAAGCACATTTCCCCTGGATGTTACACTCGGATGATGTGGAATTCACTGTTAAAGGAACTTTTAAAAAAGTCAACTTAGAAATATCTGAATGATCCGTCTCAGTTTTCAGAAAACGCCCCGCACAAATAAGATCAGGTTTTTCAGGCTCGGTGGGTTCTTAGAGGAACCTGGAGCGTTAAACCCGGTTAGGCTCAAAGTTCAAATATCTCACCTGGTCTCACACTTACCCTCCTGTCTGGCTCCACTATGATGGCTTTGTCATTCTCTTCAGACACCAGCACGCAGGAGCTGAACGATGACTTGAGCATGTTGATGACCAGATCGTTGGACAGGATGTCCAGCTTCTTCACCTGATCGCCCGTCACATTGGTGCTGCCGGCGATGCCGTAACTGAAAAAAGCAAAAACAAGTGAGCGTGAAAAGTTCACACACACACACACACACACACACACACACACACACACACACACAGATCCACCAGGTAGTAACAAAGCAGTAAGCCTGGCTGAGTGAAACTGCTGGGACTACTTGCTCTGGATACTGAACAAAGACGTCTTTGTGTGGAATTAAATGACAGAGACTTCCTTGTTTCCATCAGACTGGATAAATAAGAGTAACAGAAGCGTGACGCTACGCTTCTGAAACACTCGTTACTCTGAGACGCAGTTCTGCAGGAACAACATGCAACATGTTCTCTTACTTCACATAAACCAGCGGAGATGGAGAAATAAAGACAAATGCAGAAGTGAGCAGGAGCTGGCCCGTTCCCCGACTGGTTCGGGGTAAAAAAAAAAAAAAACAAGTACCGGAGTAATAACCACCTGTGGACCGAAGCATGTCTCATAAAATGGGCGTGTCCGTTCCAGGTATGCGCTTTCTGATTGGCGCAGAGACCCTGGAGCCCTGCGTGCCGCTGAGGGCTTTACACAGCGCTGCATTCAAGTACGGAACAGTGCTGGCAGGGCCGTAACAGCTACTTCCAAACCGAACGGCGTGTGTAACGTGGCTCACTCACAGGTGGGCGATCCCAGCTTTGCGCACAGCGCTGGAGATGGCCTTCACCGCCGTGCACAGCGAGTTGAGCAGCGTGGTCAGCTCCCCCGTGCCTTTGGCCTTCCTGCCCTGCTCCATGACGAAGCGGGTCATGGTGACCACGTTGGTGTCGAAGGTGCTGCTGTCGGACATGGTGCCGGTGAGTCGCTGGAACTGCGGGTTTGAGGAAACTCTGCAGGATTTAAATGCAGCAGCAACGCGGAACTGCGCGTGGACAGCCGTGGGGGGAGTGTATGTAGCGGAGAGGTGTGGCCCCGCTGTGCACACTGAGCGCTGCAGCGATGACACGATAGTGTTACAAACACAAGGATGTGAGCAGAACAAAGAGAGCTGCACAAGCCCGAGTCCAGACTTTTGTTCCCTGAGAGCGACAGCCCGACACAGATACGAGGAGTGCGGACACGCATTGTTTCTGCGCACGATAGTCAGCGTTTACATTCCTCTTGCGCACACGAACTTTTCAGCGCGTTGCCCTGGATTTTCTCTTTGGAAAGATTAGTGGCTCCAGAGACGCTCGCATGCTCATTTCATACCTCATTTCATAACTTGTGCAAATCAGCTGGAGTCATAAAACCATCAGGTCGAACAGAAGCGTGGGAGTGAGGATCTGAACTCCTGAAACTCCAGCATGCAGAAAACACCGAGTCAAATGAAAATGCTTCATGCAAACATCAAACTGTACAACATGCTGTGAGTCAGGGCGAAGAGGCTAAAACAAGCCAGTGCAGAGACAGTAGTGCTCATGTCCAGTATGTGGTAGTACGATGAGCTTCCAGTTAGAACAGTTTTAACGTCTGCAGTGTTTTAACGCTGAGGTTGAAAGATTTTTCTAAAAGTCACTCCAATGCTGTCATGTCCTTATTGTAAGAAAGTCTCACCTTCCTCTTGAACACTTCAGTGCGATTGTGACACTTGAAGATGCTGCAATGGAGCTGAAAACCGTTTTTACCACATACCGCTGAAGACACACAAGCAAGCTGTCCATCATGTGTTTCAATAAAACCGATGAAGACAGGCAAAATGTGACGAAGCTGCACATTCAATAAAATCCAACATGTGCGCCCGTTTGCACGCACACACGGAAACACAAGGATGTTTGTGTAGTTTAGAAGAGACCGAATCAAAACCATGGAGGAAATCTGATCTTCCACAAAACAGTTTCCCAGAGTACTAACATGTATCTGGGGTCACGCTGTCAGAAGATAAAGATATGGGAACAGCTCAAACATACCTGTATGTTGAATCGTTGCTTCACAGAGAAACACTGGTGACATTTCAGACCCGTAAATCTGCTTTTCAGTTCAGTGCAGTGGAATAAACTCACCGAATCTCAACACAAATATAACTCATAATAATTGATTTTCACTCAGGGCAGACTGTGTATGCTTTACCTGACTTAAGTGTAATGAAAAGAGTCAGATGAAGCACTCTGTCTTATAACCTTTCAGCCTTTAATCTCACGTGGCTCTGTAACATACAGTAAACTTCACTGCTGACGAGCTCTGTGACCTCAAAGTACTTCAAGCAAAAATGATCTCTGTAAGCTTAAAACTGGAAACAAACACTAGGAGCTCATCACCATCTCCAGGCTTTATCTAACTGAGCTGTTTACTTGGTGATGAGACAAAACACTGACAGTTCAGCAACAGCAAACACACTTTTATAAAAATCTACTATGACTGACTGTTTAATAGTCCTTAAACTCTCCGAGCCAGTCGGCTGTTATCAAAGATGACCGGGATTATATCTATATCCCACATATTCAATAGATTACTGAGCATGAACTCACTTCAGAGATGTTCTCCTGCCTGCAGCTGCGTCCAGCATCCAACCGGTAGCATCAGCAGCACATTAAACCATATGTTAACTTTCTTGGGTTTCCATATGAAGGCTGTGATTGACAGATATAGGTTTTGTAGTCGAAGGGTGAGAAAAAAAAGAAAAGGAGAGTCCCATGAAGGCCAGATGTCCCAGTTCTGCAGTAGCACTTAAACGCAGCTTACGTTTGTGGGTCGGGTAGCGTGAAAAGTGCCCCCCTCCCCCCACACACACACGCACTTGCACATGTGACGTCATATGTGCGTTGTTTTTTTTTTTTAAACAATCTGTGATAGTGTTAGACGTTTGTCCTGCAGCACAGGAAGCGTTTAAAGGTGAAAACGATCCGATTTATATACATTAAATTAACATTTGACGCGTAATTATCAGCATTTATTCAAATTTTGATACTTACCATTTGAGAAATAGTTTTAGGTGAGACCAAATTGCTCTGTGTGTAGACACACGTCCGTGTACTCACTCATTTGTAAACTGTGGTTTGTGCTATTAAGCTGTAGGAACTGTTTGGCGCACAAAGATGTGCCAACAGTAGCCGTTCAAATAGTAGATCTATATCAGGTCTAATTACATTTGTTTTAGAATAGAAGAGAATAATCCTTTAATTGTCCCACAAGGGCGAAATTTGGTTGTAACAGCAGCCAAAAAGACACATATACAAACAAACAGTACACAGGACACGGAACAGAAACATACACAATTTTTCTTACATATTTACATTAAGGACAATGGTTACTATAAACAGAGAGTACTGTACAGTTATTAAATTAAATACAAAAATAAATTAATAGAAAGAAAACAAATTTTCTCTAATGAAAACAAAATAAAGACGTTGGCTTTAAATGTGCAATGAAGGTAAACAGTCAGCTGTCAGTGCTGCGTGTTTATTCCACAGACCACGTTAGATTCAGGGAGTTTGGCTTCTCTTTGCTGTTAACGCCACTGGTCACCAGATGGCGCTGTCGGGCAAACGCAGCCTCCGGTGGGACGCTGACTGTCCAAAGCAGTGAGGATGCGTTTCTGAAACTTGTTGTCATCATGTATCTTTGAAATAATGATCATTTTTATGTACATGTAGGTATTCGTGTGTCTGCGTTAAATATTTAGGTTCATTTAAAAGTGTAAGTATTTTAAAGACCGTAAAAAATGAGCCCCGATAAGATTATCCGACACAGAACAATTAAGAACACTTGATATTAATGCGCCAACTGAAACCGCTTCCATCTATCGTCCCGAGCTCTATATTGTATCGCGGAAGAGAAACATCTTCGTTAGTTATAGTAAGTTAAAACTATAAAACTTTAACTTTGTAACGTACATGTCTTTTTCTCCCCGGTGTGGTCACAGTTTTACGACACAACGTGTAGACACTGGTTAGCAAACGATGCGCTAACTGCATCAACCTACACGTTTACCTGAGTTTTAAGGTGAGTCCGGAGCGCGCTGTTTGCTCTTCGTGACTCAGCTGGTGTAAGTAGGCCGAGCCCTGTGCGCAGGTAAAGCAACACCTGTGCCTCTAACTGACCTTCACATCAGCTCAGACTGGGCTCCTGGGAGGGCACCGACTGCGCATGACCGCGGGTTAACTTGGAGCCCAGGCACGAGCGGACAAGTACAAAGAGGCTGCTGCTGCTGGCGCAGAGGGGACGTACCGTGTGCGGCGGGCACAGACTGGAGCTTTGCACACTTTTGCGCAAAGTTAACGCATCACCCAGCTTTTACCCTCCGACCCCGAGCACAGAAAGGAGTCCGAGGAAAGGAGCTGCACCTCCAAAGGAGCCCGGGAAGCGTTAGCGTGGGGTAAGTTAAGGTCGCTTTTGCTAATACAAAGTGTGTTTTAAAGTGCTTCAGTTGTCCCAGGTGTCTCTGTGGGCGCGTGTAAGCGTGCACGAGCCCTCTGCTTAATTAATTACGTAAGTTGAGCGTGTCTTCGGTGCGTGTTGTCGGCCAGGTGGTCCTGCAGCGAGCAGACGAGACAATCCCATGAAGCGCTGCTGGTTAAGCTGGATTATATTTAAAGTCAGCTGGTGTTTGGGAGTCCTTCAGGTAATCTGGCGCTGTTTTTTTTCCACTTCCGTCTGCGCTGCGCAGGTGTTATGAGGCTGAACTTTGAGCTCCAAGAGCGGGGAACCGGAGGCGAGGGACGGCGGAGGTTTTCAGGGGGATTCGCCCCTCGAGACCAGTTTATTAAACTCGCGATTAAATCCACAGTGAGCCGCCTTCGCTCGGATTCAGAGTAAGTCAGGTGTCACCACAGGCTCGCGGACACCTTTAGCTCAAGCGCGAGAACGCAGAAATGTCTTTCGTGGCACTGTTTCCACAGCCGCGTCCTCGTAGCGCTGTGCGTGATGAGCTCTTAACAAAAAGAGTCTCCGTGGAGCTCTAAAGGTCACTCAGCAACCCCGAAATGCTGCTAAATGAAACTAGTGTTGGACACGTTTCCTTCTTAGCTACCTGTTTTCATGCGGGGGGGGCTCAGACCTGGATGGGAGTCCCCATTGTGCTGGTGAAGAGCTGGGGTCAAACAGAGGGCTCCTCATCCTCTCCTGGCTCACAGGCCTTTCCACTCTTCAGTACAGATGAAGCACTGGGGAATTGATATGTGAAGAGGAAGACTAATGGCCTTGTGAAGCTTCCACTGTGGGGTTGTTGCATATCTCAAGAGCCACTTGTCTACACTTGGATAATAAGTGCAGATTTCATCCAGGAGGCCACACAAAGCATTCCTTCAGGGCCCGAATGCCTCGCATTTTGTGGCTTTGCAGAAAGCATCGCACTTTCTGCAAAGTCGCTTCTCAAAGCTGCTGCTTTGCTGTTTGTAGCACTGATTAACAGCTTTAATGGGGTTTGAGGGTCAGCGAGTCATTCACTAACCTTAAGGTGGTTAAAGGGTCATCTCGGTGTCTCTAACAGCTCAGGCGTTCTTTACTTCACTGCAGGGAGCTTGTTTCATATTTTCATAAGAATAAACTGAAGATGAGATAAAAATGATATTTCTGGAAGCTTATTGATTTCTAATGCTCTCCTCCTCGGTATCGTGGACATACGGTGGAGGTCTGTGAAATGACGCCTGACTGAGACGACCCTCACATCCGCAGGATCAAAGCCGGGTCTCATCTGCTCAGACGTGTGGCCTCCCCCGCCTCCCCCGCCTGTGATTACGACTCCCACCCCTCCTGTTTGTTTAGAGGAAATGACTTCCACTCCACAGCTCTGTGCGAGCAGCTTGCACGTCACGACTGGCCTCGCTTCTCTTGTGGGTGTTCAGTTTTTTTGTGGAGTCCTTGCCGTGGTGTTTTCTCTGTAATTTTATCTCGAGGGGGTTGCTGAGTTATAATTTTAGTTTTGGTTGAACATCTGTGCATACTTGTCTTGTTTGTGCTTCTCTTGCATGTTTTTGGTTCTAAAAATAAAGCTGCTCTGCCTGGGTTCACTTGAAAATGTTAGTTTTTGCGTGCGTGCACGTGAAGCTTCACTGCTGGGTAACCCCGAAGAAACCACTCTTACTGGCTGGACTGGAGGTGAAGGGAGTCGTCACAGCTGCTCGGCTTTAACGTGTGGGATGAGGACCTACATGAGCCTCGGGGTCTGCCCTGTTATTACAAGATCAAATGTACTTTAGTTTGAGTGGAAGATCCACTTAAACTAAAACCATAAGAGCCCCTCCTGCAAAAACAAGAACAGCCCAAGATGCATTTGAGAGGATATAAATGTGTTCATGGAGATCTTCGATAAGACGTTTCACAAAGGACACAACGGCCACGACTGTCGGAGCCGGGGCTCGAACCGGCAACCTTCCCATTACAAGACGAGCTGCCAACTCTTGAGCCACGATCGCCCCCATTTCACACACAAGTAGCACTTATGTTTGGCATTGTGGCAAGAGTTAGGAGTTCGCCTTGTAATCGGAAGGTTGCCGGTTCGAGCCCCGGCTCGACAGTCTCGGTCGTTGTGTCCTTGGGCAAGACACTTCACCTGTTGCCTACTGGTGGTGGTCAGAGGGCCCGGTGGCGCCAGTGTCCGGCAGCCTCGCCTCTGTCAGTGCGCCCCAGGGTGGCTGTGGCTACAATGTAGCTGCCATCACCAGTGTGTGGATGACTGGTTGTGTAAAGCACTGTACAAATACAGGCACCATGAAGCCTCTATAATGACTCACAGCTTTATTTAAGGACATGATGAAGGTGACACTGCTTACTCTGTAAATGAGCTTCTCTGAATCTCAACCATTCTGCAGTGAGCTATTTGTGATCTTGGCTTTTTCATTTCTAAACAATGAAACTGTCTGGTTTCTAACCACCTTTACCAATAAACTGGGATCATTACTGGCTCAAAATTGAGTTTCTGGTTGGTGACTGACGCTGAAGCCCAGCTGGTCTGCATAGTGTTAAGGCAAAGAGTTATTATTGCCTTTAGTAAGAATAAGTCAGAGTCGGGGAGCACTGGAGATGAGCAAAAGAGCTTCAGGTTGCTGTGAAGCTGCCGTCCTGCTGTTCTCTGGGCAGTTGTTGCAGTTATTCTGAAGCATCGGCTGGTATGAAACTGGTGCTGCACCTCCACTCACAGTGCATGAGTTTTGGATGTAAATAAAACCTTTTAAAAACACCAGTGGACCGGCTGAAATGAAAAGGCTTGCATAGCTGATTCTAAGTAAAGGCGATCTTCAGGGAGTCCTAACAGATTTCCAGCAGCTCGGAGCAGCTGCCAAGTCGGCACCACGCTGCTTGCAAATTTGCAAGGAAGTTATTACCGCGGTGATCAAAGCTCTGGCAGGACCGCACGAAATTCTTTTCAAATCCGTTCTTGTGGATTTAGCAGCTTAATGGAGTCAGTGGCCTGAGATGGATTGGGAGACATTTGTGTGTGTTGGCACAGATTGTAGAGGAGGCTGTGAGGTGTGTTGGACTGATACTTAAAGCAGCGGTGAGATTATTTAGTTTCTTCTACAGATGTTTGGTATCTGGGGTATCTAGTTTTGCATGGATGACTTGCAGCTGGAGTTATTCTGCGCAACCAACATTTTGGGTGATTCAGCAGCCCAACGAGGCCGCCGGTAAACATGATCCCGGTCGCTTCTACCTGCAGAGATTATGAAACAAACCAGGTGAAGTTGTTGTGACTTTGAATTTCACTGACAACTTACATAAGAACAAGCGGACACATGAGCTATCACGATGAATGTCAGCGGCCCGCC
The DNA here is from genome assembly GCF_018398535.1 of Haplochromis burtoni. NCBI lineage: Eukaryota > Metazoa > Chordata > Actinopteri > Cichliformes > Cichlidae > Haplochromis > Haplochromis burtoni. The sequence continues at coordinate 2,795,786 of NW_024582404.1, read as the reverse complement.
GAAGAGCCCCGGATAGTGTTTTATGTTGTTCAGCCTGCTGATGATTCATTTCTGCATGCTTCAACTTGCGAGATTCTCGTTGGGTAGAAGATTGCTGCGGCGAACATGAAGGAGTGAAGCTTTTTGCTCTCTGTGGCTGGGATTAACCCTGCCTAAACCTCGGAGTGCGTTTCACAAAGATGTTTTGTTTCCTGGTATGTTAATCCCGTTCTTTCTTTCATGCTCCCTCACAGTCGTCACATGCTCGTCGTATCACAGACGATCAATAAGGATCATTGACCTCTGACATTATGAAATTAAGAGTTGAAATGAGACGTTTTGTTTCTCAGCTTCGGCTCCTCACAGACTTCGTTTCTTTAAACCACCCGAGCTGTTGGGACAGCAGCAGGTTTGTGACGGGGTCTTCTACTTAATATTTGTGTTGGTGTCGGCCTCGCTCGTGTCGGCTGTGGAAAACTCGATCTTTGCAGTGCTGATGGGACCTTTTGAATCAATGTGCCGGGACGACGCCCTCGTGGAAACGCGCTCTGCCTGACAAGACTTGCAATAAATGATTGTTTTTGATTTTCACTTTGATGGGAGGAGTGATGGTGCGTGGAACTTGAGGCTAAAGCGGGAACACCGTTACACACCAACCCTTACAGGGGAAGGAAGTTATTGTTCCAGTGTAGAGCTGACGCCTCACACACTCATCCAGTGTGGCATTCTGGGAAATCAGTTTTCAGCTTGCTCGTTTTTAGTAAACAAGGTTTTGTTCTCGAGGCACACAAATATTTCAGGGCATGTATAAATGTTTATTACTCCAGGCACCTGTTTGTGGAGGTTTCAGATCACAGTGCTCGTGTCGTGTAAGAGTCTGTTAACCTTCTAGGATAGAAGTAAATGTGCCTTTGATTTCATTTGGACCTGTTGGTATTAAAACATTTGAATAAATGTATAAGGAAAACTTTGGATTATAAAATAACTGGAGGTTTTTTTTTTTTTGTTTTAAGAAAAATGACTAAAAACCTTTTATTTTATATTAAAATAAGTATAAATAATTGGGTGGCATTTATTAATTTGTGCAGTTTTTCTCTTATCAAGGTGAAAATTTGAATATTATTGATATGATTTATATTTATTGGAGCAGAACAAATACTTGCTAATAAAAATCTCGGTAAATGGTCATAAAATCAAAATCTGAACGATGAAACCAACAGAATCATTAACATCACTAAGACTTTCATATAGAGTCGTTCACATGGTGACCATCATCTGTCCATGAAGCCATGCCGTCAGTTTTCTGAGCAGAAAAGCTGTGAAAGTTCAGCTGTTCCTGCACCGTCGTGGCTTACAGGTGTAGCACCTGCAGCAGGTGGAGAACTGGTTCATGTGCTGGTGAAGGACTGTTGCTAACTTCTCTCCTCGTATTGACAGAAGCAGTTCTCTACAGCATATTTCATAATTCTTTGAGGAAACTTCATTAAAACTGAAAGTAAGAACTATTGCATGGTGCATCAGGCGCTGGCAGCTGACTCCCTTTTGTGGTGCATGTAGATCAGAAACGAAGGCGTCCAACACACGAGACGAGCTATTAGCCCGTCTTCTTGTTCCAACCACAAAACTCTGGAGCTGCAGGCGGGGAGCAGCGGCACATTCGACGACTCTGAACCAAACATCCTTTGCTCTGCACGTCAGGGGGAAGTGTCGCTTCTTAAAAACGTCTCACCCGCAGCCTGTCATTATCCTTTCAGAGCTGCTGATGAATGAAAGGTGAGCAGTCTCAGAGAGGAGGGAGCGAGAAATCCTACACGTTTCTTGTGCATTAAGCAGGACAAGGCAGGTGCAAAGGGGATTCAGGGCTCAGTTGATACTGTGATAATCCCTCAGCTATGCAGGCATGCACAGACTCTGCTTGTCAAGTCGAAGCATTCCACAGTCCGGGGGTCTGACGAGGCTTCACGTTAGCCAGAACCTGACCTGCTGATTAGAGATGCAGCCAGCTGTGCGCGGGACACATTCAAGCCTCGTTTACATACAAACCTTAGCATGAATTTAATACAAATGTCTTCAGTCTTGGTTCATTGTTTGTTTTTTGAGGGAAATGGATGATGCCCATTTTTGTGAGCAGAGTATATACAGTAAAGCATTTTAAAAATACACCTTAGTGCTCATTATTGAGAGTTTTGCCTTGTGCAGCTTTTTTTGCTGGCAGCTCTCGGTCTGAATCTCCCATCATCCTCTGCAGCTCAGAAAGGGTTGAGTTTGTTCCCTGTCAGGGATGCCGCTGTTTACGGCCGAGAGCCTCGGCCCAGTGGTCACCGTGCTGCTCATATTACAGCCTCCCTCACTGGCTGCTATTGTCAGGTTACTCTGTGTGTGTGTGTTTTCAGCGTTTGCGTGGCCGGGCTGCGATTGGCTGTGCCGTGTGAGACGGCGCCGGGTGACGTCTCTGCTGTAATCCCTCGTTTCTCTCTGGTAGCGCTGGCTGCTCTGTGCCAGCTGCAGCTCTGTGAAATGCTTTTACAGGTTTCTAACTGAGGAAGGTGAGTAAAAGGTGCAGCAGTTACCAGCTGTTGTAGTATTATTGTTGTTTTTGTTTTTTAAGTTGTGTTTAGTTTCTAAAACTTGCTGGTGCAGGTTTTAACGTTTGCATGGTGGGACCAGTGAATGTTATCAGAAGGAGATGTGGGGAACAGGAAGCTTGAGTCATGGCCGTAGTCACAGTTCGGGTGTTGTTCATGTAAGCATCTGATCCCTGGTTTGGAAAGCCAGCTGAGCTTGTAACCTGGGTTTGAGTTCAGATTTACTCGGATGTTGGTGCACATAAACTGCTCAGATGAACCTGGATCGTGCTCTTACACATTTCTCATGTCACATGCCATTACCATTATCTGACCAGAACGTGGATGCTGATGTGCGTGTAAACAAATTATCCAGGAGGAACGCAGTGAAGTCTGCGTGTGGAGATGCCGCCGCTGTGTGACGGTGTTACTGCAGCTGCTCGGGAGATGAACCTGCGTGAAACACTGCTGTCTGACTGCAGAGAGCACGTAATGTTAAATGCTGCTAGTACAAGTCATTCACTTTATCTGCTTGTTAGTGTGAACGGTTCAAGGGTACGGCCGGTTTGCTGGGCGAGGGGGGCGGTGCTTTGTTGTGTCTACAGCTGCCACTCTGCACATTCCGACTCTCGGGGCTCTGCAGCTGTCTGAAAAGTTTTGGCATCTTTAATGAGACGCAGGCTGATGTGACTTGTTTTTCTAGGGTGCTTTCAAAACCAACCTCCTCCTGATCACTTGCAGAGTGATGCTGTGTTCAGTCATGTGACCTTGTGGTTTTTAGCATGTTTTTGAACTGAGAGATGCACTACACAGTTGCATTGTGGCCTGGTTGTAGACGAGAGATGAGATGAATGGATGAAGGCGGTTAAAGAAGAGCCACGAGGACTTTATTTCCTACCGCGTGTTGATTCAGGAGGACCAGAGTCACTGAAATTGTGTGATACGAGTTACAGCTGAGTCCACATTAAAGCCTGAACAGTGCTCGAGTTGTTTTTAGGGTCAATACAGAAGTAATAAATCTGATTACATCAGTAAATGAAGGGTAATCGACTTCACACATGCTTACCTGAAGGCACTGCTCAGCTGTGAGGTGTAGTCGCTACATGTGCTGCACACTGGGCTGTATGGCTGTAGCATGCAGTGGCAAGGTTTCCCTACTACCCCATTATGTTTAGTTTAATGATTAAAAACGGCTGTACACCAGCACTGAGCTGATGGTGATTAACCAGTGCATCTGTTTAACTGTGGGCCTCAACGTTTAATCCTCCTGGTTTCTCTGGAAAAATCCTTCATGAGGAGAGAGCTGGTTGCCTCTCTGCCACGTCTCCGTCTTGCCTAAACTTGGCAACCTGAGGACCAAATGCAGAAAAGCATTAAAAGGAGTTCAGGTGAGAACGTGAAAGACGCAGCCTGTACCTGTATGGAGGCAAACTGTAGCATTCATTTGTCTCATTTAAATGTGATGTGTAGAGCACGGCCGACAGTCTGTGGAGCTTCATGTAGTTTAAGAACAGGCAAAGATGTGGGTTACGATCCCCCACACAGACCCTGCACAGCAGCTGTCCTCTTGGCCTGTATCAGGTCACTTTATCAGATCTACTGTAATTGCAAGCTGCAGGAAAGGCAGGAAACTCTTTGTATGCTTTGCATCCTTGTGGAAGTAATCAGCCGGACATTTGGGAATTTTTTTGCAGCGTCACAAATTGTGGCAGTTTGTAACACAGATGGCAGCCATTTGTGCAAACCTGCAAATCGACAGCGAAGCCCATAAGTGCGAGGAGCACGTCCGGTACAGTGAACTCTTTCAAGCTGTGGTAACAAATTGTCGTAGAAGTCGATGCATCAGTTTCAGGAACTTTCCACAGGCAGGTGACGAAGCTCCGTCAATATAGAAACACCTCTCCAGCCAGACGGCTTTCATGAAAGCCGTCTGTGGTTACATGCCTCTGATTTGGTGTATAAACACCGTCCTGAAGGAGGTCGGGCGTTTCACTGTTAAACTTCAGCAGTAAACCATTTCCTGTTGTGGTCAGCTGGGCTTTGTTTACAGTGGAGATGGACTCCCTGCTGGCACCGTTGATCTTATCTGGGCTGGTTCATGTTCCTGTCAGCACACATGGGCACGTTTTCATACGAGGCTGCGCTTCCACACCTAAACTTTCAAGTGGGGACGAGTATCGATGATAAATTTGATAGTGATGAACTTTGAAATGGTGTTACTATAGCGACCTGTTTACAGCTTTTGGCTGTGTGTGTCCTCATCGCGGTGGTGCGGTGACGTAGGCTTGCTAATGGCCTGGCGTCCTCTCAGGTTTCAGCCTCCACAAAGTGACGGGCACATCACCATGGCAATACCAGTCCTCGTCCCCCTGTAGTGGAGAGCATTAAAGGTCCTGCATACTTCAAATCCACACTGCAGCAGCTGAGAAGGATGTATGACGCGTGAAGATGGGAGTGGATGCAGGTCCATCAGAAACCTCCTACGTGATCATCTCAGATTCAGTTCTTATTAGGAATGATGTAAAATTTCAGCTCCTTTTAATTCTTTGGTTTTATAAACCATTTAGAGAAAATTAATCGTCTGTTAGGCAGGAACAGACATGCACAAGCTTTACTCATCACTCTACAGACTGCTGCACACCTGCTGCTGCACACCTGCATCCTCAGATCGTTTAGATGGAACAAGCTCACAGATGTGAATGTTCTTCATTAAGGACATGTTTGAAATCCATTGATGGGCTTGTTGTCTGAGTAAACAGAAGTAACTCTCGCTGACGTTGGATGCTGCGCGTTGTGTAATTAGTTTTATTTGTTCTAATCACACGGCTCAGACGGTAACGCTGTGGGAAAGGAAAATTACCCATCAGGACGCGGCTTTGTTGGTTTAAGGTTTTAGCAAAGCAGTAATTGGGTTATGTTGTGCATAAATCTCTGATCTTGTCGTTGTTGAAAATGGTCTCGCTCGATTAACATCGTCTTTGTTGGGAGAAGTAATCGTAAGCTCGTATTCAAAAGCTGCAGTCGTGAACATCTGTCTTATCGTACTGTAAATATTGTACTTTGGTAGTCATGCACAGTAACCATTAGTCCTGGATGGGGGGGCTCGTAAGATGTCACGTGCCAGTGACCCACGCCCACAGTCAAGTGGCGCTGCTTTGCTTATTCAAAGCAGAGAGCAGGTTGTTGTTTCAGCGCGCTGGCTGATGGCAGCGCTGCTGTTGTGATGAAGGAAGCGGAGAACAGTTTTCTGTTGCTGCTCTGAAATCACTTTGTTTTTATTGTACTTTTTAATCATTATGAACAGTTTGTGTCTTTACTGCGCTTCTTAAACAGCTGGTGCGTGTTAGCAGCAGCAGCTCGAGGTTAGCACGTGAAGATCGGGCACATCTGACTTTGTTTTGTTTTCTCCCACGTTCTGTACGATTACTTTGGTTTTGTTGTTCTTTAAACACATCCAGACCCCAGTGCAGTGCTGAGGGTCACACACAGGCCTGCTGCCCGACCCACAATACTCCTGACCATAATGGCTGTCCCTGGGAGTGGTCAGCCCTCGGGCTAGAGGAACCTCGTTGTTCTGGCTATGCATGGCCAGGCCCAGTGAATTCAAGCCTGAGCACCAGACACATGCCTGCAGGCTCCCCTCCCTGCACTGGCTCTACAGGCCCTGGTTTTTACTTCCATACAAGTTATCCAGAGTCCATATCATGACCCACGTTGTAGTTTGTAAATACATGCTTTTAGTCTGTGTCCTGGGAGACCCTGCCAGGAGCCTCTGTCCATGCCAACACATCCCTCCAGGATGATGCAGTGGCAGTTTGAGGGGAAATTGCAAATTTATCACCTCTGGACATGAGATGTGCAAATGACTGAAAAAGCAACGTCAAGAATCCAAGTAGTTGAAATCTTGTGTTGGGTGGTTCGGTCCAGCGTTGGAGCTCGGGTGAAGAGCGCAGATGACCGAAGCAGCTGCTGCTCTAATATGTCCCAAGGAGTCAGCTGAGGTGGTTCTTGGATGCTTCTCTTGGAGGTTTTTGTGGGAATACTCAGAGGTGACACCCAGAACCCACTGGAGTTCTCGGGGTTGTGCAGAGGGTCATCTGGCTTGGGAACGTCATGGGATGCTTCAGATGCAGCCTGCTGCCACAGGAATCGGATAGATGAATGCAGTAGACTTTAGCTACAGTAGTTAATGTTAATCCTCCAAATTGATCAATTTGTTTGTCCAGTTTTATTTTTGCAGGTCTGTTTGGTTCTTGAAGTTGCAGAGTGTGTTTGTGGCGTCTCAGCTTAATGGTCTGATAATGACAACTCTGCTTAATGGGTTTACTTGATAGAGCCACTTTAGAGTTGCAGCGTGGCGATCACTTTTCCACTGAAACGGGCCGAGTTTTGTTTCCTGTCAGGCTTTGGCCACAGATTTCCACCAGTATCGGTTTTATCTGCTGTTACTGGTCGATGCATCTGCTCTTCCTTCCTGTCTTTTGCATATTCAGTGACATCTGCCACCAGCCTGCTCCCACATTGTTCTTGTCCTCCAGTGAAGCTGAAATAATAGAAGAGCACAGGCCAACATTCGAGTCAATATTTGCTCATGAGCTGTACCTTCTGGCCTCTGTTTTAGAGAAGCTTATGTTATAATTCATAATGAACTCTGTTCTGTTAAAAGTCAGAATAAGGTTGGACACCCAGCTGGAGTCATGAGGAGATTCATCACAGCAGGACAATAATCTCCTGAGGAAACAGCTTCCTGTTACTTTGGCTAATTCAACAGCAACCAGACCAGATTTGCATTTTAGTTCAGGACCAGACGTTAGTTCAGACGTTAAAGATGGCTGCTGCATGTTTGTTTGTAGTCCTGTTTTCAGGGCTCATGATGGGAAAATCCCCCATCTCTAAGTGTGAGGCTGATCTGTGATGCACCTACAGGCTGTCAGGTCTGAAGTCTTCTCTGCTTCCTGTGTTTAACTGGAACAGGAAGAGCTCAGATTGTCTCATCAGTCTGCAGAGAAATGCAGAGTCACCGGTGCACAGGTGTAAATGCAATAAATGAACTGCAGCGAGGATTCAGCACAGTGATGTAAACCCTACATCTGTCATACAGTATCGTGTATTTACAGCAGCATTTCTATCTCTGATAAGACAAACGCAGATCTACCACTGAGTTTATGTTTGCAGTGTAAATGTGCAGCAAAGTTCAGCAAGCCAGAAACAAAACGGATGCTTGAAGCTGAGATGAAATATTCGGGCAGTCATTCTTGGAACTGGACGGATTGACGAGTGTGGGAATTTGACTCATCGCTGTCAAAACACGCAGTCAGTTTAGCAAATATGACTGTTCACAGGTAGGAAAAGCCGGACAGCAAAAGTTACTGTCATTCCTAAAGGAGACACAAAACATTCCCAGAATGAGTTCATCCCTTTGTTTTGGTGGAAGTGGCGATCCTCCCAGCGAACAGACGCCCTCCACAATGCCACAGTGTTTCCAGAGGAATGCTGCTGCTATTGTTGACCGGGATGACTCCCGCTGGGAAGACCGCCCCGCCTCGCCCCCTCAGCCCTCCACTGCCAACACAATACAATGTGTTGCATTATACCTATGAAGGCATGCTACTGTTTTCATAGCCTGCGACCCTGCGAGGCCAAGATAATGAAAAGGATAACACGGAAGTCATTAGTTAGTCCCACAGTTATTCCCACTTCCTCCACCCAGCGATGGCTGGGAATCCGACGCGAGCCCGACCGTGCAGATGAATTTACATCTGCATTAAATGTCCAGAGCTTAGTCTTAGCCCCGAATTCATGTTATGAATGTTTAGAGATGTGCATGATTTACTAGCTGCAAAATAAATGTGAAAGGTTTCCAACTCGGAGCGGTTTTCGTTTGTTAAACCTCGCTGATGATGTCCTCTGCAGACGTCGACACCGTCCACGTCTCGTCTGTCTTCACCTGGAGCGGCGTCTCGCTGAGCCAGACACCCATTTGGTGTTTAACGACTTCCTGAAGCTGCTGAGGTTTGCTGTAACGAGCCGTGCTGTCAGGGTTGGAGGTTGCACCTCTCACTGATTCCTTCTTCTGGCTCTGATGCTAACGCTCTGCTTTACTCTTGTTTAATCGTATGTGTTACATTTAAATTGTGTAAACTTGTTCTTGAAGCAGATAATGAGACTTTTTAAGGCTTGTTTGGGAGGTTTTATCTTTTGTGGGTCATGGTTTTGTTTGAATTTGGCGTGGCCCCCACTTTTATTTGGTGGTTCCTTTTCTGCTTCCCCTCTTGGGAACAAATTAGACTTTCAGATTAGGGCGTCAAGTGACGTGTGGACGGCTTCAAGCGCTGTTGATGCTAACAGAGAAAACGGGAGAGGTTAGTGCCTGGTCATTACTGTCATCCCTCCCAAAACACCCCCCTTCTCTCCCCGTACTTTCCTCCCCCTCCCTCAGTGGAACAAATCATTTAGCTAATGGGATTAATCCTCTCTCCCTGCCTCCCCCCTCCCTCCTTTCCTCTCTTGTCTTCTTTCTTTTCTCAAGTCCATCCTTGAGTTCCTCTTTCTTCTTGGCAAACACGAGTGCTTCGTGTCAGTGAAAAGCTTTAGAGGGAACACTGAATTAACGAGGACTAAATGCAGGATTTGGGAGCCTCGATCACCTTCCTTGTTACTAAACGTTCTCGTTGCTGTGATCATATAAATGAGGAGTCTTTTCTCCAGACGACCCCTAAGTTGGGAGCCAGAATAAACTCTTAAGCGCTGTATTTAGGCTGCTTTGTCGTCCCAGTAACAGAGTAGGGATAACGGCCAGCCCCCGAGATGGCATGCTCGATAGCCCCAATGACAAATGACGCTAAAGCCAGTTAATCAGGGCTAGCACTGATGTCACCACATTAACCTCTCCATGACAAACAATGAGGCCAGCGTCGGCACCAGCTGGGGCGGACACGCTCAGCAGATGGACACTAATATATTCTACATTACATTTAAATTGAGGCTTTTATTTATAAGCTGAACTACAGGATCTGTAATAACTCAAGAACAGAGTTTACTCACATTAACTGACTCACTGCTCTCTGGCCAGGTATGAGCTGCAGAGTGGTTAACCGACTGAGAGTTAAGAACCTGGGGTTTATTAATACGGTGATGATGATGGTGAGATGTGATAATAGGACTTAAAACGTATTCATTTGATTTATTTGTACTGGTCTTCTAGGCTCAGTGCAACTCTACTGCGTACTGTTATTTGCAGTCAAGCTAGTCCTCCTCAGTCCACCTCACACATGCTGCTGGCGCTCCACCTTGCTGCTGGCGCTCCACCTTGCTGCTGGCGCTCCACCTTGCTGCTGGCGCTCCACCTTGCTGCTGGCGCTCCACCTTGCTTAAATCAGCACTTTGTCTCCAGTATCCGTTCCAGCTTCTCCAGACTGGACCGATAATCTGTCGAAATATCAGAAGAAGTGTGAAGGCAGTTTTTAGGCCATTAAATGATCTTAAAGTTGTTGGTGGAGGTGGAGCAGGTCGCCTACTAACCGGAAGGTTGCTGATTCGTTCCCTATCCTGCTCAAGGATACTAACCCCATGTAGCTCTCTGATGCATCCACCGGTGTGTGACCTCTGCAAATGGGAGGATGTACAAGTTGTGTAAAGCTTTGAGTGCTCAGAGTAGGAAAGCGCTATACAAGAACCGGTCCATGTACCGTTAACGAATTCCATGTGTTCTGTCCGAGGTGGGACTGCAGAGAACTGATGATGTGTGGGCAGCTAACCTTCTGCCCAAAGGCTGATTCCTCGAGTCATAGTTACAATAGATAATTATCAACAGGCAAAGTCCACAAACGAGCAGCAGCAGGTCTGATGCTGCTTCATAACTGGTGTTTGTGAAGCTGTTTCATACTTCCTGACAGTAAGGCTGTTTTGTTGTGAGGGGGGAATGAAAACAGACGCTTGTTTTCAGGAGTTTTCGGCTGTAACTTTGGCTGCTTGTTAAAACCTGCGTGCTTGTTGTTTGCACAGTGATTCGCTGCTTTCTGTTACGTCTCGGTCATGATGAGATTTCTATCAAACTGAACGGCCAGCTGCTTTCAGTAGCCGAGTGTTCAGTGGAAAACACTTTATCGTGTGGAGGCGGTTTCATGCTCCCCTTGTGCTTGAAAGCCTGAATCTGGCAGGTGTCTTTTGTTCCCGGGACCTGGGCCGCGGCACAGCTGGGACTGCAGCCCCCAGAGATAAAACTGCCTCTTCAGGGAGTCCTGATTGATTCTGAAAGCAACCCGCATAAACACACAGCCTGCGTTGTAACAGCTTTGTGGTGGTTTGACGATACAGTGAAGTGCAGCAGAGCTGCTGTTGTGCTTCTAAGCAGTGCGTGGGATGGGACTACAGCTGTTCAAGTACTGTAATTATTTAAGGTGTGTTATGCTAATTTCTAGTTACATACTGGAATTGCTAAACTCAGAGTAGCTTTGCATGATTCAGAGTTCAAAATACTCCAAATAAACCTTATTTCTGTTACGCGCGGCATCAGGGTTTCTTCTGATTGGCTGCCCCTCGTAAACAGGATTGAAATGCAGGTTGGTGGGCTTCTGTGCCTGAACACAAAATGACCTAAACGTACACAGGAAGAGTTGAATAGGTCCATTTTATTTGAGACAAAGTTTTATTCAGAGATGTAGGTCGGCTTAAAAAAGGAATGTGAAACAGACTGACGGGGAGAATAAGTGAAAGATACCAGGCTGTGGGTGTGTTGCTCGTGACCCTGAACCCGGTCTTGCTTTTATCTCCACAGCCTGCGCACTTTCTTTCATGTGTTAGTTCTTAGTGTCGCTTTAGAAACTCTGAGCAGTTTCCACAAATGTGTGTTAGCTGTGCAGGTTTTAAGGTTTCCACCAATAAGAAGCGGCGCCTGTAAACACACCAGTGCATGCCCATCAGCTCAAAGCGTGCCGATAAGAGTTTATTTTGTCTTCCATGCTGCATGATCCTTAAACCTACACTTTTGTCCGATAATGCAGCAGTTGTCTGGAGCATGTGGGCCTCGTATCTGTGGAGATACGAAGCTTGTGTATTTTTGTAACATGAACTTTACGCTGTGAAAGAGTGTATTAGCCCCCCTAAACCCTGCACAAACAAACAGACTCCATAAGACAACTGAAGGTGGGAAAGTCCAGTGGATGAGTCCTCTGAGCCTTTCCAGCCCCCAGGGGCGGGTCCTTGTCCCCATTCTAACCAGGAACATGTCTTAAACTGCGTTGCTCTAATGGCCACCAGGGGGCAACACCTTGAATTGCACAAAAGAGAGTTTATGGACTCAGGTTCTTATTTTAAGGTTATACTGAATAAAGCATGTTAATATATTTTGATTATTATAAGTGTCAGTAAGTGATGCTCACACATCACCTGTTGGTTTTACTCTGTTCTGAGAAAATCACGTTTTTATCTGTTTAATTTTGGGAAAAACCAACGAGTTTAGACTGTCAATAAAAATGACTGTCCGCATCATCGAACCTAAAGGACCTGCGAGCGCTTCTCGTCTGTGCTCGCTTTGTTCTTTTCCAGTTCTGGGGAAAAAACTCAACTTGTATTTAATGCAGATGGTCCAGTTCCTGTTTTAAGCCCATCGGCGCGGCCGGAAACTGTTTCGCATCTACAGTTTTGAGGGAGATGCCTCTTAAATTTCTGTAAGTAGAAATATGCAACAAAAACTCTTTTAATTTTGTTTTGTAGTTTAGTGCACTTTATTGCAGTTTATGTAGTTAATATGTATGCATTAAGTCCATAATATTAAAATTTATGATATAATTAATATATAGCAACTTGAAATGCTCCTAAAAACACTCTAGGTTCTGGGCTTCAAAGGGGCCAACATCCAAAAACAGGAGGTGTGAACTCAGCCCGCCTCAGCAACATGCAAAATCAGCTTTCAGCAGTAGCTGCAGCTCATTAGCTTACATGCATGTGTGACAGAGTGATATCTCTTATTACTGTGGCTCAGGGAGGACGCTGACCTGCATCTCTGTACGTTACAATGCTCCACAGCTGCAGCTCTCCTCCGCCTTCCCCTGGCTGTGATCCGGCTCAGTGGGACTCATTAACGCCATAATTGGCCCACCGGCTCAAGTGTTTGGAGCTCGCTGAAAAGGAGGGGAAAGTAGTTTATTAATAATTACAGCCTCCAAAAATATTCCTGAGACAGTTTCTGTTCAGGTAACACAAACTGCAGAAAAATACCTGGAGGCTTTGTTTCTTTAAAAGAAGCTCATGGTTTTATTTTACCCTCTCGTTTTGGCGTCTCTTGGCTTCTTCGCTCCACCACATGTTGTGATCACTTTAATTAGCTTGTCGTTCATTGTCCGGCAGCTGTCAGAGGAGAAGGGCAGCGCTGCATCTCATTGGTCCGTCTCCAAAAGGTCGTCAGAGTGGGCTCGCTTGGCACAAAAGCAAACACAGGAGCACTTAAATCGGAATTTCTCCCACAATGCGTCTTTGAGCGAGCTGACAACACGAGTGAAAGCTGTGGGAGGGACCGCCTCTCTCTGGAGGTTGCATCTGAGCGCTGTGGCGTGGTTAGAGCAAACACAGACGTGTGAGCTGTAAAGGTGTCCACGCGGCTCGTACCAGAACTTTAGTGTTTGTAGAGAAGCCGGAAGGCTGACGTTTGTCTTTGTTCTGATTCGTTGCACCTCTCACATGTTTGGAGTTTACGTTGTGGTTGGCTGACTCTTTGTTTTATTGAATTAAAGGTGATCGACG
>NW_024582404.1:2773770-2781759 GCF_018398535.1 Haplochromis burtoni | reverse complement strand
AGTCTTCTTTTCCCTCTTTATTGTTCGGTGCTGGAGGAGCGGCGAGCGAGACAGAGGTGTAAACGGGCGTTTCGCTGATTCCTTGAGGCTGAAAATGACCTTTTTTTTTTTAACTCACTCATAGTTCATCCAAAAACAGTTACTGGTGCAGCTAAATGTTTTTCTCACTGCAAACAAATTATTAACTCAAATAAGCTGAAGGACGGACAGTTTAGAGCCTGGCAACTTTGCCATGTTTAAAGCAGCTGATTGGCTCTTTGGCTGCAGGCAAAGAAGTAAAACTTGGAGGAATAAATCAGAGCAGAGCTGAAGTTTCTCCGTCCTGGCAGACAGAAAGCATGTGCCAGTGTAATAAACACCAAATTCACTCAGCTGTGAGCTTATTCTTCATTTTGTAGCCCTCAAGGTCTAATTTCTTTATTTGTTCAGAGCTGTAAGGAGGAGGAGGGACCCTGACGGACCTGCAGGGTCTGCTGTTTGTGTGCATTCGATGGTCTTGCACCGAATTCCTTTGTAGGGACTCTGAACCTCTGGAGAGCAGCTGTCGAGATAAATGGCTGAAGCAGATAAAGTCGATTCCTAAAATAAAGGGACAGCAATCAAAGACGCTTCTGCACCATGTCGTCCTCTCTTGGCTTTACTACGGTGGAGGGCATGACGAGGAGCCACGCTGGGGGGTTAAAGGCATCTGTGTGCACTCAAAGTTGCAATGATAGGAAAAAAGCTCAAGACCCCAACAAGCTGCATTTTCTGTTAATGGCTGTGAAGAGGACATTTAACACGATATTTAGGAGCTGCCACACGATGTTACCCTTATTAGGTGCTGGCTAAACTACAGTACATATTTACTGTGTGGCACCAATGCCATGTTTGCATGTGTTACAAGCTAAATGTCAGTTTTCGGTCTCATTCCTCTGACCCCTGCGTGCACCGCACAGATGTTGGTTTTCATTAACATTTGAACTAAAACCTCAGACGTGAACGCGGAGCGTCGGTGCGGTGGGGGTGGCCTGTTAAAGGCTGAATGTTTACACGGTGCTTGGCCACTTGAGCGCTGAGTTTAAACACAATATAACTGAACAGACTAAAGGAAGGATTGATGCAGCATGGAGCACAAACAGCCTGCACTGAGACTGTAACTAGAATAGATCTGCATATTTTTAGGATGGCCTATTACGCTCTGTTTAAACGCTTCGGTTATAAGCGCAGCTACACTCCTTTTGTGGTGAAAGGTACACAGAACTCTTGATATGCAAGTACAAAACGAGTATGAATGAAAGGTTGGAGGCACTAATTTAAACCGAGCAGGCACACTGTGGTTTTAAAATGCAGTGCTGTCTGTCTGATAAGTGCAGGTTAACGTCTGGAAGAAGTGAACCAGCGACTGCCTCGTCTCACATTTTCACTCCTGCCGATACCTTTCCCAAATTTCAAAGCATCCGAACAGCTGATGCTGGAATTCGAAGCGCGTGCGGTATGGTGCAGATTTCAAAACGAGCTGGATTTAGATCTGCAGGTGTGACACAGATGTGCTGTGATCTGAAACTGGTTCCAGTTTGTGCTCAGATACTGATTCTCCTGAAATGACCGGGCCGACCTCCACGTGCACGCTGCTCAGATTTTTATGAACGAGATAAAGCGAGCGATGGCTGGGAGCGTAATGACAGGGCCAGTATGTATAATTGTCTTTGATTTCTATAATTCCAGTCTCAGTGGAGGAAATGCTCGTCGTTCGCCAACACTGTGTTTATCTGCGAGCACGAGGCTCGCGGCTGCCTCGGAGGAACAATAGCAGGGAGTCGAAAGCGTCTGCGCCAAAAATAACTCCATGTGTGATTATACAGGAGCAGGAGTCTCTGCAGGTCGGCTCATCAGCTGACCTCATGGTGTTTGCAGGGTAAGTTAAAGTGTGTTGGGTTTGTCTGACCTCAGCCCCGAACCAGACACAGTAGTGACAGGTGATCACTGAGGTTCTCTGTAAAGAATACAGGCTGCAGTATTTAAAAAGAAAGCAGCATGAAGCGATGCTCTGTGAACGCCTCTTTTTCCTCAGAAGCAATACTAAGTTAGAGGCACATTGAAGAAGATTAAAGGTCATACAGAGGGTTTGTGTGACAGGATGCTGCAGGGAGCATGGCGAGATGGAGGGAGATGAGCCACTGTGGCGCCCCCTAAAGGAGCGAGGCAGCAGCCCTACTGCAAATAGGTCAGTGATTGATGAAGCAACATGGCTGCTTCCACTCTTTTGCTGTGTTGCACTCTTTGTTTGTTTGACGGAGACCTTATCTCTGCTCATATTTGCATCAGGCGCCTGAATGAAGCCTGGACCTCTGGGGGGGTGTGTGCGTGCGTGCGTGCGTGTGTGTGTGCGCGTGTGTGCGCGCGCATTTCCACGTCTTTTAAAGAAGCTGCTGAACTTTGCGTCTGTTAAACGTCGTCGTGTTTATCGTGTGGTCTTTGGAGCTTGTCAGCTGGGAGCGTCAGTACGTTTACACTCATGGATGTTTAAGAAGAGCAACATCAGCCTCGCTGCTGTTTATCACTGAGGTCCAAAGAGTTTGTTCTCCAAAGATCGTCACCATAAGACACGTCTATAGAAAAGCAAAAACACAAGCCCGTCTTTATCCTTTCAATGAGTAATTTATCGTATGTTGAGCTCACGTGTACCAGCCTGACTTATTGAGCCTCAGCATTGATGCCACAGCCTGGCACTCTTAGCCTCTAATGATTCTGTTTCATGAACTTCTTCTGATCTTAATCAGCTGCTGGAAAAGATTCCTGAGCTTCCCTGAAGATGGAAGTCTTTGCTTTTCTCTTCCCACCTCTGCCCATGTGACTTCTCTTTAAAAATAAGTAGGGGACACAATCCTCTGGTTCTTCCGGGTCCTCCCTCCCTGGTGGAATAATTGAGAGGCTTTATCACAGGCTCTCCAGAGTCAAACTCGGCAGGCTCCGTCAAAGTGAAGTGAACAGTTGAACAGAACCAGCTCTGCAGCTGCCAAACTGTAGAGCTCGTCGGCGCGTCCGGCCTCCTCGCCTGGCCCGGCTCTTCTCCACGGTCGGCACAGCAGCTTCCCCTCAAAGCTTCAGAGGCATTTCCTAATGAGGCCCAGATGCAGAGCTGAGCTGACAAGCAGCTACTGCTTGTTCTGCAATTAGTCACATTTGCGCTCGTGCACACGTTAGCGCTGCAGCACAGGAGCACGCCGTTTCCTTCAGTTTAACTTTCCTCTACGTTTGAATTCTTACGGACATGAAAAAATAAAACGAGGTGAACTCGATGCTCCACGTGCAGCCGCTCTGTTACGCCGCTGAGCTTTTCCTGATTATCTGAATGAAAACATCCCGGTTCCTCTCGAGGCTTTTTCCCTCCATTAAAGCTGCAGCCTCTGCTTTTATTAGGGGAAAAACAGCTCTGCTGAATATTCAGCGCAGCAGGTCTGCAGCCTAACGGCCCTCTGGTAACGTCTCCTTCTGTTTACTGTCCACACAAAAAAGCCTCGAGTCTTTGTTTTACTGCAGTGGAAAATGTGAACTGTGGCACCACATCCTGTCAGCTCGAACTTCTTTATGTGTGTCGATGTGATGCACGCGTGAATGTTCTGACAATAACGGCGGGCATCACCGTGAGCCTGACGTCACTGTTAGGAAGAATCATTGTTTGCACGTCTGTGCTTTAAAGCCACATTTGAGAGGCTGACGTTTAAAACGTGTGTGTGATAAAACTCATCGTTCAGTGAAATAACATTTAAAGTTCTATTATTATGAAATTAATGAAACATGTAGGTATTCAACATTTTATTGATAATGTCACAGATTGTATTTTTGCAGATGAAAAAGCCGCGTGTTTGAAAACTGTGATGAAGAAACTGTTCACTGACCTTTTTCTGTCACTCCTGAAATAAATGGAAACAAAAACAAGACTAAAACATGTCGTTCCCACCCCCGCCACGCCAGGAATCAAGGACAAAATGTTATCCTTAGATGAAAGTCGTCCTCCACGTTGGGATTTCCTTCAGTAACAAACGTGCTTCATTAGATTTCCTGGGATCTTAAATAGACGCTGCTTCCTGTTTGACTGACAATCCAAACAAAGTGTTTTCTTACATTTTGTTTGTTGCTTGGTTTAGCTTCACTTCACTAAGAGGGGAACTCAGTGAAGTCAAGTAATATTTAAAGATAAACTTCATACTCATTTACAGAACATTTAGAAACTCGTTGTTTTGGTTCAGCTCTTAAACAGCTTTGTGTTGATGTAATCAGATTACTGAAGTGAAGCTGGTGGACCCAGGCACAGTTTTGAGTGGACGTTTTAGTTTTGTTGCACTGAAACACAGCTCATTTCTACCTGTACCTGCTTCTGCTGAAGTGCTCTTGGGCTCGTTCACCTTTCTCTTGGCTGTTTGTACTCGAGTACTTAAAGAGCTCAGCCTGTGTACTGACTCGAGCACGCCACAGGATGCTGTTTGAAGGCTCGTGCATCTGTTTGCGTAGCTCGTCAGGTGTCTGTCACAGTAAATAATGTAGCTGTGTGTCTGTCAAACGCACCTCCAGGTGGAGAGGAGTCACGCCTGCCGCTGTGCGTGCACGCTTGAAAATTATTTAACAGCTGAGAAGGAACCGAACGGGTTGTTCCGGTTTGCGTCGGCGCTCAAAAGTTTCCTGCTCGAGGAGTTTGAAGCTCCTGAGATCAGCCGTGGATCTGTTCTGGTCAGCGCGGTGAGTGAGGCTCTGTTTAAATGGGAAGCTTTGATTCACAGGAAAGGCTCGGAGTCGGACTCTGAGTACATTTAAAGTGGCTCCTGTTAAAGCTGAAGGATGCCGGAGATTAAAAATAGAATGTGGAGTTTATGAAGTCAAGATTTTATTGACAAACATGGGCTTCGTTTTTAGTTTGACCGCACGCAGACGCTCTGCCTTAGAGCGCACAGGTCACGATTTCACAGCTGCTTATTACTCTGCTGCCTTTACTGTAAGTGGGAGAAGTTTTTTATATGATCACTTAAAACTATAATAGCTGGTAACACTGTGTGGCAATGGGAACTGTGGGACGTGCCAGCGTGCTGTCAGAGCTGCAGGGCTGAGACTGAATAAATGTGAGGGGGTACCAGTGTGTGCGAGGGTACCCGTGCGGGGATTAAAAGAAGTTGTTGTTTGTCATTGAAGCTGTTAGTAGATTAACTCTGGGTTTTTCTAGATCGATGCACATGGAGCCCTGAGACCTTCAGTCTGTTACTAATGACAGAGCAGTTTTACCTGAACGGGGGGCGGGGTTGGAACCTGACACGTTAGACGTGGTAATGCATGCAGTGTTGATCACTTTATTTATATTTCTTTATTTTATCTTTTGTCATATATGATCAGCTCGCTGAATATCCTGCCTTTGCATGCAGTAGTCATGGAAACAGGTTACCTCAGAGGGCATTGGCTGGGGGAATGTGGCCAGCAGGTAATCGCGTTTATTTGAAGTGGGTATGTTTTCAGTCACTGAGGTCTGATCCTGAGTGGGTGCTTCTGTGGAGTGTTTTTATCCTGTGTGGTCTGATGTTATAATGAAATGTGTGGTTAAGATGAATTATTTCTTTCTTCACTGATTACTTCCAAATACTTTAAATCAGTTTTCTGTTGACCGTGGGGCAGAAATGTGACGGGTTCTTGCTTAGCTTGACCTTTGACCCTCTGCTGTCCCACATCAGCCCTGATCCACGGCGCTGCTTTCTGGTGTTCGCCCTTCTGTCTTCACCTTCAGCAGCTGAGCCTTGAGAAACGCTGCCGTGCTGGTTGATGTGCAACCATCTGAAAGGTTTTCCATTGTGTTCAGCTGCCTGGCTCATTAGCTGCACTTCAGCTGAAGGGCGGAGGGTGTTTACCCACGCCGGCGCTTCACCTGGAGGCCCAGCGGAGGGGTCGTTCTACCCAAACGGCCTTAAAGTCCTGTTTCCTCTTATAGGACTCGGATCGTTTGGCTGTCATCTGAGGAAGTCGTCTAATCTTAGCCGTGAAACGTAGCTCTCTCTCAGGGCTGCTCGGTGCAGGCTCGTGTCTGAGGGCTGCTCGCTCTGGTTGTACCTGCGTCAAGGGGCAGGAAGTTAGAATGAGAGTTGCAGGTAAGCAGCTTCATTATTATGATGGGAGGTGTCACTGTTGTGGTTTGGGTTATTGTTAATCTATCTGAAGTGTTTGTGTGTGTGAGAACTCCTGTTTGTGGTTGGTGTGACTCTGGGTCAGCTCTCAGGCCTCCACCTGCAGCTTCACCCTGTGCGAAGCTGCACAAACACGGATTCTGGTTTATTTTTTAAAGCTCGCACTGAAGTGTGGGTGGAAACTCTGTAAGCACGCAATCATGAAAATGTCAGAGGCTGAGTTTATGTCGATCATTAACTGCAGGAATGTGCAGACTAGACCTTAAAAACCTCACAGGAGGCTTCATGTCACTCATTTAAAAAAGGATGAGCAGGTTTTATGTTAAAGGCTTTTGCAAAACACGGAAAAATTCAAATTGGAAGAGGAATAAAATCTCTTTAAAGAAATTCTTTGGTTAAATATCTGTTTATACAGACTTAAAGACATTAAACTTGATTAAACTTCTGATTTATTATGAATGATGCCAGAAATAATCCTTTAAAATAAATGTTTTTATTTTCAGTTTTATTGCTATTTTATGAATTATCAGGTCATAATTCGGTTCATTCCTGCAGAGTTATTGTTTCGCTTTTTCATTATTCCTGTAAGTCTCTTTATCACAGTGTCTTTACTCAGGAAAACATTAACGGATCAAATTTGCAGATATATTGATGTCAGTCAGTACTCGCTGATTTTTAAATTGGTGCGTCTTTATTTTATATTTTCTCCTGGAAACAGTTTCATAAAAGCGACCTGTGACCGTTTCAAGTAGTGCATTAAAAGCAGGCTGATGCTCTGACTCCAGGATCGATGGCTTCTCCCACAGTGGTGGTGCAAAGCTGAACAGTAAATAGACTCCGCCTCCTTCTCTCCTGCTACTTCCTGCAGGTTTGTGTTCTGGCGGCTCATGGAACAGGACATGTGGGAGATCTTTGGTCAGTCTGTATATTATTCATTTTCCCTTCAGTTAGAATAATTTGCATGGTCTTGGCAAACAGAAGTTGTGTGTATGTGTTGAAATGCTTACTGACCTTCATGCTGCTGGAGAGCAGCTGCATGAAACCTTTGCTTTGTGTTCGTTACCTGTTGTCTCAAGTTTCAGTTCATCAGTGTTGGGACTCAAAGGACTGGACATCCATTAGGTGTTAGCAGGCTCAGGCTCATCCATTGTAATCGTAATGTTTTAAATGGGCCAGCCGCCCACAGCTCGATAGTCTGACCTCCTCCACAAACACCGTTTCCAGCTCTCTAGCAGAGGAGCACCCAGGTCTGCCATGACGAGTAATCCTAGCATCCCTTTCATGGTGTGAAGGAGCAGCTCTGCTAGGAGCTCGTTAGCCTGTCTGTGGAGAGCCTGAGGATCAACTGACCAATAAAATAACAGCTTCACCTTTTATGCTCGTCTCTCCTGGAGTTCCCCACCTCTGATTTATTTGGTCCATGGCTTTCTGACTTTTCTATCCAAGAATTGCTTTCGTGTCCTAAAACAGCAGATTGATTGTATGTTATTATTTTATTTCACCCAATGACCCGAAAGCCGAGCACGGAGCTGAGCAGATCAGACCCAGACACCGGCTCTTTGTGCAACAGGATCAGAGCGATATCCAGACGTCGTATCGATGCATCTCTAAATGTTAGTGGCCATTTCTTCCACACATTTCTTTTTGTGTGACATGCTGGAGCCAGTTTTAAGTGTGAGGGAGGAGAACAAACATGCCTGCAGTCTATTTGGGTGTTGGAAGGGTCTGTGTGCTCTGCAAAGGCTGCTCTCAATCCTTCGTCTCTGTATCGCGACTATAATAACTCCCCGGGGTGACGGACGGCCAGGACTTAGAGGCTCCGGCCTGATGACACTACGGCGCTGCT
>NW_024582404.1:2750568-2765882 GCF_018398535.1 Haplochromis burtoni | reverse complement strand
CACACACGTGTGCACTCTCATTCCTGTGTAGACTAACGGGAGAGCGTGAAGCTTCTTGCTTCCAAATCCCTGCTGGAATGTGCAGCATGCAGGTCGGGTGCTTCAGGAGCGCCGTCCTGAGTGTCAGTCTGCCATCACCACACTCCACTCTGCTTGTGTTTCTCAACATGATAAAGTCTGAGCTTCAGTGGCCACATCGAAAATAAGTTTGTACCGAGGAACCCTCAGACCGCTGAACCCCTCGTCGTACAAATAGCCTCTCTGTCGTGTTGGTGGTCAGCAGGCAGACGTGGTGAAAGAATGCAGAGCAGATGGTGATATTTAACCTTTTATTGTAGAGGTGGGTGATGTGCTTTGGGAAGAATGTCGATCTGTGATCCAGAGCTGCTCAATCATGGTAAAAAATTACAACTGATACTTGGAAAATGTTGCACTTGTTGAATTTTGAGAAGGATTTGTTGTTCCTCACCAGACTTCCTGTTTTCAGCCTGTCTTATCATCTTGGCTCGAGCTGAGCTAAAGCAGCTACAGTGTGAAGGGGGGAGTCTGAGCTATCAGAGGAGGTGAAAGTGCAGACTTACAAAAATCTACAAAAGCAAAACACAAAACAAACAGTTGAAAAGCTGCATGTTTTCAACTGTTTGAAGAATTGTAACCAAAGTCATTGAACAGCGTAATATTTAAACTGGAGTGCTGCATGCATCTTACATATCTGAAGCTCGAGAATGAAGCTTCTCTCAGATTGGAATAAATGCCAGATGTGGGACGCCTCAGCGCATTGAGCAACAAACCATTAAGCACATTTCTTCCAAACAAAACCTCAGCAGACTTTAATGCGACTCCAGCACTGTTTGCAGGACTGATCCCACAATCTTAAAATACTTCTCCTCAAAAATGTTGGCCTGATTTATTTATTTATTTATTTTAGACCAGTGGGGAGTGAAAACACTCAGGATGTGATCATTTTATATTCTGCACAAAGCTGACATCGGGCAGTGTGAAGTGTTACTCCTGAAACTTGGAGCTGGGCGATAGAACGATAACGATATGTATCGCGATATAACTTTTACTCGATAGAGAAATTAAGCTATCGCGATAGACCTCGCCGCTCTTGTCCTCAAAAAAAAAAAAAAGGTCAGCCAATCCAAATTAAGTAGCGCAGAGCCGAACCAATCACAGCCGCAGCGTCACGTCGCGTGACTTGTTACGTACAGCACAAGTGCCAAGCCGCACGTGTGTTTGTTTGGGAAGCAGCCAGCGGGTAATGGAGGAAATGAGTGTGCCGACTAGAAAAATCAACCGAGCGTGACCGAAGAGAAAACAGATGATGGTTCCAACGCCGGAGAGATTGTCGAACGGAAGAGCCATAGAAGTTCCGTAGTGTGAAGGTATTTCGGCTATTTCAAGTCTGACAAAAAACAGAGTAGCGTGCACTGTAAATTGTGCCGAAAGCAAGTCTGGAAATACAATAAACTGGTGCATGCGTCACACTGTGCGCCACGTTATTGTTTCGGTGAAATGAATTTCTACAATACTGTTACTGTTAATTCTACTCTCTGCAGTGTTTAAATGCTTACATATACACACAGTTACTGTCCCTCCACACATACGACTCGGTTCTGCTTCTATGCCCCAGCTTTGTTTACTTTTTCCCACCGAGGCTTCTAGACTTCTGATTGGCCAACATTTCTGCACGGTTAGGAATCTAGCGCCACCTGCTGCTTTGGCATGTTCATAGCAGCGTTTTCCTTCATTTCTGCCTTTATGTGTGGACGGGATTATTTTTTAAAACGAAAACGGAAAATCTCCGTTTTCAAAAATACCCGTGTACGTGTGGACGTAGCCTCAGTCTCTGACTGGAAGCGCTAATTCGTCATTCGGCTTTTGTCAGACTAAAGTAACTGTTAAAACTGTTTGAAAAGCTAGCTATACAACAAGGAGAGATTGAGAATTTCCTTTTAGTTCTCAGTTTATTTGATATTGACAAAAGTTAGTCAGTTTTGTCTGTTCTTCTGTAAAACAAACTAAGATTTATTTTTAGAATTAATATTTTGTTTCTAAGTGGAATTGACAATTTAGTCTGTTTCGTTTGTTCTATTTTGAAACTTAAACGCTTTAGCGGCTGCCTTTTGTGTAGTTTGCAATATTTGCCTTTATTTATCTGAAAAAGTCTCATGTTCCTTAAGTACATCTACCCTGTTGAACTTATTATGGGAAATAAATATTTAAATAAAAACAAGCTGCTGATTATTTCACATTTTACTTGTGAGCAACGGCACATTTAAATCTTACAAATATAGTTATTTGGCTTATATCGTGATAGATATCGTTATCGCCTGAAATGAAAAAAACATATCGTGATATGAAAAAATCTCATATCGCCCAGCTCTACTGAAACTCCGATCTCCGATCCTGGTAAAGCCCCTGGTTGTCTCTCGGAGCAGACCATTATGGGTCTGACTGGTCTTCAGTGGCACCGGTCGGCACGGGGACGCCGCGGTGACGCCGCGGTGGCCATTAGGCCAGTGAGGCCACTCCCTGCAGCTCCTGTAAACCCACAGAAGTGGTTTTGTTTCAGTAGCAGTAATGGACCCAGCTGCCCTTTTAAACCTCCCCCATGGTAGCTTTCAGTCACTTTCCTGTTTGTGTAAGAGCTTCGAGTTGATAATGATGTGAGCCGGAGGGGGCGGGGCACTGCGTCTTTGTAAATGTTGTTTGTTTCTCTCTCTGGAGCTGGCTGCTCCAGACCCGTAGTGTCTTTACACAACAGCACCGATGTGCCAAGTGTGGCCGTGTCTCTCTGAGCATTAATCACTTCATTGTTGTCATCTGCATGCGCCTCCACAGTGAAGCAGCACAGTGCAGTGATTCAGATTCCTCTCACTCATAAGTTGCATCAGTTAATGCGTTTGCAGTCAGGAAGCTTCCCTCGTATCTTTAAAAGACACAAATCCAGTCCTAAATCTTAATGAGCAGAATCCTGTTTAATGTGCAGAGTTTCATATGAATTTATCTCATTTGCAAGTTATGATGGCAGCTTCATCTGTCACCCTTTTTTGTTTCCTTTAAAAGTTTGCTGTGACTGCAGCTCCAGAAGCAAAGGCAGTCGCATACATTTGTTACTCTTTTGCACCAAGAAGTGAGAAACCAGCCACACTAGATCAGCCAAATTATTACGTACACTTCAATGAGTCTCCTGCTGAAAATGGTGTTTCAGTAGTTTTATGAAATGTACACGGGTCCGGACCAAGGAGGCGACTGAAGGTTCTCAGTCATCCAGGTCATCGTAGTCGAAGGAGCTTGGAAAGAAAAGCGTCTGGACTTTAAGTTTCCCTGAAGACGTTTCATCCGAGAAGCTTCTTCAGTTCTAAGGTCAAATGGTGGAGAGTCCCAGATTTAAGCCCTGTGGGAGCGTCCCTGTGAGGGTCATGGACCCCCTATTGATCCTCTACGTAATCACACTAGCCGAGGTGTGAATACGGGTGTGGGTCACAATCAGCCAGGGTTTCAGGTGAAACCTTGTGAAATTGATCATTGTGAAAGCCAACCCCACCCTATCGTCTGATTTACTGGGGTCAGATGGCCCAGGATGTGAGTGGGCGTTAAGGCGTCTGGGGAGGGAACTCAAAACTGGATCATAGATGGCAGACAGTTGGTGTCGTAAGCCCCACCCTCTGTTCAAAGATGGTCATTCACAGTAGACATAGATGCTTCTTTCACTCCTCTTTCAAAGGAGGAGGTCCAAGGAGGTGGCTGTGCCGAGCCTTCCTGAGCCTCGTTCCGTTTGATGGCACTTCCTGTTAAAAGGGAGTTCTTCCTTTCAGCTCTTCCCGTGTTCTGCTCAGAGGATCGTTTGATTGTTGGGATTTTCTCTCATAGATTACAAAGTTTCCTAAAGTTGAATTAAAAATAAAATGTAACCATGACGTTAAACTGTGACATTCATTCATAAGTTTACACCTAAAACCGATGGTCCCACCAGCTAATTAGGAAACGCTGGTATGTTTAACTCACTAAACCAAAGATGTGTGTAGTAAACACATCTGTGCCTCAGTGAAAACATGTTGCTGAATATATCTGGAGAAGTATTTAACAAAAACACAAACCCGTTAACTCCGACCGTCTCGTAGCCGTACAAACTGAAACTGGATCATCACATTTACGTGTCGGTTGACTTGAAGCAGCCCGCACACTGTCGTTGATGTTTTTCTTGACCATCTATGAGAAAATCCAGAGAGGGGCACATTTTTTCAAAGTGCCTCAGTGTTTGCAGAGGAAGCCCAAACATTTCCCTCGGTCTGCATCATCATGTACAGCGCTGGGTTGTTGAATTTGGCAGCTGCGTCTGGCCCGACCCCGCGAGTTCCTGGAAGAAGCCCACAGTCGAGCGGACCGGCCTGCGTGCAGCTAATGTGCAGCTTTAATGGACTCTTTGTGTTTTTGTCTTGTTCTGGGTTCAGATGAGGACGGACGCGTCTTGCCTTTGTTGTGTTGAACTGCTGCAGCGTTGATCAAACGTTGGCTCTATTTTTCTTGGGAGTAATTAGGCTCACGGGCAGAGCCAGGAAATACCAGGCTCCGTGTGTGTCTGTGTGTTACTCGTGTTGTGGGGACCGAATTCAAGTCCTCATAAGGAAAAGCGCAAAACTTTGGTATGAAGCTCATTTTGAGCAAACTCGAGTGTTTCGTCTTCTGAAGGGGTAAAAGCAGAGCTGTTTCTGTGCCGTCGGGCGGGTGGAGGCTGCTCCACCCAGCTGCTTGCATCATGTTTGGCTCTCACAGCTATGCGGGAGCACAGCCCTGCACTTCCAATGAGTTTGCAAGTTTTTCTCTGCACATCCTGAACGGCCCTGAGTTCACTTTCACTTCTTTCAAGCATTTCACGAGTCTTTCAGTGTTTCTCCTGGATGCTGTTGGTAGTGATGGTTGTGTTAAAGGTTCATTATTGCAAAACCAACGTTATAGACAGACTGTGTGGACACATGCTTGGAATTGGGCTGCAGTCTGCTCACAGTGTAGGTAAACAAACAGACGACAGGCAACGCTGACAAACGCAACATCACAGACGATAATGGCACGTGTAGCACATAAGTGCACTGGTGCAAAGATGTTGGGATAAATTATGGAGTTATAAGGGTTTGATAATGTTACACATGTATACAGTAAGCGCACAAGGACTCGACTTTATAGCATGCTTTGATTTGGCAGCAGGTATGGGGGCTGTTTAAGTACAGACACTATGTGAGTGTCTAAGTGTTGGTCAGAGCGACGGCCTGAGGAAAGAAACTGGATACGACTGGAACGGGTCATGTGACGGGTGTGCTGTGACGTTACCTGCTCGTTTCCTCCAGCTCCAGACCTCGAGGGCCGGTGTCCTGCAGGCTTTAGCTGTTTTTGACCCAACACAGCTGATTAAATGGCTGAATTACCTCAACATGCCTGGAGTTTCCCACCCCTGCTGCAGGGCGTTTAGTCTCTTTGGAACCACAGGTTCCGCCTCCTGGTGGCCATTAATTAATTAGGTCGGTACCTGTGCAAACAGGTGAGCTACAGCAGTGTCCCAAACCTGAAGACTCCAGCCTCATCGTGCGGCTGGGCTCCATCCCAGACCATTTTCTGCACGGCTTCCTGCCACCCTGTCTCCACTTTCCTGTCTGATAAAGGCCAAAAAAAATACAGGTTAAAGGCACACTTCACATTTCAGACCCAGAAGCAGCGTGTGCATACTGGATACTGGTAAAGATGTACACGTGAGGTACCAACAGTGAAACGGGTGTTCCCAAACAAGTTTGTTTCTTTGTTATTTCAGGACTTTTTGGAGCGTCACTAAAGATCTTAGAACACTGGAGACTCGATCCCCTTTGAGCTGGAACTTAAATTGAACGTGAGCTGTTGGGCAGAACCGATAAGATTAAAATCTAAATAAAAGGGCAGTTTGCTCAGATCTGAACACTCCAGTGTTTTCTTCTGTGGACGTCGGCGTCTCTCAGATATCCACAAGGCCCAGTGCTTAGTAGTTGGGCCTAAACTCATCTTGTCTACATCACTAACGAGCAGTTCACTCATTTATCCTAATATCCCCGGATCGCACCACGCGTGGGTCGTAATGTTGTTGTCTTGGACCCCACCTAAGTGCACATGTTATCAGATCATAACAGCTTCAACTCCAGCCCGGTCGTACACATTTAAAACATGTAGTTAAAGATTACTGACACCCTAACTGTCCACAGACTGATGAGGAACTGTGCTCTAAGGTGAGGGGTGCGTGCGTGCGTGTAAGCAGGTAGTTTGGCTTTAATTTCTCTGGTTAACAAACAGCTGGCAGACACATTCAGCCCAGCAGCCTCATTTATTCAGCGTCTGATGGCGCTGTGGAATTAAAAGGCTTTCGTCAGCTCTAAATTTAAACTTTTACAGAGCCGCTGTAAAATAAGCACGGCCCCGCTTGTATATTTTTCTTCAGAGCGTCAACATCGGGGCCCGGGCCGGCCTGCAGTCCCATATTTTAAGAGCAAACACGGAGACTTGAGCGGCGTGAATGAATGAAGGCTGGACATTTTCAGCAGCTGATTGGAGAAGCAGAGAAAAGCTCAGACACAGTTCGGGGTGTTTTCCGTGGCTCACATGTCTGTGGACATGGAAACGACTGAAACGTGTTACCGACGGTGCGTGCTGCTGAGTTTGGCTGCAGAGGGACGTGTGAGGAACTGGTGTTTGACTCTAAGCAAGTTTCTGTTTGAGCCGCTGAGCTGCGAGTCCTCATTGTGAGCTTGTACATATGGCTCACCTTTGATAATTAGGCAGAAATATTTGAATATCTGAGGGAAGTGGAACAGAGCCGGGAACTGTGGTCAAAACTACCTGATATTTTTAGGTTGGCACTCGCAGATCAGAGCTAAACTCTGCTCCGCTGGACGACTTTGACTAAAAGAGGCATTTTTGTTTATTCTGTCTTTTATTAATACACGGTGCACATGCTCATAGCTGTATTTGGTCTTAATGTCCTTGGATGGGTAAGAAAAAAACAAAATGTATCCCCCAGAAACTAAAGAATTAAAAACCAGCTGTTTATACTGGAGCTCAGCTTATTAATGGTTTGAGTTCAGAGACGATTTGACTTTCTGTAAAAGGTGTCAGATGATTATCACCTGAGGAAACTGCTTATCTTCATCAGCTGATTAAAGCACTTTTGGACCCTCAAATAATGATTTCAGTTGTTTGTATGTTTGTTCTGCACTTGGAGTCAGAGCGTTAAACCCACCTGGTCACAGCTGAAGGAACGAGGCTGAAATTCCCACATGAACAGGCTGAGCTGTGAGCTTTGGAGCAAGAGGAGAAAATGAGGTGGAAAAGAGAGGAAGTATGATGAGTCCCTAAATTTGCTAAATTAAAAACTCATACAGCAGCACTGTTTCCTCACAGCAAGAAGGTCGATTCCACCAGCAGGCCGGATACACTAAACAACAGTAATGTTTTAACATCCAGAAGCTTCAGGATGTTCAGGGGAAAATGAGAAAATAATTTTATGACCAAATTGTAACCAGAAATGTGCTTCTCTCTCTCCTCTCATTGGTTGTTGAGGCAGATAAAGAGGGAAGTTTGCAGGTCCTGTTTTCGAGGGCTTGGTCACACTGGTGCAGCTCAGTTTGGGGAACAGAATAATGCCTCCTTTTCATGGCTGTGCAAACGGCTTTAGGCCGGGCTGAAGACGTGGTCTGTAAGAAGGGAGATGAAGTCCAGCAGCCTCGCTGTGCTAACTGTCATGTGACCCCTCAGACTGACGAGCTCACAGCTGCTAGCTGCAGCAGACGCCCGGGCTCTTCTCGCTGTCCTGCTGCCCGACCCCGTCAGTTGTCAGCTGATGAGGTCATCGCTCAGCTGTTCGGAGTGTCCGTGCCACAGAGCCGCCCGTCACATGCGACACGGCCGGTTGGCGCTCGTGCCACAGGGGGACTCCTCCAAACCAGACAGCACAAGACCGTGACTGTGCGCTCAGAATATTTATACCAGGGAAAAAACGGGACGGGACTCTCAGGGCAGCAGAAAACAGCCGGGGCTTTGTCTGCAGGCGGAGCTGTCAGACGCTCGATTCACAAAAACAAAAAATCAGAAAACACGAGGAAACTGGCTTTTTCCCCCCAAACAACTGTCAGAGTGCAGACTAGTTTAAAATTGTGACACAGCATGATTTAAATAAAGCCTTTACCTTACAGCATAAAGCACCTTGAAGCGACTGCTGCTGTGATTTGGTGCCATATAAATGGCATGCAGTGTTGTCATCACAGGCTGAACACTGAGGGGGTAGATTTAGCCGTGCACGGACCAGGTCGGGGGGGGGTGTGTGTGTGTGTGGCTGCACTCAGGTGTTTCCCCTCACTTTTCTTTACCTGGTAGAAAAATGAATTTGTATCATGGAGCATAGACCAGTGTAAAAGTGTGACTGGTGTCAAGAACAGACTGTTATTGTGGTGGGTTCACCTCCCCTCCATGCATAACAGGACTCTTATTTAGGAAGGGAAGCGCCCGGCTCTAGCCTCACACGATTGGAGGAAGCAGCTGTCCAATGGTGCACCAGAGCAGCGCTGCGTGTAGTTTACACCAATAGTGGAGCTTTTTATGTCCCGTGTGGAGAGAGGATTGTGAAAGCGAGCACAGAGTGAGGAGAAGGCGTAGTTGCGATCCCAGCAGCCGTGAATGTGAAGCCGAGAGGAGCAGAGGAGGAAACGTCCAGTTAAAGAGCTGCTGGTGTGCGGTGAGTGAAGTTTGAGCAACACATGCAGAGGTTTTAGCAGCAGGCTTATCCCTGTAGTTCCCCCCTCCTGTTGCTGAATGGAAAGGAGCTGGGCGGACTGGAAGGGAAGAGCAGGGCTGTTTATTTCCAGCCTGTGTTTGCTTTAGTCACAGAGTTCCAGGCATACCAAGAACAAGCCTCTGTATTTAGCCAACGCGGTGTGAATGCGGCGGCCTGGCTGTGACGGAGGGCATTTTCAGCTGGAAGTGTTGGAGTTTGGACTTTGATTTAAGCAGCTTTGATTGGCCCGTAGCTGCTCTTTTAACTGGGTGATAGCTCGTGGTCACTTCTGCCTGTAACAGCTAAATGTTGACACTGGATGGATTTTGAACGAGGGAATATTGACGTCGCCTCTCTGAGCCCTTTGCCTTCTTTCTTGTGTGAGCGTTGGAAGCAACAGTCTGTTTGTGTCACAGCTTCGAACCTTTGGTTTCGTCACACCTCGGCGAGCCGACTTTGACAGATTTGGTTTTAAATCTTCTGCCGCTTTTGTGGAAAAGCCCGAGTGCTAATTATTTTGGCAGAGAATGTTTTAGTTGGACCCAAACTATGTGAGACGCAGAGATGTGAGAAATTTGAGATGTTTGTACTCGCTCTGTCAAATTATGACGACCGTCTGTGGCCAGAGGTGCCGGCAGCGTGCTGCCAGCATTAGACTAACTCTGTGTAAACAAAGAAAATACCTGCACGTTAAGAGTCGGATCAGATGAAGCTGCTGGGATTTGTAGACTTGTCCTCTTTATTTTCCTCCTGTTTTTATCATGTGGCTGAATGAAATGTGCATAGATCTATTTATATGTCAGAGTGGGATTATTGTGATTTTGTCTCAAATTAACAGGATAAATGATTTTCCTGACTCTCACACTTTCACAGACTTGCTCAGTAGATCCTCTCAGTATGTACGAGTCTATAAATCGGTCTGTTTCCAGCATTAAAGCGACACTAATACATTTTTGTGGTCTCTCTTACAGAAAGAGGACAAAGATGCCCAAGCACAGAAGACGAGAAGGACTCTGAGGCCTCCTACTATGTTGAAACTCCTTATGGTTATCAGTTAGACCTGGACTTCCTCAAGTATGTTGACGACATCGAGAGGGGCAACACTATTAAGAAGCTGAGTATCCAGAGGAAGCCCAAAGTGGCCAAACCCTCGGCGGTGCCTCGGGGCAGCACTGGCGGGGTCGGCGCTCAGGCTGAATGGACCTCCACAGACTCGCTGTCCTCCTCCAACAGTGACGGCAAACAGTCCCCGGTCTTCTTCACCAACAGGGCCGCTGCCCCGCTGACCCCCACCCTCTCCAGGGCAGCCTGTGAGGTGCCTCTGCATCAGCCGTGTTCAAGCATCGCAGAGCAGAAACAGCTCCTCCCCCCACCGTCGCCCAGGTTTGCCCCTCGGCACAACCCCCAAGTGGAGAAGACCCTCATGGAGACCCGCCGTCGGCTGGAGCAGGAGCGTGCGCTTCTGCAGCCGCTAAGCGAGCCTCCGATGCCCCGCCGGCGTCTCGCCAGCTTCGGTGGTATGGGCTCCAGCAGCTCGCTGTCCTCCTACTCTGGCTCCATAGGCACAAGCCAGATCTCTCCCAACACCTATCAGACTCTGCCCATCAACGGTCATCTCCCTAACGGAGAGTATAACGCCTATTACCCACCATCCAGGGGCAGCTCCATCCGCCACAGCCCCATGAGCTCTGGCGTGGCTACCCCGGTAACGAACGTCAGCCCGTTACACCTGCAGCAAATCCGGGAGCAGATGGTCGTGGCGCTCAAGAGGCTGAAAGAGCTGGAAGAGCAGGTGAAAACCATTCCCATCCTGCAGGTGAAGATTGCCGTTCTGCAGGAGGAGAAAAGACAGTTGGCTGCTCAATCAAAAGGTCAAGGTCTTGGCGGCTTCCGCAAACGTTCCTACAGTGTAGGCTGCGCTGACCAAATGGAAAACCCGGGCCCCATCCAAAAGGAAACGGAGCTGCACATCATCGAGCCAGAAGCCCAGGAGCAGAGCGCTCAGAGGCTGGAGGAGTTCAGACGCCTGGCTGCTGAGGTCCAAGCACTGGAGAAGACTTCCAAGGACAACGCAAATGAAAATCAGCCTCAAAACCTCACGCAGAACCAGGCCCACCAAAAGTCTGTTGGCATAGTTACTGATCAAAATATGAATAATCTTCCAGCCACCCAAAGAAAGCCAGAGAAGGAACGCTGTTTTCGGGACGCGGGGGTGTCTACAGAGCGGCTGGAAATCCGGAGCACTGCAGTTGGCGTCACCGAGGCCATGCTGGGCATGAGCAGCGAAGCTGAGAAAGAGATCGAGCTCCAGCAGCAGACCATCGACTCCCTGAAGGAGAAGATCTACCGCCTGGAGGTGCAGCTCAAAGAAACCACTCATCAGATGGAGATGGGCAAGCTGAAACTGGAGCTCCAAGCTGCCGGCGGGTCAAACAAGAAAAAAGCAGACAAAGGTTTGATGGTCAGGCCGGAGATGTACAGCGCCTGTGTGGAGGCTAAAGTCCAGACACGCAGCCAGGGAGTGGGCGAACATCTGGAATTCAGCCATGTTAGCACTGCTAAAAGTCCACAGACTCTGACTAGAGGAGTGTCCTGTCAGCCTTCTGTGCACAGCGTCGCCACAGGACCGGATATCCCCATGGACCGGTGGGTGGTGCACGAACAGATGGAGGTGTCTGACCAGTGTGTAGGACGGCACGTGGAGACGTGCCATCGGCAGGTAGGCGTAGAGCTCAGCGTTTGTGAGGTGGGAGTGAACACAGAGGAGCTGGTGGACAGCTTGACCCTCGGTGAACCCGCAATGGAAGCCAGCAAAGAGCAGAGATCCGTGGGCTGTGGAGACTGTTCGGTGGATGTGATCGTTAGTCCCATCAAGACGCTGGTGTCACAAGGAACTGAGACTGACCGTGTCAGTCAAGTGGACTCTGGAGTCACGGCGGCTCCTGAGTTACTGACTCAGGAGACCAGCACTGAGGCAGAAGTTGCACACAAGTCCACGAACACGAAGCAGGCTGTCCTCTCAGACTCATTCACTCACATGGAGTCGGTTACATCAGATAAGCAAACCAACACGGTGGTCACAGAAACCCGGACCGTGGCTGCCGGAGAAGGACTCGTCAAAGACGTTCACTCAACGGCAAAGATGCGTTCGATCGCCGTTGGAACCACCTCGGACGTGGAGCTCTTGCCCGGCAAATTGAGCTCAACTAAAACCAAAGAATGTGGGGTGGGGCCAGTGAGCGTCCATGAGAATTTCCTGGTTGGTTTAAAAACCAGAAACATAGCGTGTGGCCCCTCCCAGCCGGCTGAGTCTGTGGCGAGCATCGGCAGCCAGGAGACTGCAGAGGTGAAGCCTGCGCCGGTCGCTGTGCACGCTGATCCGGCCGCCCTGCAGGCGCACGGTGGCGTCAGCTTGGACCATTACATCGAGCGCGTGCAGAAGCTGCTGCAGGAGCAGCAAATGCTGCTGGCCGAGAACTATACCGAGCTGGCGGAGGCATTCGGCCAGCCCCAGTCCCAGTTTGGGGTCATCAACAGTCAGCTGGTCAGCACACTGTCATCCATCAACTCAGTCATGAAGTACGGGAGCGCCGAGGACATCCTGAAGCTGCAGGCGGAGTCAAAAGAAGGTGAGGGTACTGTTTATTTATTATATCAGACTAGAGTCTGACATGTAGACCGACTCGAGCTT
Organism: Haplochromis burtoni; assembly: GCF_018398535.1. NCBI lineage: Eukaryota > Metazoa > Chordata > Actinopteri > Cichliformes > Cichlidae > Haplochromis > Haplochromis burtoni. The sequence continues at coordinate 2,753,400 of NW_024582404.1, read as the reverse complement.
TCCTCCCATTATGATAATGGCTCTTCTGTAGCTAACGATCGTGTCATTTGATCGTCCTCAGCTGATGGACTTTGCTCCGCTGTCACAGAGATGTTGTGATTTCCATTTCATCCTCTTCATGTTTGCTTCTCCATTTTGAAAGCGAGCATTTCCTCCAAACCTAAAGTTATTATTCTGTTTGTATGAAAGCAAAGTAACAAATTCATAAAATACTGAAATGCCTCAAAACTACAGCACAGACCTCGTGCTTATCTTTATATTTCTACATGCTGTAGGCATTTCTGGGAGTATTTCAACTTGCTATGCATCAATACAAACGTTATATCCCAAATTTTAATAATATGTGCATTAAATCCATAATAACTATATATATTGCAAAAGAAGTGCAATAAACTACAAAAAAATGATTTTTTTTTTTTTTTTACACATGTTTCTACTTACAGAAATTTCAAGTGTCTTCATAGTTTCATTTTTGAGATACACAATGTTTTTATTAACTGCAGGAAAAACGAAATGACTATTATAAAAAAACGGCATCAAGAGAATCTACTTCCAACAGGTCAATTAAGCCTCCAGAAACTGTACAGAAAGGCATAAACTTTCATAAACACCAGTAAACCTTTGAGAGGCGCTGCAAGGAAAAACGACGTTTCCCCAAAACATGACGTCACGTCCGGTTTTGACAGGTGATGGTGAACATGCGATGGTTTGCGCTGACGTAGGAAGTGCTGCAAACAGCTGATCAGATTGGCAAAGCGTGTTTCAGGATTATTATGTTTTTGCTGTTGCAGCAATTTTTATGTGGGTTTTTTTTTTCTTTTTTTTCTTTGCAAAGCCATTTGGGAAAAAAATTGAATGCATGTTATGCAATTTCAACTCCTCCAGTTTCATATACAAAAAAAAGTGCGCCAGCTTATGTGGTTTCACTTCTACCAGGATTTAAAAATGTTTAAGCTTCGATGGGCCTAAACGGGTTCCAGACAGCTGTGACGGCACAAACCTGTCGACATTCAGCTGAGTGATGTGGAGTTTGCAGTAGCTACAGTTAAAGTTTTAACATGGGAGTCTATGGGGACTGCCTCAAGTGGTCATTAGAGGAACTGCAGGTTTTTCAGCCCTGGAGGAGTGCTGCTCGTCTCACACACATTTGTATGCATGTCAGTGTTCTAATGAGCTGAATCAAGGTGTAGTTCAGGACTGAAGGGTGGGTGCTGGTTTGGAGTTTAGGGGGTGGGGTTGTCACACACGTGTAAAGAGAATCCTGATAGGATCAGACAGGCCGTGCTGATCTGTGACCCTGAAAAATCTGGCAGGGCCTTTGGACTTGAACCAACAATGAGCTCATTTCTTTCAGGAGGCAGTAATGTCGCACCATTCTTCCACTTGTTGTTTTTGCGGGCCGCCCTGCCTTCACTAACAGCTCCCTGCTGATGCTGATTCATGGCTCCTTCTCCCTTACATAACACACGTTGTTGCAGATGAGCACGCGGCGACTCTGTGCTCCTTTCTGGCCTCTTTTGCGATGTCATCACACGTTTCCTCTTTTGTTTTTATCCCGTTCTTGTGACTTTACTCCTGCCATCAACATTCAGCACAGAGTTGCATTAAAGTCACGGCTGATGCTGCTCCTTGGAGCACCAAGAGCCTTTGTCCTACTGAATGCTGCCGTCTTCAAATCAGAGGAGTGAAAAACTGTTTGATTTAGAAAACTGGATCTCAAATCGCTCCTCACCTCTGTGGCGCTCTGTCGTTTCAGACGGTAACAAAGTGACCGTTCAGAGCTCAAAATGTCTAAACCTGCCTGACCTTTTCTTTTGTTCCCCTTGTCAGAGAGCAGTCAGCAGCTCCAGCTGTCGTCTGTCGGGGCGAAGCACGTGGAGAAGTCACCTGACCTCACGGCAGCGGATACGCCTGCGAACACGCCGTCGCAGCAGCAGATCAGTGCGGCCGAGCAGAAGAGCCGCATGGACCTCCAGATGTCTACAGCGCTGCATGGTGCGACTGCAACAACACAGCTCATTATTGTTGTTATTATTCCAATATTAAATATTTTAAGAGCGCTGCAGTTTACAAGCTGCATATAAAAGATGGACCTGACCACTGTCTGTAGTTGGAATCAACATCTTGAAGTTTGTTTGTTTTGTGGGTAGTTTTGAGCTAATGCTAACAAGTCGGCTAGTCCAGAGACTCTGATGCGTCCCACAGACGCCTGCTCGTTATTCCTAATGAACTTCCTGATAAAATACTACAGCTTCATCCTAATTGGACAGCCAAAAGTGCTCCAGGCCACGCCTCTGACAGTGTAAATGTACCCCTGTCCTGACTGTGGAGGCTGCAGGTTCTGAGATGGAGGTCTGGAGGCTGAAGGTGGTTTCGAGTATCATAGACTCCCAGATCTGTGTTGCTTCTGCTTTTAGCTCAATCAGTTTTATTTTGGTGCTGCAGCCACACCCACCTGACTGCTACGTCTTATGGTCAAGTGCTGAACCTTCAAAGGTTTTACAGCAGACGGGCTGATGTCTGATGCTCTGTGACCCAGGAACATGAATCGGATTGTCAGCTCGTGCTTTTTGGACTCTGCTGCTCAGTTTGAGAGTCAAACACATCTTATTTACCTTCTTCGGCCCCCGAGTCCATTTATCAGGGTTATAAACACTGCGAGCTAAAGTCACCGGTTCAGCTTCAGTTCCTGTTCCTGTGCAGAAGCAGAGCCAGAACAGTGAGAGCGAGGCTCTGGAGCGTGAAGCAGATGTTTTCCTAAGTTATCTGACCAGATGTTTAGGCTGTGGTCTGCTGGCTGTAGAGACGGCCCCTCAGCAGAACATTCAAACG
>NW_024582404.1:2748082-2750071 GCF_018398535.1 Haplochromis burtoni | reverse complement strand
GCTCTTTGTAACCAGCTCAATGGGCTATTTAGTTACATGGTGTGTTAATTATGCAGGAGGAGAGTTGGAGGGATGATTTTATGAGGAGGATCGTGATGAAACATGGGAAAGAGACGGAAACGACAAAGGAAAAACACTCCGAAAAGTCTCACCTTACACACTATAAATAACAGAAACATAAATGCTCTTATTTTAATGATGCATAAACTCCAGATAAGTGTGTCTGTCTCAGCCACACACGGCTGTAAACTAAAGGGAGCCTCAATAGTCCAGCTGTTTAACATGATTCCAACAGGGGGCGCTGCGCTCATGAACAGAGGTGAAATATAGAAGCTGGAGCTTACAGATGTCAGAGATCTGATGTAACCTTATTGTTTATTCATTTAGTGACGAGGGTCTGTTTGAGATGAAGTCCTGACGAGGAACGTATCTTTGTTCATAGCTGGTGTCTAAATATCTGCAGTGTTCAAAAATATGTGAACGCGCAATCATCACATGACGGCAGTTAAACGTGATTCTGTCGCTCAGGAAACGGAAGCATTCTGCAAATCAAAGTGGAACTATTCATGTTTTGAAGTGTTTGGATATAACAGCCCGCCTACATGGTGCTTTTTACTAACGATAAACACGCAGCCCTGTTTTAAAGCAGCCTGTTCGATTTATCAGATGAGTTTAAGTTGATTCTGGATCATGTGTCATGTTGTCGGCTCTGGTTTACGATGTTCTGCGTCTCCTGCAGGGCAGAGCACCCTGAAATCCATCATGAAGAAGAAAGACGGCCGAGCCGACTCCAACGGCACGAAGAAGAACCTGCAGTTCGTCGGGGTGAACGGAGGGTGAGAATGTTTTGAATCAGAAGTTTGCAGCGTGAGAGTTTTTCAGTGTTTGTGTCCCGGCTGAGGTCAAAGGTGGCAGGGCTCACGTTTGCTCAGCTGCGTCGACGCAGAGCCTCACGAGCTCGTTAGTGTTGTTCGCAAATATGAAACCCGAGCTGCTGATCTGCACTCACATCTTTGTTTCTGCACCTCTGTCGCCCCCTCGTGGCGCAGATACGAGACTACGTCGAGTGACGACTCCAGCTCGGAGGACAGCAGCTCCTCTGGGTCAGACGAAGAGGACGAGGAGGAGGAGGAGGAGGGGTACGGAGGAAAGGAGGAACACCAGAAAGTGGAGGGGCAGAGCACGAGGGAGGAGTTCCAGCCCGAGGGAGCAGAGGACGTGGACAAGAAGGATGACGAGGAAAGTTCAGAGAAGCAGGAGACGAGAGAGAGGCGAGTATAGAAGATGAAATCATGATGATATTTTTCTGTCTGTAAATTTGATCAGTTATGTTGGGACGAGGCTGAAGCTATTAGAAGAATGACGTCTGTTTGACCTCGACTCAAAGGTACGAGCTGAGCGAGAAGATGCTGGCTGCATGCGGCGTTCTCAAGTCGCACCTCAGTGACTCCAAGGCTGTGACCAACAAAGACCTGGTGAGGAATCTGATCAGCTGTTTGTTAAATGATGTCATGAAACGTGGTTTGGAGCGCAGCGCTGACCAGTCACCACGGTGGATTCAGTGTGACACGCCCACTGTGCACCCAGAGCTGGGCCTTTAGCTAAATTTGCCTGTCGGCGTGCTGATGGTCACTTCCTGTCTGTGCAGAGAGGCTGTCTCAACACGGTGCAGCACGAGTGGTTCCGCGTGTCCAGTCAGAAGGCGGCGGTGGCGGCCATGGTGGAGGATTACCTGGGAGCGTTCACGGACTTCTCTCCCACCGTGCTGCGCCACATCGTCAACATGGCCGACGGCAACGGCAACACGGCGCTGCACTACAGCGTTTCACACTCAAACTTCCAGGTGGTGAAGAAGCTGCTGGATGCAGGTGAGAGCTGCGTTCGTGCGAAGAGGCTTTGAAATGATCGGCTCCCAGGAGACGAGGGCGCTGCTGAGGGAGGGGCTTCATCTCCCGCCTCCAGCTTCTTCTTCTCCATTTATACTGTTTG
>NW_024582404.1:2745077-2746525 GCF_018398535.1 Haplochromis burtoni | reverse complement strand
AGAAATGCACAAATGAAGCTAAACATGAGTCGATGAACGACTGCCTGCAGAAGTTTGAACAGTTTAGTTTAAACCTCTGGAGCTGCTGAAGGGGGGAAATTGCACTTTAGTGACACCGTGTGGTGGAGAAAGGTAACGGCCTGGACTTTTAAAAGTGAGACAAATTCAGCAGTTTGTGAAATACTGAACATTTGATCTGGACTCGTGTTTGGGAACGATGCAGCTTCACCGGGAACACGACCCGTTAGCTTCCAGACAAAGGTTCTTAGAGCTGCTGGAGAGATTTTGACCTGGTGCAACTCGGTGTGTTTGTGGCACAACGTGTGCTGATGAACACAAACCAACGTTAAGAGTTTTCAAACATGTTGAAATATAGAAAAGGATTGTTTGCATCCTGTGAACATGAATGAACAGTAACATCAATCATCTGGATGATTGTTCCTTAGTTACCTGAACCATGCATCGTTGCTTCACCCAGGCTCCGCCCACCGCACAGTTGTACTGGCTGTGCTGTGATACTGTGGATGTTTGTGTGGCTTCATTGAAAACAGCAGCTCTGTGTGATCAGAGCTCTTCGTTTAATGAAACCGTTTTAGTTCAGAGTTGATATTTGCGCGAACGCATCGGCGTGGAGGCCGGAAGCGTCGGGTTTGCTCACCGTGCTTTTGTCCCCGCCGCAGGCCGGCCAGACGGGGCTGATGCTGGCGGTCAGTCACGGCAGGATGGACATGGTTCGAGCCCTGCTGGCTCACGGCGCCGACGTCAACATCCAGGACGACGAGGGCTCGACGGCGCTCATGTGCGCCAGCGAGCACGGCCACGTCGAGATCGTCAAGCTGCTGCTGGCCCGGCCGGGCTGTGACGCCACGCTCAGCGACAGTGTGAGTTGTGTAGAAGAACTTTGTTGCTGTAATGTTGGCCCACTGGTTTCTAACATTAGAGAAGAACTGCAGGTGTGTAGATGCTCTTTTGGGTCACGCTGACTTATTTTGTTTGCTCCACCAGGATGAGAGCAGCGCTCTGTCCATAGCTCTGGAGGCGGGACACAAGGACATCGCCGTGCTGCTTTACGCTCACGTCAACTTCTCCAAAGCCCAGTCACCAGTGAGTCGTCCTTTTAATGTTGCACCAAATCATGGAAGCTTCGTTACACATTTCAGAACCTAATAACCGTGTGTGTGTGTGTGTGTGTGTGTGTGTGTGTGTGTGTGTGTGTGTGTGTGTGTGTGTGTGTGTGTGTTTCAGGGAACACCTCGACTCGGCAGAAAAACGTCCCCGAGTCCGACCCGGAGGGGCATGTTTGATTAAACCCAGCCCCTCCTCTGCCCACAAACCCTGCGCTGCTATTGGTTCTCGTGCACGACGCCTTACCCATCGCTGGATTTGCCCAACCAACCAATGAGATTTCTGGATTTTTCTTTTTTCTTTAATCTGCACATTTGCCTCCA
>NW_024582404.1:2736933-2742719 GCF_018398535.1 Haplochromis burtoni | reverse complement strand
AGGGCCCTGGACAGGACTATAATCATCGGTGGGACCAGTAAGTGCTCCTTGGTGCAAAGAGGAACATGCTGAGCACAGCCAGAGCAAAATGACCTCCACCAGGACGCTGGTGTGAACGTGTCTGACCGAACCAACGGACTTCATGACTGGCTGAGTGTCTGACATCTTCTGGTGGGTCTTGTCACTGCCCAGCACCGAGAAGCGCTTCTGTTTGAGGAGTCCAGCGCTCGTTCATGCAGAGACGATGTCACAGTGGGATATTTGTGTAGTGCAGCCTTAAAGTTACAGTTTGGACTCTTGGTGATCAGTCGATCGTTTCAGAAATGTCCTGAACTCTTTTCATTGATTCTGGGGTTTCTGAAGGCTCTTTGTTCAAACATTTCTGGGTTGTTGCCCAAAAATGGCGACAACTGTTTCATTTGTCCGTATTTTATTATGTCATCTTAAAGAAAATCAGCATTACCTAAAAAGCATGTGCACAGGGGTCGATTCAAATCAGTACAAAAAATATCAGCTTTAATTTAGAAAAGCAGCTTTCGAGACACCGCCAACTCACCAAGGTTTATCCACTAGGATCAAAACAAGAACGAGCCAATCGTAGAGCAGAAGAAACAGTGAGCACGTGCAAATTCTGCTTCAAAAAGTTATTTTCACTTTAAGATTTTGGTCATTTTGTTTTACTGAGTTTAAACCGTTCTGGTGTTTCTGACCATAAACTGACGGTTACATGTTTGATGTGTTCAACAACTCGGACCTGCTGCAATTTTCCCGCTTTGGGAGATAAACACAATAAATGAAGAGACCTTCATGACCCAGGTTAAATGAACATCCTGGTACTTAAAGAGCTCAGCCCAGGAAAAACTCTTTGATCCTTAACTTCAAAAAAAGACAAGAATAAAGGTACCTGATCACCAAATGTGTGTCGTCTTTCTTTATGATAAAACATTTAAGGCAGGTTAGACACACCAGAATTATTTGCTGTTGTGAGGAAATCCCAAACACGTAAAACATGCAGAACAACAAATCGGTGCTTCTTTAACATTTTTTTCCCAGTACAATGAAAGAAAAACAACTGAAATCATTCATTTCTCGTCACAAAATGCTGCAGGCTGATGTGTCATTGGCCTCCTCATTTAAGATTTTTTGAATCAGTTCACTTAATTGTTTTTGACGTTCTTCCTTGTCGTTCATTTCCTTCACGTGTTTTTCCCGCTGAGCATTTAATTCATCCATGTGTTTCTTTTGGGATTCGTTGAACTCTTCTGCTTTCTGTCTGGCTTTTCTTTCATAGCTCTTCTTTAGGTCCTCCAGTGTTTTCTGATGATTGTTCTCTGTTATTTCCATTTCTCTTCTTATTTGTTCCTCTTGTAATTTGTTGTTTTCGTATTTTATTTTTTCTTGTTTGTAACTTTCCAGCAGTTTGTCGATTCTTTCTTCCTCCTCCTGTCGTCTCTTTTCATCTTCTTGTCTTTGTTTCTCTCGCTCTTCTCTTTGTTCTTTCTCCCAGGCTTCTTGTTTTCGTTGCATCTCTTCTCTGGTCTCTTCCAGCTGTCTGTCGACACTTTCCTTTGCCTCTTTTTCCAACTGAATTTGTCTGTCCAACTTTTCAAGTTCTTCTTGAATTGTTAATTGTTGTCGATATCTTTCTTCTCCAGTGTTCTTTTCCTCCTTTTCTCTCATTTCTTCTTCTTTTTTCTTCTTCTCTTGTTCTTCCTTAATTTTGTTCATCATTTCCTCGAGTTCTTCAGCTTTCTGTTTTCTCTCCTTTTCTATTTTTTCTCTCTCTTCTGCCATTCTTCTTTTCATTGCTTTCATTTCTTGCTCATGTTTTCTTTCAATCTCTTCCTTTTCCATCTGCATCTCTTCTTCCTTCTCCTTCAGGATCCTCAGCATTTCCTTCTTTATTGCTGCTTCAGCCTCTTGCAGCATCTCGTTGGTGTAGAAGTTTCCTCCATTGTCCTTCATCATGGTGTCAATCTTTGCTATCAGCTCACTGACTTGTGTGCGGTTTTGCTTGTCAGAGTTATTGAACACATGGTATCTTCCTCCACAGTCAGAGATCAGCTTCTTAAAGGAATCATGACATTTGTTCTTGATGTAATCATCAATAGACTCTCCCTGACGCTCCAGATCGTCTCCTCTGGTGAAAAGAACGATGGTGAACTTTTCTGAGTTCTTCCCAAAGAATCTTTTAGTGAGCCTGATCGTTTCTCTCTCCTCTGCTGTGAATCTACCAACCCCTATCACCACCAAGAAGACATGTGGTCCTGGAGCCAGCTGGCTGATACATTTCACCAGCTCTTCTTGAACTTCTTCATTGGACAAACTTGTGTCAAACAGACCAGGAGTGTCGACCACAACAACAGGACGACCGTCCACCTCACCCTCTGCCTTCTTACAACAATGTGTGACATATATTTGGCCTGATTTAGCTGTAAACTCGTCTCTTCCTAAAATGGTGTTTCCTGTAGAGCTCTTTCCACAGCCGGTCTTCCCAAGCAGCACAATCCTGAGACAGTCTGAGTCCTGTTCTCCACCTTCATCACCTAAAACATGAAAACAATCAGAGTTAACACTTGTATACTGCTGGATTAAAACTCTTTGGGTCACTGAACACAGAACAATATTAAAATCTGAAGTACTTACAAGTCATCATGTTCGTCTTCAGCTTCTCAAGTTCATCATGTTGCATCTGTATGGATTTATCTTGTTGTAAGACTTTGTCCATCTGTGCATGTAGAAATGTTGTCTTTGTATAACAGTGTGGTTTGTTTGTGGCCTCACTAATTTTGTCCACAACCTCAAACATCTTTGTAATCTGCTGTTTGTTCTTAATGTTGAGAACAACATATCGTCCTCTGTAAGTCTGACAGAGCTTCTGGATGTCTTTGTCTTGTCTTACAAAGTTACCAACAGCTGGATCTGTAGGATCTGAGTCCACAGTGAACAGAATCATGGTGAAGTCATTGACTCGAGAGCTGAATGTGTCCTGGATGGTCTCTAACTCTCCCTTGTCTTCATCAGTGAGGGGAGCCACAGGTAGGACCAGGATGAAGGCATGGACACCCTCAGGATCACAGAGGGAGATACACCTGAGTGATTCCTCCATCACTGCCTCCTGAGGTTTTCCATACAAGGCAGGCAGCTCCACCAGGGAAACCCAACGTCCACACACCTCTCCCTGATGTTTAACACACTCTGATGAGTTGGAGGCTGAATGAAGCTCAGTCTGACCTAAAATGGCCTTGGCTGCTGACGTCTTCCCTGCTCCTCTCCTCCCACACAGAACCAGGTTCAGACTGGACTTCAGGTTGGGTTTAGCCTCTTCTTTTAACATTAGATATTTTCCCCAGTTTTTACTCACTATCTCATTCATTTCTTCCATCAACTCTGAGGAATCTGAGAAGGAGTCTTTCCTGTCAAAATTAACGAAGTGCTGCCTTTGTTTGGATTCTTCAATGAGTTTATCCACTGAGTTATTCCCTTCCTCGTTATGTGTTCGGATGACGATGGAGTGATTAAAAGCATCTTGACCAAACAAGCTCAGGACCAAATTCAGAGTCTGTCTGTTCTCCTCAGTGAAATCAGAAGGTTTGACCAACAGCAGCAGCACGTTTGGTCCAGGAGGACAGAGACTCACACAGCTCTTCATCTCTTTAAACAGCTCATTCACAGGCAGACTGAAGATGTTGGGAGTTTTTACAACTGTGGGAGGTTTCCTGTTCCTCTCTCCAGAGGCAGCACCAGATTGCTTTCCTCCAAAACCTTTAGACTCTTTTTTCCCAACGAGGAGCTTTTCCAGGGCTGATTTCTTGTCATTACTTTTTCCAAACAGCATTATCCTGAGTTCACGTGCTGCAACATATTGAAAACTTAAACTGGTTAATAACCTTCATACATACATCATTTTTTTACATTTCATTACACAGTGTGAACTGTTAATGACCGTGCCCCTCAGTTTTGCATTTGAGCTTTGATTTCTTGAATTCCACAAACCTGCATGTTCCTCATGTTCAGTCTCAATGATTATTCAGATCAGCTGACTTTTTATTTACTCATGTTTAGGTTAGAGAGAAGCTGGCAGCCACAGCCTTAAACTGGTTCAGGCTGAGGGGCCAGACTAAGTGTGATCCAGGTGACTCGTATGAAGAAGAAATCAAAACTCAAGACTTTCAAACAAGAATGTCAAACTTATGTAAACGTTTTAAAAGTACCAGCTAAAAAAAGCTGTACTTACCACAATGTTTGACACGAGGAACTGGCAGTGAAACCGATGTTTCCTCACTGGAAACTTCCTCCCTCATGCTCTTCTTCACCACTGTATCTACGGCTGCTATCTGTTTTTTATTTTCATTAATTCCTTGTTGCAGTTGTGTTCTCATCAGTTCTTCTTTTAGTTCCTTTTCTTTCTGGTTCCAGCTTTTCTGTAACAGGTTAAACTCTTTTCTGTGTGCTTCCTCTTTCTGCTGCATTTCTTCTTCATGCTGTTGCACCAGTTTTGAAATGATTTGATTTTCTTTTCTTGTTATTTCATATTTTTCTCTTTCCTGCTTAAACTCTTCTTGGAGCTTTTTCTGCTTTTCTTCCTCCTCCTGACGTATTCTTTCAATTTCCCTGGACTGATTTTCCTGCCACTCTTTTTCTTTCCTCTCCCAGTCCTCTTGTTTTTCTTGCTTTGTCTTCTCTGCAGTGAGGATGAGGAAGCTTTCTTTGTTTTCTTGCAGCATGTCTTCAATCTTCTCCATTAACACTTTGTGCTCATTGGTAAACATGTTGTAGTGTCTTCCATCACAGTCCTGAAGGAGCTTGTTCACAGAGGCGCTTGTTTCTTTCCACTGATGTCTGTACGTGCTGATGATCATCGAGTGTTTAAAGGAATCTTCTCCAAACAAACTCAGGATGAACTTCAGAGTCTGTCTGTTCTCCTCAGTGAAATCAGAAGGTTTGACCAACAGCAGCAGAACGTTTGGTCCAGGAGGACAGAGACTCACACAGCTCTTCATCTCCTCTCTCACTCCCTGCACAGACAGACTGAACATGTCGGGAGTTTTCACCACTGTTACTGGTTTTTCTTTCCACGCTCCACCAGCATCTTCACAGTGTTTAGCTGGAGAAATGTTTCTGAACTGAAAAGAATTTTTCTTTGTGATGAAGTTTCCAAGTGTCGTCTTTTCTTCCTCGTTTTTCCCAAACAGCACAATCCTGAGTCCACGAGCTGCCAAACAACAAGGAATAAGAAGAGTTTAGTGATGCGCTCATCAGCGTCTTAACATGATGCATCTCAATATATCAATAATCAAATAAATAATCAGTAATTAAAACACTTTTGAAAAACTAAACTGGGGATGACTTCTTATAATAAGTTTCACTTGGAAACTTTAAACGTGGCAGTGGCAGATTATTAAATGCATAAATGAGAAATTTTGCCCACAGTACAATGAAAATATGAGAAACACGGAGCATCGATACTGAAGTCCAAACTGCAAAACATTTACTGGAGGTGACGCTTATTATTATTATATAAGTAACGTGTATAAAAGAGGATTCAGTTTTTCTGCTTCTGAGCACTTCTGTTGGACTGAACCACATTACTCATACATCAGTCAAAACAAGACTGATTTTTCCATCTGAACTTATTTTAATTTCGCTGTATGTGTCTGTTTGCAGATCTCCCCATCATTTCACACTCGGGGGACACAGAAGCAAGAGCCCAGCACAGAAGGACGGTGTATTAATAACAACACGTGACTTTACTGGAGGTGGGTTGCAAAGTGGTTATCTTCCTT
>NW_024582404.1:2722970-2725995 GCF_018398535.1 Haplochromis burtoni | reverse complement strand
GCTAAAATTACTAAAGTTTGGAGCAAAGAGATCTGATTTGGTGCTTCAGGACTGCTTTGATGTTACAAACTGGGGTGTGTTTAAGACTGCTGGCGTAAGAGAGGAGAGTTCTGTGAATTTAGAGGAATATGCATCAGTGGTTACCAGCTAAATCAGCACATGCACTGATATTGTCCCCACCGAGCACTACAAACATATCCAAATCAGAAACCATGGTTGACTCTGAGGTACCTTCCATGCTACATGCACGCTCCACTGCATTTGCCTCTGGTGACGCTGTGGGGGACAAAAAGGCCAAATAAGACCTGCGTAGATCCATCAGGGAAGCCAAGAGGCAATACAGACCGAAGCTGGAAGGACACTACAACAGCTCAGATTTCCGACACATGCGGCAGGGCCTTCAACAAATTACTGATTTCCAGCAGAGGAGCAGCAGGGTCACAGTCAGCTCCAACACGCTACCAGATGAGCTGAATAAGTTCTACACCTCAACACCAACCAACTCAGAGGGATTCTACCAGCAGAGGCAGCACGGAGCTCTTCACTCACTGTGGCTTCAACTGAGGTGTGGAAGGTTCTGAGGAGGACTGACCCCGAGAAGCAGCTGTCCCTGACAACATCCCTGGCCGTGCTTTTAGGGTCTGCTCTTCAGAGCTCACTGAGGTGTTTACAGACATTTTCAGTTTGTCCCTCACCCAGTCAGCTGTGCCCACCAGTCCACCACCATAGCGCCCCTCCCCAAGAAAAACAACATAATCTGTTTGAATTATTAGACTAATATCTGGAAACTCCAGTATTTTGTTCCTATTGGATGGGAAAATATGCTGATATTTGTCTGTGTGGTACAATTTCTCACATTTGCTCAATCCACCATGAACGTTGAGGCATTTTCTTCATTTCTGTGACTAAAAGTTTCACGTTAAAAAGTACCGATTTCATGGCATTGTGTCCCTAGTTGTTATTAATTAATTTATTTTTATTTCTATAGTGGTTTTAAATATGGGACTTACTGAACTTATTTATATTTTGTCCTTTTCTCCTGCCAGCAGAAGAGCTCAGAGTACAGAGAGACCCAACAAACATTTAAAAGTAATAAAATGTTTTCCTGAACTCACCAGCAGCTCGAGCAGGATCCATGTTTGCAGGCACTGACAGCTGATGTTTCAGGGTTTGATGAGAACCATCTGCTCCAGTTTCAGATAAATCACAGCTCACATGCTTTTCCTTGTTCTCTCTCACAATCTGACTGAAGCGTGTCAACAGTTCCTGAAGTTCAAGATCTTTCTGTTTTAAATATCTGTATCTGCACATGGTGACCAGGTGCTTCAATACTGGATGCTGCTTGTAATTTTCTGTGTAAGCTAATTGTTCCTCTGTGGGTGTTGATATCAATATCAACGAGTGTTCAAATGACTGATCACCAAAGTCTTCCAGGACTGTTTGCAGCCTCAGTCTTTGCTCCTCAGTGAAGTCTTCAGGCTGTAGAACCAGCAGGAACACGTGAGGTCCAGGATCAGAGAGCCTCACACAGGTTTCTATCAACTCTGTCAGTTTGTCCTCAGAGATGTTTGGATGCAGCAGATCTGGAGTGTTGATCAGAACGATTTCTTTCCACCTGCACCGCCCGCTGACCCTCACACAGCAGTCTGGTTCCTCAGTGCTGAACACGGCCCCTCCCAGTATGAAGTTCCCCACGTCTCTCCTCTGAGACCAGCTGTTCCCCAGCAGGACAACCCTCAGCTCAGACACTGGCATCAAAACACAACGACAACAGGGAGTCAACAAAAACAGAGCCAGGGTCACTCTAAGATGTTTATTGTCTTAAAATCATGTTTGCTGATCATCGGAGAGGAAACATATGATAAGTATTTTGAGGAATCTTCTCCAGAAAAACCATAAAACCCATAAAATATGCAGGAAATTGCAAATGCATCATGTCTAGTTATCAGGTTGTGACCTGGAGTTGCTCCAGTTGGTCAGGTCCAGGTTCTGTAGTGCTGTTTTTTTTTTAATAATAGTTTTTTTTGGCCTTTTTCAGCTTTATTTTGCAATGAAGAAAGGACAGGAAAGCAGGGACAGAGACAGAGGGGCAGACATGCGGTAAAGGGCCACGGGTTGGACTAGAACCCAGACCGGCTGCTCTCAGCCGTTTGGTACATGGTTGCCCTCAAAGCCAAACCAGTGCCTGAGATTCTGTCGTGTTATGTCATCCAAAACAAAGATGACGGTTGACTGAATATACTGGATTGTCAACTTTTTTCCATCAGTGGATATTTTCTGACTCAGATTGTGAAATCAGGGATCATGAAACATTTTCACACATGGATTGGCCCCAGAGTCTAGACATTAACCACACACAGAATCTTTGGGAGGTGCTGTTAGACTTTCCCATCAGCGAGATGCACAACTGAGGCAGGGATAGCTCAGTAGGTAGAGGGGTCGCCCCATGATCGGAAGGCTGGGGTTTGAATCCACTGAGGCACCCTTGAGCAAGGTACTGTCCCTACACACAGCTCCCTGGGCGCCTGCTTAGTGGCTGCCCACTGCTTCACTGAGTGAATGGATCAAATACAGAGAAAAAAAAAAAGTAATTTCCCCACGGGGCTCAATAAAGTATACATTATTATATACTGTGATGCTGCATAAGGTTATAGAAATAGAAATAATATCACAATGAATATGTACCATATCAAAGTTAGTCCAAAGAAATATTACAGTGTGACTTTTTTGGCCAAACAGTTTATATTTGAGTCACGATTAACTTACTGTTGGGGGGAATAAGATGATAGCTGCTTGTTCGCTGCTGAGGCACCTCTGTGAATATTAAAGAAAAAAAGAGTTACACACAAACCTAAACTGTGTCAAATTCCCACAGTGATGAAATTTCTTTGTTGACAGTGAAGGAGAAAGTGGGAAAAACCAGTTTCCAGCATATAATGTTGCAGCAAATATACAGGAAGAGAATGTTTTTATCCAAGCGTCTGTTGCACTGAAACTTATGATCTGTTAAATGTAACTAATAATA
>NW_024582404.1:2719409-2721526 GCF_018398535.1 Haplochromis burtoni | reverse complement strand
CATTTGACTGCAGATCAAGAGGTCTCTGGTTCAATTCCAGATGCCCCCTGTGGGGGGCTCAGTGTGCCCTTCGGTCTCTCTGCTGTAGAGATGATCGTTGGTACTTTCATCTATTGTCTCAATATGCAAATCTATGAAATGTTGAGGAGTGTGTGCTGCAGCTGCCCAGAACCCAAAGTGCTGATCTTCACTCAGTAATTTTCAGCATTCTGTAACAACAGCCAAGCAGAATCATGAAGACTGTGATAAACAACATTTATAACATGTTTCCTGTTTCACTGCACAATAAAAGACAAGCTGTTTTCATCACAGCAGGAACATTATTAGAGTTTGTTACAGAGGCGTCACCTTTACTGTAACAGGCTGAGCTCACAGGAGTCCCAGTCGATGTCAGACTGAACTGCAACATAATCGACAGTTTTTAGGAGATGAGTTTTGTTACTGTCACTTGAGTTTGGTCTGTTTGGAGGTCACAGCTGGATCGGTGAGCTTCACAGAGCTGTCCGCCTTCAGACTCGACGGTTTCCTGGATATGAAAAAAACAGAAGAAGAAGAAAGTCAGGTGACATAAAACACTTAAAGCTAACAAAGGGAAAGCTCCAGAGCAGCAATGTCAAACTGCTTCAGTGGCCACCTCTCTCCATCACTGAGCCAGTCTCAACTTTACAGCATTTAAAACATGTTTTTAATAACTAGTTTATTTTGATGCTGCTGAGGCTTCACTGACAGGTGGATGCTGACACCAGTCGCCCTGCTACGCCTCCATGGTTGTGCCATTTGGAACAACCTGCTTTTCTTTAATATTCATCAGTGTGATGCTCAGATTACGTGTTTCTGTTTGTTCTACAGTTTATGGATGCAGTTTGCTGTGGGGAGAAGATAAGTCAGCACAACAACCTCTCATTGCTTTAACACAGCGAAGGCTACAACACCAACACTGAGGCTCTGTCCCTCTTTCACATACAGTCTATGAACTGAACTACTTAAATAGGAGGATGTTGTCTACCTGATATCTAAACTGATGAAGGAATGGAGAGTTTAAATGTTAGGTGTAAACAGCTATATCATATAACTGCAGCTGTAGCTGTGATCAGACATCCCCCTGCAGACCCTGAAGCTGAGCTCTGAGCTCCTCACAAACCTGCTGGAGTCAGCTTCCATCCTGGGGAGCACGTTTTTGTGTTTCAGCGCGGGGCGAGGCACAAAACCCAGATCTCCCGGCCTGTAGCGGGCCAGCTGGAACTGGAAACTCCAATCTGGATCCAGACTTCTTGTTCTACACAGATAAAGATGCAGGATTTCTGTCAGTCGTCGACCTGTCAGGTATTTGCAGACCATCTTAGCGAGCAGTGATTTTATTACCGGGCTGCTGCAGAGTCAGCCGTCTGCAGCTCGTTCACTTTGCCGCTGTCAGCAGCGGAGCTGGCAAATCCGTCTCTGCTTAAAAGCACCAGCATCCTCTGCATCAGCTGCTTCCACTGGTCCACCTCTGAGTCCTGCTGCAGGTGAAAACAAGACTGAAACAGTCTGATTGGCTGAGATAAAGACCTCACCTTCTTCACTGGAGCATTGAACCATCGTCATCGACAGACAAATAAAATGAATTCAGTTTTCTTGCAACAACTTTGTCTTTTACAGATAAATTCCACCTTGTCATAAATCTCCTTTTTTCATTTCTGTATTCTAAAACATAAACGTTAATGAGGCGAATACCTCGTGTGTTCTGTGTTAGCTGAAGGTTTCAGACTTTTACTTTGAAATGATGTCGCTGTCATCTTACCATCAGTGCTTGTCTGAGAGCAACAGCAGCTTCCTGAATGATGTTCTTCATCCTGCTCCTCCTCCTCCTCTCCTGTTGAAGCTCCGCCTCCAGCCGGCTGACCTGAGCTCTGTTTTTACTGCACTGTTCAGACAGAGAGGCCTGATTCTGCCTGAAAGCACAAGCAGAGGGGGGTATAGCTCAGTGGTAGAGCATTTGACTGCAGATCAAGAGGTCTCCGGTTCAAATCCGGATGCCCCCTGAGCAAATGTTATGCCACCCTGAGCTACCTGCCATCATAGTTCAGAGCAGGAGTGGGAATGTGTTTTAGATGTGTCCTTGATCCAACACAGCTGAT
>NW_024582404.1:2712663-2717758 GCF_018398535.1 Haplochromis burtoni | reverse complement strand
AAACCTCTCTGCACGGCCTGGGTTCATTTTCATTCTGAATACAAATTTCTGTATTTCTGCTGCAAGTGCAGGAACTCAGCTCAACAGCACTAATGTAAAATACTAGTTTATGTCTTTGTATTGAAGTAAAACAAAAATGAGTGCACAAATATTTTTCTATTTTTAAATATTAATACATGAATTTTCCAGCAATCATAAGTAAAAAAAGGAATAAACTATAAAGTACTGTGGGTGTTTTCTTGTCTCGTTCAGGGAGGCCTCATCATCATCATCCAGCCATCAGCTGCTACCAGTAACAGGATTCAGTGCTTTTATGTTTCCTGTCTGTCTCTTTTGTGTCTCTGTTGTTATTGATTTATTTGATTACTTATTATTGATGAATCTCACTGTGGCGTTATTGTTTGCATATAAACGTACCACAAATGAGACTACGAGCCCGTATGTGTAATAACTGCACCTGCTGCTTTGCTTTCATTAACGTGAACGTGAACCTGAGTGAGACTCATCTGTACGGACGGCAGAGTGAACTTTGACCTCAGCGCCTCCATCTTGCCCAGGGCTCCTGCGTGTTCGGTCTGAAGCTGCTCGAGCCGCTGCCTGCAGTCCTTCTGCTCCGCCTGCAGCTGCTGGCACTTCTCTGTGAGCTGCTCCACCACCTGATGGAGAGAGTTGGGTATGGATTTAGAGTGAATCCCTTGTTTGTCATGTTAAGAAAATGTTGGCGTTAAACACGATGAAAGGGACTGGCAGTGGGAGCACACTGTCTAATGCTGGTCCACTTTTCAGTAACCTTGATTTGACTAAATAAAACGTGGATTATTTGAAGCCACTGTAATCTGAGTGGACAGTGAAGCATGACTGTGGTTACACTGCATTTAAAATATTAAGTTAAACTTAAAGACATTAAGAATTCCTTCTCTTACCTTCTTACGGACGCAGCTGGTGCGTGACGTCTCTCTGAGCATTTCTTCCAGGCTTTCCACATCCGTGCTGAGCTGACTCTTGCAGCCCCGCAGGGCGGCATTCTCCTCCATCAGGATCTGCACCTGCTCCGACAGCTGCCCCACGCGAGCTTTCACCTCCGCGTTCTCCTGCAGCGCCAGCCTGGTCGTCTCCGGGACTTTCTGGTCCACCAGGAGCTGCACCTCTGCTGCCATGGCTGCAGCGTGAGACTCCATCTCCCTCTCCAATCTTTGGCAGGACACAAGACAAAGGAGGAAAAGTCAGAGCGTACTTTAGGTGGATAATTCAGGTATGCAGCCTTGTGAGGAGACACTGACGATATTTGTGTATTTGCTGTGCAGTAGATAAGGTGAGTGTTCTCATATATAGCCAGATATTTATTCAATTCAATTTTATTTATATAGCGCCAAATCACAACAAAAGTTGCCTCAAGGCGCTTCATATTGTACAGTAGATACAGAGAAAAACCCAACAATCATATGACCCCCTATGAACAAGCACTTTGGCGACAGTGGGAAGGAAAAACTCCCTTTTAACAGGAAGAAACCTCCGGCAGAACCAGGCTCAGAGGGGGGCGGGGCCATCTGCTGCGATTGGTTGGGGTGAGAGAAAACTTATTTTATGCCCTTAAATTTATGCCTGCAGGTTCAGAGCTTCAAAGGAACACGACCCTTGGTGGGACGAGGATGACATAAAGGAAAAAACATTAGTGCTACAGAGGCAGGATCAACATGTCGTCCTGAAGACAAGCTGCGAGTTGCTGCGATGACACGGATTTGTTTACAGTCTGAACTTAAACTACTTTCTACGAGTGGACTCGACCCGGGTAATGGAACGAGTCTGTGCTGTGATTTTTAAAGTGGATTCCACCTCCTCTTTTCCAGCAGCGCTTTCATCTCCAGGCTGTGAATGTCATCCTTGTGCTCTTCCTTCTGACTTGCCAGCTGCTTCTCCAGAGACTCTAAGCTGGACATCATCTCCTCCTTTTGCCCCTGAAACGCCTCCAGGCTTGCAAACCTCTCTGCTAGAGGAGAGAAGAGGAGAGTTTAAATCATTCCCTGAAGCCAGTCTTTGCTGAAATAAACCTCCTGAAAGTTTAATGGTTCCTGCTGGAAACACTTGCATCCAAAAGAAATCTGGGCTGGATTTTCAAGGAATACTATAAATATAGGAATACTATAAAGCTGAGCTCCTTTTAACATCTTTGGCAGGGAGAGGCTGATCGAGGCCTCTTCCAGCAAATCACTGTCAGCTCTTTTCAGCCTTTCCAAAAGTAAAACCTTTTTTTAAATTTTAGTATTATTAATTTCTATATTTGAGACAAAACAAAAAGGCTTTAATTGGAAGGAAAACTTTTGAGTTCCCACATTTGAATTCTTGTGGCAGACACGTCATGGTATGATACAACATTAAACTAATGTTTAAGAACAGGCTTCAGAAAGTTAAATGGAAAATGTATATTCTCCTGAAATGCAAAGACATATTTAATTTAACACATTTAAAATATCACGAGATTCCAAATAATGTAATCATTAAGATTCCCCCACAGAGCTTTATTAATGCTACACACACACACACACCGCCCTCATAAATATGAACAAATACTTTGGAGTAAAATCCATCTGAAATGTATAAAATCAAAGGTTTATTTATTCAAATAATTGATTATTGAGGAAAATATGTCTCTGTATAAACTGAACTCATACCAGTCGTTTGACCAGATGCCATTAAAATTAGTTACACGTAAAACTTTCAAACAAAAGAATGGAGTGATATTTTGTAATGATTGTGATTGTGAAAGAATATGTTCACAAAGGGAGGAAGATCCAGAAATTTCATCTTTTATTTAAAAAAAAATCCTTATTATTATTTTAAAAATCGAATCCCTACCATCACTTTGATGTTTACGTGGATACCCTGTGGTAAACTCTGGTGGGCTACATGCTAAGAGCTGAACTTTTACCGAGTGCTGTGTTTTCTTTGATAAGCTCATCGATGCGGTTCTGTAGCTCCTGCCTCTCCCGGCTGTGCCGCAGCTGCAGGGCGTCTCTTTCCTGATCTGAAGCCTGCAGCTGGTTCTGCAGCCGCTGCGACAGCTCGCCCACCTCGTCCTCCTTCTCCAACAGGGAACGCTTCAGGTACGCGATCGTGTCTCTGTTCTCCTGCTCCAGTGTGCTGCGCTGAGTCAGCAAGTCTTTCCTCTGTCTCACAAGGTCATCACATTTCAGCTGATATCTGAGGGGTTAAGGATGACAGCTTCAACGATTTATAAACTGCATCTGGCCTTTTCTGGATTTGAAGCAGCTCTACAGCTCGAGCAGAGCATGCACTGTCTGAGTGACCTCAAGCTCACTCAGACCGATGGATGCCTGAAACAAATAAATATGTGAAGGTCTCGAGGCCTGTAGAAACCACAGTTTTGCAGGTGTGAGAGTGATATTTTATTTCCAGCTTCTCAAATACAAAATATCTTTAAAACAGGCCACATCAGGTGAATGTTTTGACAGATATTAAAGCTGGAAAACCCTAAAAAATATTCCCAGTGTGACATGTACCAAATCCAAATGAACTTTTTTTTTTTTAGAAAAAGCAAGTTTCCAATACTTGAAAAACAAACAGACACTTTCAACACTTAATTTTCTTTCTTTTGAGAAAATTCTGACAGTAAGCACCTAAAATTACTGACACAAGACAATCAACTTGCCTGAAATACTTTAATATTCTTTTTGAACCTTGGTTAGTTTCAAAGTCACCACAAAGCAGTGTGAGAAACACGAGTCTCACACTACAATTTACTTTCTTTTCTTTTTTAAATAAATTTTTATTGCTTTTTGCAACAGCATACAAAGGTTTGTTCAGTAATATGCCGCAGTAAATAGAACACTTTTACCCCCTCAGCTCCCATCCCTGCTCTCCCAAACCTACATCAAATAAAAACACATGAAATGTGCATACATTAGTACAATATGTGGCATTTATACATACTGAAGGAAACAAAAAAGAAAGAGGAAAAAAAAATAGACAATAGAAACAGCTAGCACAGACTAAACAATTTTCCCCTCATCCAAAATGGAAAAATGTTCCACGGGCTTCTCCACATTTAAAACATGTATCTGGAATTCTGTTATTATATTTGTTCAATTTCACCGGTGTTACATATGTTTGCATGATCCAATTATATTGTAATAACTTTAGGTTACTATTAATCGATTGTTTTTGTGATTTTAAGCAAATTGGCTTCCATGTCTCCTCAGAAATATTAATATTTAGGTCCTTTCTCCAAGCTTCTAACTTAGAAACTGATGTTTCTGGAGAGGCAGAGACAATCCAGTTATAGAATGTTGAAATTAAATTAAGCCTTTATTACCACCTTTTCCCACCATTAACTCCTCTAACTTACTTAACTGGGGAAGGCTGAGAAACTGATTTTGCATGGAAGAAATGAAGCTTCTAATCTGTAAATACTTTTGAAACTAAATCCTCAAATGAGACCATTATTCCATCACAGAAAAGATCACCCACTTTCCTAACACCTTTTTCTGCCCAACCCTGGAACCCTGCGTCCAAATTTCCTGGTGCAAATAAAGCATTCCCCCAAATAGGACTAACCTGAGAGAGGTTATTCTTAATATTCATCATTTCTTTTATTGTAAACCAAACTTCAATCATATTTCGGACTATGGGATCATTTCTTTCTTTCTTTAATTGTTTTGGCTGTGCAGAGTGTAAGTACATGTTTAATGGCATTTTAAGAGAATTTGCTTGCCTCTCCACCCAAGATGGGGTATTTTGGGATGAAAAATAAAACATTATTGTCCTTAGTTATTATCTGAGCGCACCAAAGAATGAAGGTCTCACTGTAGCTTGTAAAATCAGTTCATTTCAATGAAGCTTTGTAAATTCAGCCTCCATTATGCTAATGCAACATTAGATCGAGTTAGCAAATAAAACATATTTAAGATATCATTACAAAGTGCTTTGTACTGCACACACAATCACTCTAAACATTACGGTAAACTTAAACGGCTCACCGCTCCACACACACACACACACCGCCCTCATAAATATGAACAAATACTTTGGAGTAAAATCCATCTGAAATGTATAAAATCAAAGGTTTATTTATTCAAAT
>NW_024582404.1:2697658-2712643 GCF_018398535.1 Haplochromis burtoni | reverse complement strand
AATAAAACATATTTAAGATATCATTACAAAGTGCTTTGTACTGCACACACAATCACTCTAAACATTACGGTAAACTTAAACGGCTCACCGCTCCAACTCGTCGGTTAAATACGCTATCTGTGTCAGGTAGAGGTCCTTCTCTTTGTCCGCAGACCCGCTTTTCTCTGCAGGAAACTCGGAGTTTTCCTTTTTCGGTGTCTTCTTGTTTCCATCTCGTTTGTCGCTGCCTTTTCTCTCCGTCTTTCTGGGCATTGTGTCTCACACAAAGTTAGCTAAAGTTTCCGCGGATAGCCCGGCGCGAGAAACTAAACGGCACCGTTGCTAGGCAATGCTGCCTTCAGTGACTTCTCGGAAACGGTGACGACTTCTTCTTTAAGCTGATTCGTGATTGTGAATTGACTGAGATTTAAACTTTCTTGATAACAATTTAATACATACCGTGCTGGGATAAAAGACTTTCATGCCTTTTAAATGTGGCAGAGCTAATATATCTTTCCATTCTGTTTAATATGCCATCATTTTCCCTTAAAATTCAGTTAATGTGCAATCACAAATAGAACTAAATGCATAGAAAATAAGAATGAAAAGAAAATAATTAAAAAGACACTGGCGCATAGAGAGTACAAAAGAAACTGAAGACTGAGTTCATGGTTGTAGCTAAAAGGTATCAACGGGGGAAAATATCAATATAATACATAATAACAGTGAAGCAGCAGCTACACACGGAAAGCTTCAGAAACATTTCAGAGACTAAAGTGTCGAAAATAAAAGAAACTCTTTATATGCTTTCACTTTCAGTGGCACAAATTGGTTTTCACATCTCTTTGTGTCCACCCAGGTAAATTAAATATATAAAGACAAGGTTATTTGCGTGGCCATTCATCATTTCATTTCACTGCTTCATCAATGCAAACAAACCTCTATTAGGACACAGACCATTGCAAAAGGAAGGTCTGAGACCTAACTACAGGTATTCAAAGCCAACTTCATACCTACTTCTTGTTGCATCGTATACTCAGTTTAAAGCATAAATCATTGTGGGGGCTGGATTACATAGTTGGCTTTTATTGGCTCTACTGTTCATTTTACACTGATGATCATTTCAAAATAAGTGTCTCTCTCTGAGCTGCTGAGAGGCAGCATTTATTCATATTTATTATAAAGCGGTGGATGATAGGCACATACGTTTTCCATGTTGGTCTGCTGTGTTTTACAGGCCTGCTTGGACTGGATTCAGACTAATGGAGATGTTACCTGCATTAAACTGCAGACTTTATCACTGCATTATAATCTGTCATTATAACCTTTAGAGGCAATTAAACCCAGTGTTGCAGCCCTGCTTTCAGTTACTTTAGGACCTGAGCCAGTGAAGTGTAGCAGCTATTTATTTTGACTCAGTGATTCGGGGCTGCTTTTTAATTGGCAACTTTGTTTTATCCCCCCTCCGTTTGGCTGTAAGGATTTTAATTGGCTGCCTCTGAGCTTCACCTCACTCCCTGTCTATAAATCCACCGGGCTGACTGACGGTGCGGAGGTCAGCTCAGTTTCAGCTCAGTCAAGCTGAGCAATTAATTAATTCACCGGCAGCCAAGGTGGGAAAAACACTGCAATAAATATGTTTCAGTGGGAAGATACTATAAAGAATATTACACTGATAGTAATAGTTATTTTAATTTGACAGGCAGAACAATTTCCTGTATTTAATTTGGGGGATAATTGGCATGAACCGTAGTTAAGTTAAATCTTCAGATTATAACACAGAGTCATGGTTATATTCTGTTACCTACTTGGCCCACGCGTTGGTCCTTCAGACTGCAAAGCTGGCACAGACTGAGTTAAAGTCCAAAGAGTGCCTCTTTTCACTCTGCAAAGCCATCAGGTGGCCTCTGAGGACACTTTTCTGGTCCCTGCACCTCATAAGAAGAATTGTATTGAATTTTAAATTGTGTTTTTGAGTCAATATTTTTAACTCGGGACTGCAGAGAGAAAAACGGGAGGCCTGCAGAATGATGCTTCTGTACTTGCAGCTCTCTCCCCCGCATTGTTTCCTCCCACTGGATCCCAGGCCTTCCGGAAAAAAACCAAAAAGCAGGGTGTGGAGGGACAGGGACCTTACAGCCTCCAGCCTGGCACCAGTGCATATCTTATCAGCCAGCCTCTGCTTGGGCTCAGCAGCAGACCTGTCCGTGTGCACACGTCTTCTCTGGGCAGGTCCAACAGTTATCAGCACTCCTTATTGCCAGGACCCATGAGCCAGGACAAACAGAGTAAGCAGGTACCGGATTGCAGCGGACCAATGTCCCCCAAAGCCAAGAAATCCCCCAGGATGCCCAAGTGCTCCCGCTGTAGAAATCACGGATACGTGTCTCCACTGAAGGGACACAAGCGCTTTTGCAACTGGAGGGACTGCCAGTGTCCCAAATGCAAACTGATCGCGGAGAGACAGAGAGTCATGGCGGCCCAGGTAACTCGGTTTAGGCGCCCGTTAGCGCGGCTAGCTGCAGCTGAGAACAAAACTGCTTTTTAACACCAAGCCAAAGGTTTTGTGACCACACACAGCCACACAGGCTGTTTGGGACTTTCTATTTATGTCTGTGGACTTTTAAACCCTGTTTGCTGCGGGTGAGTCTGTTCATTAGTAATAACCACCCAGAAAGCAGCTAGCCAAGTTCGTACAGAGCTAACAGTTAGCTGCCGCACGGAGCTAAAGTTCAGGGTTAAAATGTTCCAGCAGCTGCTCACATTTATAAGATACTTACAAAAAGCAAAGTGAATTCATTTGTAACTTTGTAATTTAAAGTGACAATTTAAGAGTAAAATAACATTTTAAATGTATTAAGTTACTAAAAATAACCACATGTTTTTTTTCTTGCAAAGAATATTTTTGTTGGTTCTTCCAGTATTTCCCCCACATTGATATCTACTGTTTTTTCTTTGAGCTTCTTTAAATCCATGTTGTTGATTCTGCTCTCACTTTTTTTAAACATTGTTTATTGAGTTTTATATTACAGAACAAGCAAAGAATAATAGTACAGTTAACATGAGATTTATATTAAAGAACATAGTCTCTGCTCTCACTTTTAATGATCTATCCTGTAAAGAACACTTTAATAACTGAAGTTTATTGTCTTTTTTAAATAGACTGTATTTAATCCTATTGAAAACTTTTTTTTAGCAGGAAACGCAGCAAAATTTAGAAATCAGTGGCTTTTAAAGTCAGTAGTGCTGGATAATTTCCTCATTTTCTAAAGAAGAGATGAATAATTTGGTCTAGCGCGGTCAGGTGTGTGAAAACTGTTTAAATAAGTTATTTGGAATTTCTGCTTGAAAGTGACTCTTACGGTGAACTGATACTAACAAAATGAGCAGATAAAGAATTAAAATGTCTTTTTAACTGGGTAAAACATCATGTTTTACTCTTGACCCTGAGATACATCGATGCACAGAGCTGTCAGTTTACAGAAAGCTGAGCCGATGGCCTGATTGATTACACCAGTCATTGATTGTTTGTTAATTTATTTCAAACATGTAAACAATATACACGTACACTTAGAAAAGAAAATAAGAGAGAGAAAAAAATACTATACAAAAATCAGTACATTTCAATATTGCTACCATTCTGATTCATTTACACGTTGAAAGGGAAGAAGTACACACTTATTTGATCCCACCCCTTTGCCATAAATTATCATTCAATATTTAGTCAGCTTCCTTACTGATATAATTTGTAATAAAAATAGTGAACAGATTTCTAATATACTATATCCTGTACATCTTTTAATAGAGACATTCACATAATTTCAAGATCATATTTTTATAACTCTTTTTGAACTGTTTTGTGTTTGGACGTTGCTTTAATTCCATATTCAGTTTGTTCCACAGTTTCACTCCATGAACAGAAACACAAAAGCCTTTTCTTGTAGTACGGACCTTCCCTGTTTTGAAGTTACAAAAACCCTTAAATTATAACTTCCTTCTTTCAAAACAAACATACTCTGAATATTTCCTGGCAGTTCTTTATTTTTTGCTTTGAATAGAATTTGTGCTGTTTGGAATTTCACTAGATCGTCAATTTTCAATATTTCAGACTGCAAAAATAGTGAGTTTGTATGTTCCCTATAACCTGCATTGTGGATGATTCGAATTGCTTTTTTTGAAGAGTAAAAAGTGAATGTAATGTGGTTTTATAGTTATTGCCCCAGACCTCTGCACAATAGCTTAAGTATGGTGAAACCAGTGAACAGTAGAGAATATGAAGTGATGTTCTGTCGAATACCTGTTTTGCCTTGTTTAGTACTGCAATGCTTCGTGATACTTTGGAATGAATATATCTTACGTGAGCTCTCCAGTTAAGTTTTTCATCTATTATTACCCCCAGAAATTTATTTTCACTGACTCTTTCAATATCAACACCATTTATTTGAATCTTTGCATTTGTATTTAAACTACTATTTCCAAATAACATAAGTTTAGATTTATTCAAATTTAATGATAATTTGTTTTTATCAAGCCAGAACTTCACTTTACTTATTTCATTAGTCATATCCTCCAATAAATTCTGCAGATCATCACCAGAGCAAAAAATGTTTGTATCGCAGGAAAGAGAACCATTTTTAATGCTTTGGACACTTTACAGATGTCGTTAATGATGTTGAATTTTGGGGGGTACACCACAAGCAATGTGCATACATGAGGAGCAACCACCATTTATTTTCACAAACTGCTTCCTCTCACTTAAATGACTCCGGACTCAATCTAAAGCGACCCCTCTGACACCATAACGTTCCAGTTTTCTTATTAATATATCCTGATCTATAGAGTCAAATGCTTTTGTCAAGTCTCTGAATAACCCAGCCACATATTGCTTTTTGTCTATGGAATTTGAGATGTATTCTATTGAATCTAATAGTGCCGATGATGTTGATCTGCTTGATCTGAATCCGTACTGACTCTCAGTGAGTCGTTTATGTTTATCTATAAATTTTTCCAGTCGGTTGTTAAACAGTTTTTGAAGAATTATAAACAACAAAGAGCTGCTGGTTTCATCTCGCTCAGCAGCCAGGAGCGTGTTTTCAATATCATCTTGTTTTATGGCGATATCAACAGTTTATCTGCACACAAACAATCTTATTATTGTCTAATCAGGTGTAATTACAATTTTCAGACGAGCCTCTGTTTAAATCTGTTCTGGGAAGTCAGCAGATAAGGGCAATGTTTGTTTCATGCTCGCGGTTCCTTATCAAACCTCTCCTCCCTTCCAGGTTGCCCTGAGGAGGCAGCAGGCCCAAGAAGAAGAGCTTGGGATGTGTAGTCCAGTGTCTCTGTCCGGTTCTGAGATGATGGTCAAGAATGAAGTTGGAGCAGACTGCCTGTTCTCTGTGGAGGGACGGTCCCCGACACCTACCAGCCACCCCACCTCTGCTGTCACAGGTAACCTCGTGTTACATGGACCTCGTCAGATTTTGTTGTGTTATGAATCTTATTATTAGAGATCTCCAGTGTTTTTAGTTATTAAACAAAAACAAAAACAAAAACAATGCTATTAACGTGTCAAAAGTGTCTGAAAAAATTCCAGTTAATTCTCTCAAAGACACCTTTTCACCTGTGAGGTCTGGACACAGGTCAGTGTTACTGCCTGCACTTCAGCTGCAAGTCACTTTGTTCATGTGCTGGTCTGAGAAGCATCCACCTGCCTGCACTCCCTCCTTCTCTGTTGTGTGCCTGTCTAGATAAACCAGTTACCCCTCAGTGAATTAATGTTGTTGCTTTTTTAAAATGTTAATTGGTGTTATTGCTAATCCAAGGCTGAACAACATCCTGTGGACTGAACACGTTTCTAGACGAGAACAAGAGACTCTGTGATAACAAAGGACACTGGAAACTTGAAAATATGTCCTTGAGTTTTTCTTCCAGGTTGCGTGGAAGCTGACACAGAAGAGTGTTTCGCTGATAGCGCTTGAATGTGATTTTGGATCAAGGCTGCTCTTATCTTGCACTTTGTATGTTTGTATGTGTGTTCCTTTTATTTTGAGGGAACGGGGGGGTAGAGATGAAGATTGAGGTATAAAAAGGAGTGGAGCACTGTGTGGAGCAGGAGTTGGGACAGTAAATGTGATCATGTTTGGCTCCAGTGGTGCACAGTGTCTTCCCTGTGCAAAGATCAGGGTCTGCCTGGGAAGAATGTGTCCTTGCTGATAAGAAACGTACAACCGAGAGTGAGTAATGATGACTTAATGGTCATCTTCATCCTGAAAAATGACAATTGTATGTTTGACACCAAGTACAGCTGTCACCTGAAGATGGAGCTGTTGGGCAGCATGTTTCAAAATGAACTCTTTCTGTCTCCTTTAATGATCTGAACAAGTGTAACTTAAATGCTGAGAGAAGTTAATTGTTACATTTTAGCATCAGTAAAATGTGAGACGGGCGTAACGAGACTTGTTTCCTTGTTAAAACTGCAACAAAACACAAACACGAGCGTTTGAAAACATCCTGAACATCATATGTTAAATTACCTGACAGTGCTGAAACAACCAGCCACACACTTTACTCTTCATCCTCGCGGTCTCATCGTGATTTGTTTGTTTTTGTGTCCAGGGACCCGCTCAGCATCGTCCCCCAGCCCATCAGCCGCTGCCAGGGCTCATACCGAGGGACCGTCTGACCTCCTGCTGGAAACCCCCTATTACAATTTCTACCAGCCTTCGCGCTACCCCACCTACTATGGAAACCTTTACAACTACCCGCAGTACCAGGTGAGCCACAGTCAGTGTGATCAGGAGCTAATGAAGGCGTGAGCGTTGGTCCTGCTTGTTGGATACGTTGATTTGACAGGAATTTTAAACAGCTGGGTGAGCTCGGCAGGACAAATCTGTCCGTGTGCGTCAAGCTACAATTCATAATCGTATTACTTTAACCCAGTTACATCAAACCTGGCCCGCTACAGGGGATTAACTGTTGTGGCTTCAAATATAAAAGAACCGCTTTTGTGTTGGAATGTTCTTCATGTTTAGAAACAGGTCTGCACATAGTTTATTGTTCGCGTAGCAGCAAAGCCTGTAAAGCAGCATGGAAGAAATTCATGCCACAGAAACGGGAGGTAAGCGGCTTTACGGCGCTTCAGTCGGGAAAGGCTTCGCTTTCACGCCAACTTATCACGAGAGTGTCGCGTTTCTCTCAGACAATCACTGGTGTTAAACCAGTGTGAAACTGGTGTTAAATGATCCTCATTTTAAATGAGTGTTTGTTAGATTGGCAGTGATTTGTTATTATGTAGACACTCACAGCCCAGAAATCCTTGTAACTCACAGTTTTGATTATGTTAAACTGATATTCTAATGTCTAAATTCCAGCCTCTTGTTGGGTTTGTGGCTATAAAGAGATCTCACAGGTCTGCTTCACTCAGTCAGTGTGCAGGCTACACTGCTTTTATTTGCCAGTTACTTTGGACTACATAAACAGAAAAGCCTAAATCTGAAGTTGCTTTGCATTTAATCCTCTGGGGTGTCTTCACTCTGTCAGTAGGTCTGCAGCTTCTCAGTCCTCCAGGTCACGGCAGTTTTAAGTGCTTGAACTGAAAACAGCTGGAATATTTTGATCATTAGGATCTTTCACCCGTCATCCGAGAGGCATCTTCAGTGCTCAAAACTCAGGTAGTTTTTCCCCAATGCAGAGGCCAAAAGGTCGATTCTGTTCATCTTCACGTTTACATCATCATCATCATCCAGGCGACGTCTTCAGTCTCAGCTGACTGCAGGTTTCAACCTTATAAACAGGACATTTGCATAATGACTGAAACCAGAACACTGAAGGAACAATGGGCTGGGAGGTCAGTTCATTGATCATTAATATGCAAATCATCATGAATATTGATCAACAACCACTGATCAAGTCAGCTCAGACTGAAGAAGTCACTTGGATGATGATGAAACAGATGAACAGAATCAACCTTTTGGGATTTACTTACCTGGATGTTTGAGTCTGAACATCAAGACACCTTGATGCAGAGGTGTCAGACATAAGGCCCGGGGCCCAGAATCAGGCCACCGCTGACTCCAGTCTGACCCAATGGATGTTTTACAGCGCTTCTTATTAATAAAGACCTCCCCCATGATAGGGCTGTATGACCAAAATCTCATATCCCGATATAAGACATCTATCGTCCGATAACGAGATAAATCACAAAAATTTAACATTTTCTGTAAATTCTGTGAATCTCGGGTTGCTGAAATGTTTCCAGCTCAACAGGATCTTGAGCTTTATTCTGAAAGGTTTACGTGCAACATAAACAAGCGGACACGCGATGGTTTTATCGTCCTTGTTGCTAACGACAACACATAAAACAGGCGCTTGTCCGTCTGTAGTGGTTATATTACATATAAGAGAAAGAGAGAACTTTAAGAAATTAATATAACCACTACAGTCACCATCAAAACCATGAAAACAGTTTATTTCGCAACACCATGAAACAAACGATAGACGTTTATATATCGTTATATCGAACAGCCCTACCCCATGATCATTCATACTACACCACAGTAACTCGGTTAAACATACGTTTACATGACAGAAAAGTTTCGTTTTTTCAGTGTTTAATATGAAAATGTTTCTTTTTTAATTCACAAGAATTAATTTCTTACAGTTTAAGCCCAAAGAGTCGTGTTGATTATACCGTCATGTATCTGAGATGAGCTAAAGTTGAACTTTCTCACTTTGGGGTTTCTGAGGGTGCAGTTAGACTTCTTTACACTGACAGAGCGCAGAGTTTCACTGGTCCCGCCCCCTGAAGCTCAGAGTGAGCCCACCATATAAAATGAGTTTGACGTGCTTGCCTTAGTGGTCACTTCATAGTATGTTACAGTCCTGCAAACCCAGAGGATAAAGATGCGTCCAGTTTCTGACTCCAGGTCCGCTGCCTCGCTCTTACTGCGCTCAAGTACAGACCTCTGTTTACATCACTGAAATGAATTTGGGGCTGATTATACTGGATGTTTACTGCTCGGTCAAAAGAAAAGCGATGAAAATCAATCCAGTGTTAAATCATCTTCAAGGATACTTTAGTGAACTAAAGGTGTCTAAAAACAGAAACCAGCTGTGAACAATAAAAATCAGCTCTAGACTTTGGATGGCTGCAAATGAACTGCATTCACAAAGTGTTTGTATCCAGATAACTGCTCTGAACTTATGTATAGAATAGAATAGAATAGAATAGAATAATCCTTTAATTGTCCCGCAGGGGAAATTTGGTTCTAAAGGCAGCAAAAAAACACCTATACAAGCAGAAGAGGACACAGGATGGAGACACACAAAATTTTACATATTTCCATCATGGACGATCGTTACCAAAACAGTTCTGTGCAGTTACTAAAATTAAAGTACAGATAAATGTCAAAGCCAGCTGTAGTGTGCAAACAGAGCAGGATATGAAAGTAGTTTAAATATCGTACCTGTGCATTAAAAAGTAGACGTGTAACTTCCAATAAGTTGGTGTATATAAACTGAGGAAAGTAGTTGTTCGGTTGATTAGTGGAAATTTACTCCACGACTAAAAACGTTGAACCCAACACTGAAACTAACAAAGCTGAACCCAAAGCTCTTAACGAGTAAACCAAAACAAGCAAACCTGCTGTGGAAAGTGAAGAAAAGTGAACAGATTTCAGAACAAAATAGAAATAAAAGCTCTGATGTTGCTGTATGTTTGCTTATTGTAATCACATTACATTTCAAAACAGCCCCAGCTGGTTTCTAACAGAAGCCGCCTGATGAACGATGTCTGTCAGAACAGTTTAAAGGACTAAATGAGGGCCAGTGTTCATGTATGAGACTGATGAGGAACTCGAACGTGTCCTGATGGAGAAGGTTCGACGTCTGTGTTCAGGAAATGTAACCGAGCTCCGTCAGTGATGCATCAGTGTGTCCTGTGCTCAGATAACCGTATACGTGGTTACACCCAGGTCACAATTCAATTGAAAAAAGTCAGCGCTGATGGTAAAAGAGAGAGCAGGACACACACACACACACACACACACACACACACACACACACACACACACACCACACACACACACACACACACACACACACACACACACACACAGTAAGCTTATGCATGGAGCAGATTAGATCTATAACTCTCCTGCGTTTGTGTTTTTATGAAGAACATTTGTACCCCTCTCTCCGCCCCCTCCTTCTCTCTCAGTTGCCCCAGTAGCAACGTCTACTTTTGGGGTCACTGCCTCCGCGATCCTGCCCGCGCACAGCAGAGCCTGAATTGCAAAGGTTAATGGTATTGTCTGTCGGCAGAGGAACACACCGCTATGCCTCAGCGCCCGAGGGAGAAAGCCAGCACATTAATGCTAATCAGTTAGCGCTCTTTAGCATAATTTGGCCATCCGCTTTTGTGATTTATGATATTTTCAGTGAAGTTGTCAGGTTGAGAGGGCTACGTGCTGTGGTTATTCAATATCAGAGGCAGATTTTTTTGTATTTGCACGAGGAGCTGATTTAATGAAGATGAGTTTTAGAGCAGCAAACACTCAATAAATAATATCTGTAAGTAGAAAGGTGGGATGAAATAGTTCATTGCCTGATTTTAACATTTGGTTAAAGAGAAAGAAAGAAGGAAACTGTTGTGTGTCTCCTTTACCCGTCCTAAACCTCCAGTTCAGTGAGCTGCATTCAGATTTTAGTATCCCAAACTGAAGCGAGTCCTTGAGTTGCTCACTTTAGATTTTGTCTCCATATTTGATGCAAAGCAGTTATCGCTGTCCTGTTTCTGCACGATGCAGAGAGCACGCCCGAGTCAATGCAAGCCCAACAGCCTTTAACTTTTCATTCGTTGGGGTTTTTCTCAAGGTGTCCCTTTATAAATACAACATCTCATTGTGAGTGCATAAACGACACTATGCACATCTATAAATCTGTTGATGCTGACAGAGGTGATGGCAAAGGCGAATCATCATTAACTGTGGATGGATCTACTATGAAACTTCCAGAACTAAGAAATAAATGGTTTTCTTCACTGTGAGGCAGGAAACTCCTGACAAAGTGTGTAACAGGAGAAAAATCTGCACAGTTCACCTTGTTGCTGTAGTCGTGGGCTCACGGTCAGAATAATCTTGGCGGCTCATATACATTTTTTGATTTAAACACTGGTTTTCAGCCATGCATCCATATTCTGCTGCTGATCTGAGAGGCAGCAGTCTAAGCAGGGACCTCCTCGAGCGCTGAGGTGTCACCAAGCTGGCTGAGAAACATAATCTGACCAGTGTGCCCGAGGTCTTCCTGTGGTCTCCTACTGGTAGGACTATGATTCCTACAATGCCCAAACCACCTCATCTGGTGTCCTTATAGAAGAGTAGCAGCTTTACTCTGAGTCCCTCTCAGGCGACGAACTACAACTACTGCTGGATGGAAAAGGGTTCACACTTAAATGAGCTGTGGGCCCCTGCTGGCACTGTCGTCTCATTGAGGGTCACTGTAGTGTTCAAGTGTACAAAAGAAACAAACAACCACAAATGTTTGTTTGGTACCACTGCTTGCATCCACGATCGTAGGCGAGGGCGGGAACGTAGACGGAGCAGTAAATCGACAGCTTTGATTTCACGCTCAGCTCTCTTCACCGTAAAGATTGGTACAGCGTTCAGATCCCCGCTGACTCCTGCTCCTCTCTCCACCCACTTGTGAACCCGACCCAGAGATACTTGAACTCCTCCCTAACACACCATTTTGTGGCCTCTGACTTTTCTTGCCAGCTGTTTCACGCCAGCTGCTTCACGCTTGGCTGCAAACCCTCCAGTTTAAGCGAGAGGTCACTTCCTGATAAAGCCCAGAGGCACAGAGGTGATCCCGAGGCCACCAAGCCAGAAACCGCCGGCCACACTTTGCTGCGCCTGGAAATTCTATCCATGAAAGTTACGAACAACAAGTTTCAAGTCAAACTTTGTTATTTTTTATATTTCTGCACCTGCTTTTTGCCAGTTTGTTTTCGTCTGTTCTGTTTTTATGTTTTGTTGGCACTTCTTAACGCCTCACTCATGACTGAGGTGAAATATGCATTTCCCTTAAAATCATTAAGCTAATGCGTCATAATAAAGTGATGCGCAGGTCCTGAGCTCTTCCCACTGTAACACCAGAGGAAACAATGTGGTCTTTATCAGTGGAAGGCCATCTGCCTCCTCCTTTTCTCCTGTGCACTCAGTGATGCTTGGCTGTCATGCAGGTGGATGGTGATAATATAAGGGTAGTGTAGAGCTTCCAGACAGGAGATGGTGCCAGATAAGAAGACAGGCCCTCTCAGGGAGGTAAGGAAGCCCCTCCTTAAGGACTCAGCAACTTATCTGGGCGGTTCAGAGGAGGCACTGTAGGTCTGTGAGCAAACCGCAGCGTACGGCCGTCTTACACGTTTGGCACAAGTTGTTACTGATGTCATGGTGATAATGGTGGCTTTCTCTTCACTCGCCATTTATTTCAATATTAATATCAGTGCTGTCTGACATGTGCCTTGTTTAAATCGCTTTGGTTGGTGGACATCCAGGTGTTCTCCAGACTGAGTGCAAATAAGGCAAAAACTGCACACATGCTGAAGCAGGACCACAGGAGAGCCGATGCTGCACGCCTGACCCGACAGGCTGATATTGAGACGCATTTGCATGTGCACGTCCAGTTTGTAGCAGTGGCCCTTGTTATACTTTAATCTTGACCACAGAACTCGTAATATTTTAAAGAAATGCTGCTTTGATGTTAAACTGCGCTTTGCAGTAAAAACTGAGCAGCAGTTTCTTCATTCGCTTACAGGCCTGCAGACCACGCTTTGAGAACCATGCCCCCTTTCCTTTAACAAACAAACAACCTTTATTTGTCACATGGACAATTATACAGAGTACAACGTGTAGTGAAATTCTTGTGTCCAAGCTGCAGACAGGCTGCAGACATAGCTGCGGGGGTTGGGGTTTTGTATTTTTGCGTGGGGGGTCTAGCCAGGACCCTTACTGGAGACCGGGTGGGAATCAAGCTTGTGACTCCCGTTCCGAAGGTGTGTAGTCTTACCACTACACTATCCAGCTTCCTTCCCTCCACTTGAACTGGAGTCGGCTGATTCAGGCACAAGTGTGCAGAAAAAAAGGCGCCTTTGATTTTTCCTGCTCTTCCTTCATGCAGATCATTAAAGATTTGCAATGCAAACAGCAGCACATTTGTACCTGTAACGGCGTTACTGAATTTAGTACAATAACGGGTTAAATTACTGCCAAAAAAAAAAAAAGTTTCATGCGTGCATGTGGAAAAGATTAAGAAACAGCAGCGCGACCTCTGCACAGACCTGAGCGAGCACCAGTGAGAATGATAGCGGGCTGCAAACCAGCATGACTGAAGGCAGCCGTGGAGACGTTACTGCAGGTTAATAGGAGACTTTATTAGATTCATCAGTAAGATAGTAGAAGGGTATCAGCTGGCACTGCGATCAGCTGATCAGCCTGGAATTAAAGTTAAGCTTGACTGTGTGACTTCATTCAACTCTTATCACTGAAGGACATGTTTTTGTTTCTGTTTCCAAAGTTTGATGCTTTAGGTGAGCGTGTTAGGGTGAAGCTGCACTTGGACTGACGAGGACACACACAGTTTATTTATAGCACATACTCATAAACATTTGGAATGAAAACCTACACTGTTCACAGAAAAACACAGTAAACTGGAAATAATCTGATAAAGCAGTGGTATTCAGATTCCTCTGGGCATAACCACGTGGTCGGTGTGAATAACCAGCCTGATTATGGTCGCGTGTCTGAAGGACATCCCAGGCAGCTGTCATCTGGGTGTTTTGAGCTGCTTTCATTATTTTAACCGACACATTTTGAACCTGTTTGTGATCATTTCTCCTGACTTTACTTCTTCGTTGGTGTTGCTTCCAGCTTCAGCTTCCCATTTATCGCTCCATAACCCCCCACAGCTTTGTGAAAGCCTGATTGGTGGCTGGTGGATCCAGCTGCTGTCGAAGGTTTATTCATCATCTGTGGGGGAAATATGTTTGAACACCATTTGTCTCTTTGTGCGAGAACACCAACACTGAGCTAATTTAAAGTCCTGCTTTTTACAAAGTGGCACAAACTATCACCTGACTTGATGACAGGTCAGATGATGTGGACAGTTAGCTACACACTGTGGCATCGTGCTGAACCCGGGGATGTGCTTGCCGCCTCTGGATGTAAACGTATGGAAAAACTCAGCCTCGGCGAGCAACTTTGCCAGTTTTGTTTGGTGCTCCGTGCGTCCCGCTTAACCATCAGCGCGGTGCACTTTCAAGACTCCAGTTCCAATCTGTATTGTATTTTTCACGGCCTAATACAGGAGCCGAGTGTAGCTTAAATAACAGTTTATAAAGCTGTCGCAGAACCGATGGTGTGGACAATACGGGTGACGTATTACAGCCTGACAGAAATCAAATTCCATAAAAATGAAATTGAAAACCCTCAGCGAGGCGGGCTTGCTGCTGAGTAGACAGCTCGTTTTAAAGTTTTCAGAGGACTGAGGAAAGCCAGCTCTGGGTGTTGCTGCCCATTTTGAGAACAAGCCGCAGGCCTGTGAAATCACACACTGCTAATTTTCTGTCATATATTATTTTACGGCTGTATTTCTTTCTGTCACTCCGAGTTGTTAAAGTGTTGCCTGTGAAAATCTGATGTATGAGATGAAGGATTTTACAGTCAGAATCTGAGAGTGGACTCACACAACAGCGGCGTTTATATTGTATTATAAATATATCCAGTGGCGGTGTTAGCGGGCTCTGATGTTCTGATGTAAGTCATAAAGCCAGTGTAAACCACTGTAACCTCACAGAGCTGCAGGAAATAAACTGTATTTTATATAAAACCTTTATTTAAAGTGCAGATCTTAAGATCATGTGACCCCAGTAAGGCGTATAGCCTCTGTTGAACCAACGGCTGGTGTTTGACTCACAGAGCAAAAGTCACAGGAAAGACTTTTTAAAGC
>NW_024582404.1:2695599-2696951 GCF_018398535.1 Haplochromis burtoni | reverse complement strand
GAGGACCTCCAGGCCTCCACTTTCTGGAGCTTTGCTGTTTATCCACAGCATGCAGTGTTTGTATGTTTTCAATCTAAAAGTGCCTGTCTTTGTGTTTTACTTGCATAAAGCAGATGCCTCATGGCGATGGCCGCCTGCCCAGCCACAACGTGTCGTCTCAGTACCGCATGCACTCCTACTACCCAGCAGCCACCTACCTGACTCAGGGCCTGGGCTCCACCACCTGTGTGCCACCCTTCTTTAGCCTGGATGACAGCAATAACAGCTGCTCTGAGACCATGGCAGCCTGTGAGTGACACACAACAACACACTTCTCAGGCTCCATAAACCTTTACCCAGACTTTATCAACAGTACATGGAAGGGAGGATTGCACTCGAATCCAGAGCGCCATAAAATGCACTTTTTACTTTGACTAAACTTTTTTACTTCCTGCTTCTGATGCAGTTCTGTGAAAGCAGGTCTGGCCCGAGCGTTTCTGAAGCTACAAAGTTAAAAACAGTACTGCTCTGTTTCTTTTTGGCATGTTTAAAGATGAAGTAGATTTGATCCCCTGATCTCTGCAGCTCTCGATTTCTGGCACTTGCCAATCTCAGACGCTGATCTCTTCTTAACGTAGCTGCTGACGGAGGTGGCTTGGATTTTGTGCCTTTCTCATGCCTGTGAATGTGGGCTCATCAGATTGTGTGTGTGTTGCTTCACATGTTCAGCACAGTGTTTTTGGAATTTGTGAAGACTGCATGTAAGTGCATGATAAGAGAGAAGATCCAGCATAAAGCAGAAGAGATAGAGGGAGGCTGCTGGACTAATAAGGCCAAATGGAAATTAAGGACATTTAAAGGATTTGCTGTTTGATGTTTTCAGGCAGGATAAGCTTCAGATCAGGATTCTGGCTCTGCAGTGGACGTCGTTATTAGATTTAAATGTGTTCAGAGAGCACAGGACATAATCTTAACAACTCTCAGATAAACTTGTTAGTAATAGAGGACTGCAGCATGCAGAGGTTCACATTTGCATGAGCACAGTAGGAGTGCAAAGGCTGGTTTGACTGAGGCATTGAGGGTTTGATGCAGTTCTTGAGGTCTGGGTTA
The DNA here is from genome assembly GCF_018398535.1 of Haplochromis burtoni. Lineage (NCBI taxonomy): Eukaryota > Metazoa > Chordata > Actinopteri > Cichliformes > Cichlidae > Haplochromis > Haplochromis burtoni. Next base: position 2,695,862 of record NW_024582404.1, on the reverse strand, counting down.
ATAAATGCGATAACTTCTCTGTGTTTTTTGTCATTGTAGGGTTTGATGTCTTGATTTTGTGTTATGATTTTTATTATTTGTTGTAGTTTCTGTTCCCTCCAAGGATCTGGGACTGTTTTTGTTCCTGTTTTAATTTGAAGTGTCTGCCTTTTGTGTCGTTTGTTTTGTGATTGTTGGTGCTGTTGTTGCGTTGAGTGCTCAGTCTTTGTCTCCACACACCCTGACAGAAGGTGTCTCTCTGAGTTCCTGTGATGGAGCTGCGT
>NW_024582404.1:2670762-2695574 GCF_018398535.1 Haplochromis burtoni | reverse complement strand
AGAAGCTAAAAATCCGATTAATGAAAAAACGTCTCCAGGTATATTTGCAAGTACACGCTTCCTGATGAGAGAAACCACAGTAAAGGTGAAAGAACCCGACTGAGGCAGGCTGATCCTCTGCCTCTAACTGCGGGGCCACCCACAGAGAGCGTTGTTATCTTGTAATGGAGCATGGCGATTCACAGCAGGGGGCTGACGTGGGACCCCCACAGGAAAAGGACAGGTGAAAGTCATAAACAAATACAGACACAAGGAGAGACGTGGGGGTCTTTAGGTTTGCGATGCTGGTGGTGTCAGCGCTCCGATTCATTGAAAGAAGGATATTTATGTTGTACTGTTGATGCGCTTCCCCTATATCCTTTATATATGAGCAATAACATACAATACAACCTTCATCTTTAGTTCCTTAAAAATAAAACAAACCCAGTTTTTAGATGTAAGCACGAAGGGAACTGAGTGTCATATTCACAGTGTTAAAAATCTCTGCAACCAAGATGCGTCTATGACTCGTTTTCATTCATTTCCTATCATTAGTTATTATTAATCTCTGGCTCTCCTCCTCTGCGTGCCTTATGTCTCCCTTTCCTTCACACCAGCTGTCTTCCTGTTAAAAGTGAGTTTTTCCTTCCCACTGTTGCCAAGTGCAAGAAAGGAAAAATAGATTATCCTGTGCCAAAGAGTGCCAGAAATAGTTAAAAGAAAACTTGAGTTTAATTTAAGGCTTTATAGAACTGAATCTCTGCAATGTGCAAAGGTTTATAAGAGGCAAACACACGAGGAAAGAGGAAAAAGAGATTTTTATGCTAATTGCTACAGAATTTATGTAACCTACAGGTTTATGATTCTACATATATCAGAGGATCACAAAAATGAGGGAGGTGTGGATTAGAACAGCCCAGGTCTGTACAGGTAACAGGTGTGAAAGAAAACGGCGATAACCATGAAACAGATACAGAAGACGACCGTCCAACAGTCTGAGTTTTAACACTAACGCAGCTCCATCACAGGAACTCAGAGAGACACCTTCTGTCAGGGTGTGTGGAGACAAAGACTGAGCACTCAACGCAACAACAGCACCAACAATCACAAAACAAACGACACAAAAGGCAGACACTTCAAATTAAAACAGGAACAAAAACAGTCCCAGATCCTTGGAGGGAACAGAAACTACAACAAATAATAAAAATCATAACACAAAATCAAGACATCAAACCCTCAATGCCTCAGTCAAACCAGCCTTTGCACTCCCACTGTGCTCATGCAAATGTGAACTCTGCATGCTGCAGTCCTCTGTTACTAACAAGTTTATCTGAGAGTTGTTAAGATTATGTCGTGTGCTCTCTGAACACATTTAAATCTAATAACGACGTCCACTGCAGAGCCAGAATCCTGATCTGAAGCTTATCCTGCCTGAAACCATCACACAGCAAATCCTTTAAATGTCCTTAATTTCCATTTGGCCTTATTAGTCGAGCAGCCTCCCTCTATCTCTTCTGCTTTGTGCTGGATCTTCTCTCTCATCATGCACTTACATGCAGTCTTTACAAATTCCAAAAACACTGTGCTGAACATGTGAAGCAACACACACACAATCTGATGAGCCCACATTCACAGGCATGAGAAAGGCACAAAATCCAAGCCACCTCCGTCAGCAGCTACGTTAAGAAGAGATCAGCGTCTCAGATTGGCAAGTGCCAGAAATCGAGAGCTGCAGAGATCAGGGGATCAAATCTACTTCATCTTTAAACATGCCAAAAAGAAACAGAGCAGTACTGTTTTTAACTTTGTAGCTTCAGAAACGCTCGGGTCAGACCTGCTTTCACAGAACTGCATCAGAAGCAGGAAGGAAAAAAGTTTAGTCAAAGTAAAAAGTGCATTTTATGGCGCTCTGGATTCGAGTGCAATCCTCCCTTCCATGTACCGTTGATAAAGTCTGGGTAAAGGTTTATGGAGCCTGAGAAGTGTGTTGTTGTGTGTCACTCACAGGCTGCCATGGTCTCAGAGCAGCTGTTATTGCTGTCATCCAGGCTAAAGAAGGGTGGCACACAGGTGGTGGAGCCCAGGCCCTGAGTCAGGTAGGTGGCTGCTGGGTAGTAGGAGTGCATGCGGTACTGAGACGACACGTTGTGGCTGGGCAGGCGGCCATCGCCATGAGGCATCTGCTTTATGCAAGTAAAACACAAAGACAGGCACTTTTAGATTGAAAACATACAAACACTGCATGCTGTGGATAAACAGCAAAGCTCCAGAAAGTGGAGGCCTGGAGGTCCTCTTTAATCCACCAAAGATCTGAATTAAGGTCAGTCTTCATATTTAGGAGCTGACCCATGGTTGAAGGTGTAGTATGAGGATTAAATAGTTCTTGATAAAAGTTCATGTTGGGGTCCCCGCTGAGCAGAAACAAAACCATCATATGACAAGATGACGACAGAAACAACACGAGACTAGAAGCAAAATGTTTTAATTATCGGATATTAAATATATATGTTTTGCCTCCAGACAAACAAAACCTAAACAGATCTGTAACATTTGTTGTGTGCAGTTATTTATCTGCTTGTTTACTCTTGGATCAGCTGGTTGTTGGTTCCAAACATGTTTGTTGCTATTGGGGAAGTTGCAGAGCGCCCTCTGGTGGACAAACTATACAACATCACCCATAACAGAGTTGAAGGGTGTTTCTGTCGCTTCTTTTTAATTGTTTGTTATAAATGCAATAATGACAGATTAGCAGACAGCTAAAATTAACATCAGTCTACATTTGGTTTTGCTCACGACAAAAATGTCCTGATCTTAAATGCTCACACTGAAATCTTAGCTGCACACAAGGGGATTTCTTTCTGAGGTGTTTGAATAGTTTCCGTCTGAGCTGATATCTTGGTAGCTACATGATGAATTAAAAAACTGAGCTTAAAGACATGCTGATAAAAAGCTGGAGATTTTCATGGGAACTGTTCAAAAGAACAAAGAACTGTTCTGGCTTTAAAAAGTCTTTCCTGTGACTTTTGCTCTGTGAGTCAAACACCAGCCGTTGGTTCAACAGAGGCTATACGCCTTACTGGGGTCACATGATCTTAAGATCTGCACTTTAAATAAAGGTTTTATATAAAATACAGTTTATTTCCTGCAGCTCTGTGAGGTTACAGTGGTTTACACTGGCTTTATGACTTACATCAGAACATCAGAGCCCGCTAACACCGCCACTGGATATATTTATAATACAATATAAACGCCGCTGTTGTGTGAGTCCACTCTCAGATTCTGACTGTAAAATCCTTCATCTCATACATCAGATTTTCACAGGCAACACTTTAACAACTCGGAGTGACAGAAAGAAATACAGCCGTAAAATAATATATGACAGAAAATTAGCAGTGTGTGATTTCACAGGCCGCGGCTTGTTCTCAAAATGGGCAGCAACACCCAGAGCTGGCTTTCCTCAGTCCTCTGAAAACTTTAAAACGAGCTGTCTACTCAGCAGCAAGCCCGCCTCGCTGAGGGTTTTCAATTTCATTTTTATGGAATTTGATTTCTGTCAGGCTGTAATACGTCACCCGTATTGTCCACACCATCGGTTCTGCGACAGCTTTATAAACTGTTATTTAAGCTACACTCGGCTCCTGTATTAGGCCGTGAAAAATACAATACAGATTGGAACTGGAGTCTTGAAAGTGCACCGCGCTGATGGTTAAGCGGGACGCACGGAGCACCAAACAAAACTGGCAAAGTTGCTCGCCGAGGCTGAGTTTTTCCATACGTTTACATCCAGAGGCGGCAAGCACATCCCCGGGTTCAGCACGATGCCACAGTGTGTAGCTAACTGTCCACATCATCTGACCTGTCATCAAGTCAGGTGATAGTTTGTGCCACTTTGTAAAAAGCAGGACTTTAAATTAGCTCAGTGTTGGTGTTCTCGCACAAAGAGACAAATGGTGTTCAAACATATTTCCCCCACAGATGATGAATAAACCTTCGACAGCAGCTGGATCCACCAGCCACCAATCAGGCTTTCACAAAGCTGTGGGGGGTTATGGAGCGATAAATGGGAAGCTGAAGCTGGAAGCAACACCAACGAAGAAGTAAAGTCAGGAGAAATGATCACAAACAGGTTCAAAATGTGTCGGTTAAAATAATGAAAGCAGCTCAAAACACCCAGATGACAGCTGCCTGGGATGTCCTTCAGACACGCGACCATAATCAGGCTGGTTATTCACACCGACCACGTGGTTATGCCCAGAGGAATCTGAATACCACTGCTTTATCAGATTATTTCCAGTTTACTGTGTTTTTCTGTGAACAGTGTAGGTTTTCATTCCAAATGTTTATGAGTATGTGCTATAAATAAACTGTGTGTGTCCTCGTCAGTCCAAGTGCAGCTTCACCCTAACACGCTCACCTAAAGCATCAAACTTTGGAAACAGAAACAAAAACATGTCCTTCAGTGATAAGAGTTGAATGAAGTCACACAGTCAAGCTTAACTTTAATTCCAGGCTGATCAGCTGATCGCAGTGCCAGCTGATACCCTTCTACTATCTTACTGATGAATCTAATAAAGTCTCCTATTAACCTGCAGTAACGTCTCCACGGCTGCCTTCAGTCATGCTGGTTTGCAGCCCGCTATCATTCTCACTGGTGCTCGCTCAGGTCTGTGCAGAGGTCGCGCTGCTGTTTCTGAATCTTTTCCACATGCACGCATGAAACTTTTTTTTTTTTTGGCAGTAATTTAACCCGTTATTGTACTAAATTCAGTAACGCCGTTACAGGTACAAATGTGCTGCTGTTTGCATTGCAAATCTTTAATGATCTGCATGAAGGAAGAGCAGGAAAAATCAAAGGCGCCTTTTTTTCTGCACACTTGTGCCTGAATCAGCCGACTCCAGTTCAAGTGGAGGGAAGGAAGCTGGATAGTGTAGTGGTAAGACTACACACCTTCGGAACGGGAGTCACAAGCTTGATTCCCACCCGGTCTCCAGTAAGGGTCCTGGCTAGACCCCCCACGCAAAAATACAAAACCCCAACCCCCGCAGCTATGTCTGCAGCCTGTCTGCAGCTTGGACACAAGAATTTCACTACACGTTGTACTCTGTATAATTGTCCATGTGACAAATAAAGGTTGTTTGTTTGTTAAAGGAAAGGGGGCATGGTTCTCAAAGCGTGGTCTGCAGGCCTGTAAGCGAATGAAGAAACTGCTGCTCAGTTTTTACTGCAAAGCGCAGTTTAACATCAAAGCAGCATTTCTTTAAAATATTACGAGTTCTGTGGTCAAGATTAAAGTACAACAAGGGCCACTGCTACAAACTGGACGTGCACATGCAAATGCGTCTCAATATCAGCCTGTCGGGTCAGGCGTGCAGCATCGGCTCTCCTGTGGTCCTGCTTCAGCATGTGTGCAGTTTTTGCCTTATTTGCACTCAGTCTGGAGAACACCTGGATGTCCACCAACCAAAGCGATTTAAACAAGGCACATGTCAGACAGCACTGATATTAATATTGAAATAAATGGCAAGTGAAGAGAAAGCCACCATTATCACCATGACATCAGTAACAACTTGTGCCAAACGTGTAAGACGGCCGTACGCTGCGGTTTGCTCACAGACCTACAGTGCCTCCTCTGAACCGCCCAGATAAGTTGCTGAGTCCTTAAGGAGGGGCTTCCTTACCTCCCTGAGAGGGCCTGTCTTCTTATCTGGCACCATCTCCTGTCTGGAAGCTCTACACTACCCTTATATTATCACCATCCACCTGCATGACAGCCAAGCATCACTGAGTGCACAGGAGAAAAGGAGGAGGCAGATGGCCTTCCACTGATAAAGACCACATTGTTTCCTCTGCTGTTACAGTGGGAAGAGCTCAGGACCTGCGCATCACATTATTATGACGCATTAGCTTAATGATTTTAAGGGAAATGCATATTTCACCTCAGTCATGAGTGAGGCGTTAAGAAGTGCCAACAAAACATAAAAACAGAACAGACGAAAACAAACTGGCAAAAAGCAGGTGCAGAAATATAAAAAATAACAAAGTTTGACTTGAAACTTGTTGTTCGTAACTTTCATGGATAGAATTTCCAGGCGCAGCAAAGTGTGGCCGGCGGTTTCTGGCTTGGTGGCCTCGGGATCACCTCTGTGCCTCTGGGCTTTATCAGGAAGTGACCTCTCGCTTAAACTGGAGGGTTTGCAGCCAAGCGTGAAGCAGCTGGCGTGAAACAGCTGGCAAGAAAAGTCAGAGGCCACAAAATGGTGTGTTAGGGAGGAGTTCAAGTATCTCTGGGTCGGGTTCACAAGTGGGTGGAGAGAGGAGCAGGAGTCAGCGGGGATCTGAACGCTGTACCAATCTTTACGGTGAAGAGAGCTGAGCGTGAAATCAAAGCTGTCGATTTACTGCTCCGTCTACGTTCCCGCCCTCGCCTACGATCGTGGATGCAAGCAGTGGTACCAAACAAACATTTGTGGTTGTTTGTTTCTTTTGTACACTTGAACACTACAGTGACCCTCAATGAGACGACAGTGCCAGCAGGGGCCCACAGCTCATTTAAGTGTGAACCCTGTTCCATCCAGCAGTAGTTGTAGTTCGTCGCCTGAGAGGGACTCAGAGTAAAGCTGCTACTCTTCTATAAGGACACCAGATGAGGTGGTTTGGGCATCGTAGGAATCATAGTCCTACCAGTAGGAGACCACAGGAAGACCTCGGGCACACTGGTCAGATTATGTTTCTCAGCCAGCTTGGTGACACCTCAGCGCTCGAGGAGGTCCCTGCTGAGACTGCTGCCTCTCAGATCAGCAGCAGAATATGGATGCATGGCTGAAAACCAGTGTTTAAATCAAAAAATGTATATGAGCCGCCAAGATTATTCTGACCGTGAGCCCACGACTACAGCAACAAGGTGAACTGTGCAGATTTTTCTCCTGTTACACACTTTGTCAGGAGTTTCCTGCCTCACAGTGAAGAAAACCATTTATTTCTTAGTTCTGGAAGTTTCATAGTAGATCCATCCACAGTTAATGATGATTCGCCTTTGCCATCACCTCTGTCAGCATCAACAGATTTATAGATGTGCATAGTGTCATTTATGCACTCACAATGAGATGTTGTATTTATAAAGGGACACCTTGAGAAAAACCCCAACGAATGAAAAGTTAAAGGCTGTTGGGCTTGCATTGACTCGGGCGTGCTCTCTGCATCGTGCAGAAACAGGACAGCGATAACTGCTTTGCATCAAATATGGAGACAAAATCTAAAGTGAGCAACTCAAGGACTCGCTTCAGTTTGGGATACTAAAATCTGAATGCAGCTCACTGAACTGGAGGTTTAGGACGGGTAAAGGAGACACACAACAGTTTCCTTCTTTCTTTCTCTTTAACCAAATGTTAAAATCAGGCAATGAACTATTTCATCCCACCTTTCTACTTACAGATATTATTTATTGAGTGTTTGCTGCTCTAAAACTCATCTTCATTAAATCAGCTCCTCGTGCAAATACAAAAAAATCTGCCTCTGATATTGAATAACCACAGCACGTAGCCCTCTCAACCTGACAACTTCACTGAAAATATCATAAATCACAAAAGCGGATGGCCAAATTATGCTAAAGAGCGCTAACTGATTAGCATTAATGTGCTGGCTTTCTCCCTCGGGCGCTGAGGCATAGCGGTGTGTTCCTCTGCCGACAGACAATACCATTAACCTTTGCAATTCAGGCTCTGCTGTGCGCGGGCAGGATCGCGGAGGCAGTGACCCCAAAAGTAGACGTTGCTACTGGGGCAACTGAGAGAGAAGGAGGGGGCGGAGAGAGGGGTACAAATGTTCTTCATAAAAACACAAACGCAGGAGAGTTATAGATCTAATCTGCTCCATGCATAAGCTTACTGTGTGTGTGTGTGTGTGTGTGTGTGTGTGTGTGTGTGTGTGTCCTGCTCTCTCTTTTACCATCAGCGCTGACTTTTTTCAATTGAATTGTGACCTGGGTGTAACCACGTATACGGTTATCTGAGCACAGGACACACTGATGCATCACTGACGGAGCTCGGTTACATTTCCTGAACACAGACGTCGAACCTTCTCCATCAGGACACGTTCGAGTTCCTCATCAGTCTCATACATGAACACTGGCCCTCATTTAGTCCTTTAAACTGTTCTGACAGACATCGTTCATCAGGCGGCTTCTGTTAGAAACCAGCTGGGGCTGTTTTGAAATGTAATGTGATTACAATAAGCAAACATACAGCAACATCAGAGCTTTTATTTCTATTTTGTTCTGAAATCTGTTCACTTTTCTTCACTTTCCACAGCAGGTTTGCTTGTTTTGGTTTACTCGTTAAGAGCTTTGGGTTCAGCTTTGTTAGTTTCAGTGTTGGGTTCAACGTTTTTAGTCGTGGAGTAAATTTCCACTAATCAACCGAACAACTACTTTCCTCAGTTTATATACACCAACTTATTGGAAGTTACACGTCTACTTTTTAATGCACAGGTACGATATTTAAACTACTTTCATATCCTGCTCTGTTTGCACACTACAGCTGGCTTTGACATTTATCTGTACTTTAATTTTAGTAACTGCACAGAACTGTTTTGGTAACGATCGTCCATGATGGAAATATGTAAAATTTTGTGTGTCTCCATCCTGTGTCCTCTTCTGCTTGTATAGGTGTTTTTTTGCTGCCTTTAGAACCAAATTTCCCCTGCGGGACAATTAAAGGATTATTCTATTCTATTCTATTCTATTCTATTCTATTCTATACATAAGTTCAGAGCAGTTATCTGGATACAAACACTTTGTGAATGCAGTTCATTTGCAGCCATCCAAAGTCTAGAGCTGATTTTTATTGTTCACAGCTGGTTTCTGTTTTTAGACACCTTTAGTTCACTAAAGTATCCTTGAAGATGATTTAACACTGGATTGATTTTCATCGCTTTTCTTTTGACCGAGCAGTAAACATCCAGTATAATCAGCCCCAAATTCATTTCAGTGATGTAAACAGAGGTCTGTACTTGAGCGCAGTAAGAGCGAGGCAGCGGACCTGGAGTCAGAAACTGGACGCATCTTTATCCTCTGGGTTTGCAGGACTGTAACATACTATGAAGTGACCACTAAGGCAAGCACGTCAAACTCATTTTATATGGTAGGCTCACTCTGAGCTTCAGGGGGCGGGACCAGTGAAACTCTGCGCTCTGTCAGTGTAAAGAAGTCTAACTGCACCCTCAGAAACCCCAAAGTGAGAAAGTTCAACTTTAGCTCATCTCAGATACATGACGGTATAATCAACACGACTCTTTGGGCTTAAACTGTAAGAAATTAATTCTTGTGAATTAAAAAAGAAACATTTTCATATTAAACACTGAAAAAACGAAACTTTTCTGTCATGTAAACGTATGTTTAACCGAGTTACTGTGGTGTAGTATGAATGATCATGGGGTAGGGCTGTTCGATATAACGATATATAAACGTCTGTTTCTGTGCAAATATTTTTTCATTTTGATGGTCACTGTAGTGGCTATATTAATTTCTTAAAGTTCTCTCTTTCTCTTATATTTAATATAACCACACTACAGATGGACAAGCGCCTGTTTTTATGTGTTGTCGTTAGCAACAGAGACGGTAACACCATCGCGTGTCCGCTTGTTTATGTTGCACATAAACCTTTCAGAATAAAGCTCAAGATCCTGTTGAGCTGGAAACATTTCAGCAACCCGAGATTGACAGAATTTACAGAAAATGTTAAATTTTTGTGATTTATCTCGTTATCGGACGATAGATGTCTTATATCGGGATATGAGATTTTGGTCATACAGCCCTATCATGGGGGAGGTCTTTATTAATAAGAAGCGCTGTAAAACATCCATTGGGTCAGACTGGAGTCAGCGGTGGCCTGATTCTGGGCCCCGGGCCTTATGTCTGACACCTCTGCATCAAGGTGTCTTGATGTTCAGACTCAAACATCCAGGTAAGTAAATCCCAAAAGATTGATTCTGTTCATCTGTTTCATCATCATCCAAGTGACTTCTTCAGTCTGAGCTGACTTGATCAGTGGTTGTTGATCAATATTCATGATGATTTGCATATTAATGATCAATGAACTGACCTCCCAGCCCATTGTTCCTTCAGTGTTCTGGTTTCAGTCATTATGCAAATGTCCTGTTTATAAGGTTGAAACCTGCAGTCAGCTGAGACTGAAGACGTCGCCTGGATGATGATGATGATGTAAACATGAAGATGAACAGAATCGACCTTTTGGCCTCTGCATTGGGGAAAAACTACCTGAGTTTTGAGCACTGAAGATGCCTCTCGGATGACGGGTGAAAGATCCTAATGATCAAAATATTCCAGCTGTTTTCAGTTCAAGCACTTAAAACTGCCATGACCTGGAGGACTGAGAAGCTGCAGACCTACTGACAGAGTGAAGACACCCCAGAGGATTAAATGCAAAGCAACTTCAGATTTAGGCTTTTCTGTTCATGTAGTCCAAAGTAACTGGCAAATAAAAGCAGTGTAGCCTGCACACTGACTGAGTGAAGCAGACCTGTGAGATCTCTTTATAGCCACAAACCCAACAAGAGGCTGGAATTTAGACATTAGAATATCAGTTTAACATAATCAAAACTGTGAGTTACAAGGATTTCTGGGCTGTGAGTGTCTACATAATAACAAATCACTGCCAATCTAACAAACACTCATTTAAAATGAGGATCATTTAACACCAGTTTCACACTGGTTTAACACCAGTGATTGTCTGAGAGAAACGCGACACTCTCGTGATAAGTTGGCGTGAAAGCGAAGCCTTTCCCGACTGAAGCGCCGTAAAGCCGCTTACCTCCCGTTTCTGTGGCATGAATTTCTTCCATGCTGCTTTACAGGCTTTGCTGCTACGCGAACAATAAACTATGTGCAGACCTGTTTCTAAACATGAAGAACATTCCAACACAAAAGCGGTTCTTTTATATTTGAAGCCACAACAGTTAATCCCCTGTAGCGGGCCAGGTTTGATGTAACTGGGTTAAAGTAATACGATTATGAATTGTAGCTTGACGCACACGGACAGATTTGTCCTGCCGAGCTCACCCAGCTGTTTAAAATTCCTGTCAAATCAACGTATCCAACAAGCAGGACCAACGCTCACGCCTTCATTAGCTCCTGATCACACTGACTGTGGCTCACCTGGTACTGCGGGTAGTTGTAAAGGTTTCCATAGTAGGTGGGGTAGCGCGAAGGCTGGTAGAAATTGTAATAGGGGGTTTCCAGCAGGAGGTCAGACGGTCCCTCGGTATGAGCCCTGGCAGCGGCTGATGGGCTGGGGGACGATGCTGAGCGGGTCCCTGGACACAAAAACAAACAAATCACGATGAGACCGCGAGGATGAAGAGTAAAGTGTGTGGCTGGTTGTTTCAGCACTGTCAGGTAATTTAACATATGATGTTCAGGATGTTTTCAAACGCTCGTGTTTGTGTTTTGTTGCAGTTTTAACAAGGAAACAAGTCTCGTTACGCCCGTCTCACATTTTACTGATGCTAAAATGTAACAATTAACTTCTCTCAGCATTTAAGTTACACTTGTTCAGATCATTAAAGGAGACAGAAAGAGTTCATTTTGAAACATGCTGCCCAACAGCTCCATCTTCAGGTGACAGCTGTACTTGGTGTCAAACATACAATTGTCATTTTTCAGGATGAAGATGACCATTAAGTCATCATTACTCACTCTCGGTTGTACGTTTCTTATCAGCAAGGACACATTCTTCCCAGGCAGACCCTGATCTTTGCACAGGGAAGACACTGTGCACACTGGAGCCAAACATGATCACATTTACTGTCCCAACTCCTGCTCCACACAGTGCTCCACTCCTTTTTATACCTCAATCTTCATCTCTACCCCCCCGTTCCCTCAAAATAAAAGGAACACACATACAAACATACAAAGTGCAAGATAAGAGCAGCCTTGATCCAAAATCACATTCAAGCGCTATCAGCGAAACACTCTTCTGTGTCAGCTTCCACGCAACCTGGAAGAAAAACTCAAGGACATATTTTCAAGTTTCCAGTGTCCTTTGTTATCACAGAGTCTCTTGTTCTCGTCTAGAAACGTGTTCAGTCCACAGGATGTTGTTCAGCCTTGGATTAGCAATAACACCAATTAACATTTTAAAAAAGCAACAACATTAATTCACTGAGGGGTAACTGGTTTATCTAGACAGGCACACAACAGAGAAGGAGGGAGTGCAGGCAGGTGGATGCTTCTCAGACCAGCACATGAACAAAGTGACTTGCAGCTGAAGTGCAGGCAGTAACACTGACCTGTGTCCAGACCTCACAGGTGAAAAGGTGTCTTTGAGAGAATTAACTGGAATTATTTCAGACACTTTTGACACGTTAATAGCATTGTTTTTGTTTTTGTTTTTGTTTAATAACTAAAAACACTGGAGATCTCTAATAATAAGATTCATAACACAACAAAATCTGACGAGGTCCATGTAACACGAGGTTACCTGTGACAGCAGAGGTGGGGTGGCTGGTAGGTGTCGGGGACCGTCCCTCCACAGAGAACAGGCAGTCTGCTCCAACTTCATTCTTGACCATCATCTCAGAACCGGACAGAGACACTGGACTACACATCCCAAGCTCTTCTTCTTGGGCCTGCTGCCTCCTCAGGGCAACCTGGAAGGGAGGAGAGGTTTGATAAGGAACCGCGAGCATGAAACAAACATTGCCCTTATCTGCTGACTTCCCAGAACAGATTTAAACAGAGGCTCGTCTGAAAATTGTAATTACACCTGATTAGACAATAATAAGATTGTTTGTGTGCAGATAAACTGTTGATATCGCCATAAAACAAGAGATATTGAAAACACGCTCCTGGCTGCTGAGCGAGATGAAACCAGCAGCTCTTTGTTGTTTATAATTCTTCAAAAACTGTTTAACAACCGACTGGAAAAATTTATAGATAAACATAAACTACTCACTGAGAGTCAGTACGGATTCAGATCAAGCAGATCAACATCATCGGCACTATTAGATTCAATAGAATACATCACAAATTCCATAGACAAAAAGCAATATGTGGCTGGGTTATTCATAGACTTGACAAAGGCATTTGACACTATAGATCATGATATATTAATAAGAAAACTGGAACGTTATGGTGTCAGAGGGGGTTTTAGATTGGGTCCGGAGTTATTTAAGTGACAGGAAGCAGTTTGTGAAAATAAATGGTGGTTGCTCCTTATGTATGGACATTGCTTGTGGTGTACCCCAAGGGTCAGTTTTGGGTCCAAAATTCTTCAACTTGTACATTAACGACATCTGTAAAGTGTCCAAAGTATTAAAAATGGTTCTCTTTGCTGACGATACAAACATTTTTTGCTCTGGTGATGATCTGCAGAATTTATTGGAGGATATGACTAATGAAATAAGTAAAGTGAAGTTCTGGCTTGATAAAAACAAATTATCATTAAATTTGAATAAATCTAAACTTATGTTATTTGGAAATAGTAGTTTAAATACAAATGCAAAGATTCAAATAAATGGTGTTGATATTGAAAGAGTCAGTGAAAATAAATTTCTGGGGGTAATAATAGATGAAAAACTTAACTGGAGAGCTCACGTAAGATATATTCATTCCAAAGTATCACGAAGCATTGCAGTACTAAACAAGGCAAAACAGGTATTCGACAGAACATCACTTCATATTCTCTACTGTTCACTGGTTTCACCATACTTAAGCTATTGTGCAGAGGTCTGGGGCAATAACTATAAAACCACATTACATTCACTTTTTACTCTTCAAAAAAAGCAATTCGAATCATCCACAATGCAGGTTATAGGGAACATACAAACTCACTATTTTTGCAGTCTGAAATATTGAAAATTGACGATCTAGTGAAATTCCAAACAGCACAAATTCTATTCAAAGCAAAAAATAAAGAACTGCCAGGAAATATTCAGAGTATGTTTGTTTTGAAAGAAGGAAGTTATAATTTAAGGGTTTTTGTAACTTCAAAACAGGGAAGGTCCGTACTACAAGAAAAGGCTTTTGTGTTTCTGTTCATGGAGTGAAACTGTGGAACAAACTGAATATGGAATTAAAGCAACGTCCAAACACAAAACAGTTCAAAAAGAGTTATAAAAATATGATCTTGAAATTATGTGAATGTCTCTATTAAAAGATGTACAGGATATAGTATATTAGAAATCTGTTCACTATTTTTATTACAAATTATATCAGTAAGGAAGCTGACTAAATATTGAATGATAATTTATGGCAAAGGGGTGGGATCAAATAAGTGTGTACTTCTTCCCTTTCAACGTGTAAATGAATCAGAATGGTAGCAATATTGAAATGTACTGATTTTTGTATAGTATTTTTTTCTCTCTCTTATTTTCTTTTCTAAGTGTACGTGTATATTGTTTACATGTTTGAAATAAATTAACAAACAATCAATGACTGGTGTAATCAATCAGGCCATCGGCTCAGCTTTCTGTAAACTGACAGCTCTGTGCATCGATGTATCTCAGGGTCAAGAGTAAAACATGATGTTTTACCCAGTTAAAAAGACATTTTAATTCTTTATCTGCTCATTTTGTTAGTATCAGTTCACCGTAAGAGTCACTTTCAAGCAGAAATTCCAAATAACTTATTTAAACAGTTTTCACACACCTGACCGCGCTAGACCAAATTATTCATCTCTTCTTTAGAAAATGAGGAAATTATCCAGCACTACTGACTTTAAAAGCCACTGATTTCTAAATTTTGCTGCGTTTCCTGCTAAAAAAAAGTTTTCAATAGGATTAAATACAGTCTATTTAAAAAAGACAATAAACTTCAGTTATTAAAGTGTTCTTTACAGGATAGATCATTAAAAGTGAGAGCAGAGACTATGTTCTTTAATATAAATCTCATGTTAACTGTACTATTATTCTTTGCTTGTTCTGTAATATAAAACTCAATAAACAATGTTTAAAAAAAGTGAGAGCAGAATCAACAACATGGATTTAAAGAAGCTCAAAGAAAAAACAGTAGATATCAATGTGGGGAAATACTGGAAGAACCAACAAAAATATTCTTTGCAAGAAAAAAAACATGTGGTTATTTTTAGTAACTTAATACATTTAAAATGTTATTTTACTCTTAAATTGTCACTTTAAATTACAAAGTTACAAATGAATTCACTTTGCTTTTTGTAAGTATCTTATAAATGTGAGCAGCTGCTGGAACATTTTAACCCTGAACTTTAGCTCCGTGCGGCAGCTAACTGTTAGCTCTGTACGAACTTGGCTAGCTGCTTTCTGGGTGGTTATTACTAATGAACAGACTCACCCGCAGCAAACAGGGTTTAAAAGTCCACAGACATAAATAGAAAGTCCCAAACAGCCTGTGTGGCTGTGTGTGGTCACAAAACCTTTGGCTTGGTGTTAAAAAGCAGTTTTGTTCTTAGCTGCAGCTAGCCGCGCTAACGGGCGCCTAAACTGAGTTACCTGGGCCGCCATGACTCTCTGTCTCTCCGCGATCAGTTTGCATTTGGGACACTGTCAGTCCCTCCAGTTGCAAAAGCGCTTGTGTCCCTTCAGTGGAGACACGTATCCGTGATTTCTACAGCGGGAGCACTTGGGCATCCTGGGGGATTTCTTGGCTTTGGGGGACATTGGTCCGCTGCAATCCGGTACCTGCTTACTCTGTTTGTCCTGGCTCATGGGTCCTGGCAATAAGGAGTGCTGATAACTGTTGGACCTGCCCAGAGAAGACGTGTGCACACGGACAGGTCTGCTGCTGAGCCCAAGCAGAGGCTGGCTGATAAGATATGCACTGGTGCCAGGCTGGAGGCTGTAAGGTCCCTGTCCCTCCACACCCTGCTTTTTGGTTTTTTTCCGGAAGGCCTGGGATCCAGTGGGAGGAAACAATGCGGGGGAGAGAGCTGCAAGTACAGAAGCATCATTCTGCAGGCCTCCCGTTTTTCTCTCTGCAGTCACGAGTTAAAAATATTGACTCAAAAACACAATTTAAAATTCAATACAATTCTTCTTATGAGGTGCAGGGACCAGAAAAGTGTCCTCAGAGGCCACCTGATGGCTTTGCAGAGTGAAAAGAGGCACTCTTTGGACTTTAACTCAGTCTGTGCCAGCTTTGCAGTCTGAAGGACCAACGCGTGGGCCAAGTAGGTAACAGAATATAACCATGACTCTGTGTTATAATCTGAAGATTTAACTTAACTACGGTTCATGCCAATTATCCCCCAAATTAAATACAGGAAATTGTTCTGCCTGTCAAATTAAAATAACTATTACTATCAGTGTAATATTCTTTATAGTATCTTCCCACTGAAACATATTTATTGCAGTGTTTTTCCCACCTTGGCTGCCGGTGAATTAATTAATTGCTCAGCTTGACTGAGCTGAAACTGAGCTGACCTCCGCACCGTCAGTCAGCCCGGTGGATTTATAGACAGGGAGTGAGGTGAAGCTCAGAGGCAGCCAATTAAAATCCTTACAGCCAAACGGAGGGGGGATAAAACAAAGTTGCCAATTAAAAAGCAGCCCCGAATCACTGAGTCAAAATAAATAGCTGCTACACTTCACTGGCTCAGGTCCTAAAGTAACTGAAAGCAGGGCTGCAACACTGCGTTTAATTGCCTCTAAAGGTTATAATGACAGATTATAATGCAGTGATAAAGTCTGCAGTTTAATGCAGGTAACATCTCCATTAGTCTGAATCCAGTCCAAGCAGGCCTGTAAAACACAGCAGACCAACATGGAAAACGTATGTGCCTATCATCCACCGCTCTATAATAAATATGAATAAATGCTGCCTCTCAGCAGCTCAGAGAGAGACACTTATTTTGAAATGATCATCAGTGTAAAATGAACAGTAGAGCCAATAAAAGCCAACTATGTAATCCAGCCCCCACAATGATTTATGCTTTAAACTGAGTATACGATGCAACAAGAAGTAGGTATGAAGTTGGCTTTGAATACCTGTAGTTAGGTCTCAGACCTTCCTTTTGCAATGGTCTGTGTCCTAATAGAGGTTTGTTTGCATTGATGAAGCAGTGAAATGAAATGATGAATGGCCACGCAAATAACCTTGTCTTTATATATTTAATTTACCTGGGTGGACACAAAGAGATGTGAAAACCAATTTGTGCCACTGAAAGTGAAAGCATATAAAGAGTTTCTTTTATTTTCGACACTTTAGTCTCTGAAATGTTTCTGAAGCTTTCCGTGTGTAGCTGCTGCTTCACTGTTATTATGTATTATATTGATATTTTCCCCCGTTGATACCTTTTAGCTACAACCATGAACTCAGTCTTCAGTTTCTTTTGTACTCTCTATGCGCCAGTGTCTTTTTAATTATTTTCTTTTCATTCTTATTTTCTATGCATTTAGTTCTATTTGTGATTGCACATTAACTGAATTTTAAGGGAAAATGATGGCATATTAAACAGAATGGAAAGATATATTAGCTCTGCCACATTTAAAAGGCATGAAAGTCTTTTATCCCAGCACGGTATGTATTAAATTGTTATCAAGAAAGTTTAAATCTCAGTCAATTCACAATCACGAATCAGCTTAAAGAAGAAGTCGTCACCGTTTCCGAGAAGTCACTGAAGGCAGCATTGCCTAGCAACGGTGCCGTTTAGTTTCTCGCGCCGGGCTATCCGCGGAAACTTTAGCTAACTTTGTGTGAGACACAATGCCCAGAAAGACGGAGAGAAAAGGCAGCGACAAACGAGATGGAAACAAGAAGACACCGAAAAAGGAAAACTCCGAGTTTCCTGCAGAGAAAAGCGGGTCTGCGGACAAAGAGAAGGACCTCTACCTGACACAGATAGCGTATTTAACCGACGAGTTGGAGCGGTGAGCCGTTTAAGTTTACCGTAATGTTTAGAGTGATTGTGTGTGCAGTACAAAGCACTTTGTAATGATATCTTAAATATGTTTTATTTGCTAACTCGATCTAATGTTGCATTAGCATAATGGAGGCTGAATTTACAAAGCTTCATTGAAATGAACTGATTTTACAAGCTACAGTGAGACCTTCATTCTTTGGTGCGCTCAGATAATAACTAAGGACAATAATGTTTTATTTTTCATCCCAAAATACCCCATCTTGGGTGGGGATGGAAGCAAATTCTCTTAAAATGCCATTAAACTTGTACTTATACTCTGCACAGCCAAAACAATTAAAGAAAGAAACAAATAATCCCATAGTCCGAAATATGATTGAAGTTTGGTTTACAATAAAAGAAATGATGAATATTAAGAATAATCTCTCTCAGTTTAGTCCTATTTGGGAAATGCTTTATTTGCACCAGGAAATTTGGACGCAGGGTTCCAGGGTTGGGCAGAAAAAGGTGTTAGGAAAGTGGGTGATCTTTTTTGTGATGGAATAATGGTTTCATTTGAGGATTTAGTTTCAAAAGTATTTACAGATTAGAAGCTTCATTTCTTCCATGCAAAATCAGTTTCTCAGCCTTCCCCAGTTAAGTAAGTTAGAGGAGTTAATGGTGGGAAAAGGTGGTAATAAAGGCTTAATTTAATTTCAACATTCTATAACTGGATTGTCTCTGCCTCTCCAGAAACATCAGTTTCTAAGTTAGAAGCTTGGAGAAAGGACCTAAATATTAATATTTCTGAGGAGACATGGAAGTCAATTTGCTTAAAATCACAAAAACAATCGATTAATAGTAACCTAAAGTTATTACAATACAATTGGATCATGCAAACATATGTAACACCGGTGAAATTGAACAAATATAATAACAGAATTCCAGATACATGTTTTAAATGTGGAGAAGCCCGTGGAACATTTTTCCATTTTGGATGATGCAGAATTGTTGTGCTGTGCTAGCTATTTCTTTTTCTTCCCTTTTTGTTTCCTTCAGTATGTATAAATGCCACATATTGTACTAATGTATGCACATTTCATGTGTTTTTATTTGATGTAGGTTTGGGAGAGCAGGGATGGGAGCTGAGGGGGTAAAAGTGTTCTATTTACTGCGGCATATTACTGAACAAACCTTTGTATGCTGTTGCAAAAAGCAATAAAAATTTATTTAAAAAAGAAAAGAAAGTAAATTGTAGTGTGAGACTCGTGTTTCTCACACTGCTTTGTGGTGACTTTGAAACTAACCAAGGTTCAAAAAGAATATTAAAGTATTTCAGGCAAGTTGATTGTCTTGTGTCAGTAATTTTAGGTGCTTACTGTCAGAATTTTCTCAAAAGAAAGAAAATTAAGTGTTGAAAGTGTCTGTTTGTTTTTCAAGTATTGGAAACTTGCTTTTTCTAAAAAAAAAAGTTCATTTGGATTTGGTACATGTCACACTGGGAATATTTTTTAGGGTTTTCCAGCTTTAATATCTGTCAAAACATTCACCTGATGTGGCCTGTTTTAAAGATATTTTGTATTTGAGAAGCTGGAAATAAAATATCACTCCCACACCTGCAAAACTGTGGTTTCTACAGGCCTCGAGACCTTCACATATTTATTTGTTTCAGGCATCCATCGGTCTGAGTGAGCTTGAGGTCACTCAGACAGTGCATGCTCTGCTCGAGCTGTAGAGCTGCTTCAAATCCAGAAAAGGCCAGATGCAGTTTATAAATCGTTGAAGCTGTCATCCTTAACCCCTCAGATATCAGCTGAAATGTGATGACCTTGTGAGACAGAGGAAAGACTTGCTGACTCAGCGCAGCACACTGGAGCAGGAGAACAGAGACACGATCGCGTACCTGAAGCGTTCCCTGTTGGAGAAGGAGGACGAGGTGGGCGAGCTGTCGCAGCGGCTGCAGAACCAGCTGCAGGCTTCAGATCAGGAAAGAGACGCCCTGCAGCTGCGGCACAGCCGGGAGAGGCAGGAGCTACAGAACCGCATCGATGAGCTTATCAAAGAAAACACAGCACTCGGTAAAAGTTCAGCTCTTAGCATGTAGCCCACCAGAGTTTACCACAGGGTATCCACGTAAACATCAAAGTGATGGTAGGGATTCGATTTTTAAAATAATAATAAGGATTTTTTTTTAAATAAAAGATGAAATTTCTGGATCTTCCTCCCTTTGTGAACATATGCTTTCACAATCATTACAAAATATCACTCCATTCTTTTGTTTGAAAGTTTTACGTGTAACTAATTTTAATGGCATCTGGTCAAACGACTGGTATGAGTTCAGTTTATACAGAGACATATTTTCCTCAATAATCAATTATTTGAATAAATAAATCTTTGATTTTATACATTTCAGATGGATTTTACTCCAAAGTATTTGTTCATATTTATGAGGGTGGTGTGTGTCCCTGTCTGTGTAGCATTAATAAAGCTCTGTGGGGGAATCTTAATGATTACATTATTTGGAATCTCGTGATATTTTAAATATGTTAAATTAAATATGTCTTTGCATTTCAGGAGAATATACATTTTCCATTTAACTTTCTGAAGCCTGTTCTTAAACATTAGTTTAATGTTGTATCATACCATGAAGTGTCTGCCACAAGAATTCAAATGTGGGAACTCAAAAGTTTTCCTTCCAATTAAAGCCTTTTTGTTTTTTCTCAAATATAGAAATTAATAATACTAAAATTTAAAAAAAGGTTTTACTTTTGGAAAGGCTGAAAAGAGCTGACAGTGATTTGCTGGAAGAGGCCTCGATCAGCCTCTCCCTGCCAAAGATGTTAAAAGGAGCTCAGCTTTATAGTATTCCTATATTTATAGTATTCCTTGAAAATCCAGCCCAGATTTCTTTTGGATGCAAGTGTTTCCAGCAGGAACCATTAAACTTTCAGGAGGTTTATTTCAGCAAAGACTGGCTTCAGGGAATGATTTAAACTCTCCTCTTCTCTCCTCTAGCAGAGAGGTTTGCAAGCCTGGAGGCGTTTCAGGGGCAAAAGGAGGAGATGATGTCCAGCTTAGAGTCTCTGGAGAAGCAGCTGGCAAGTCAGAAGGAAGAGCACAAGGATGACATTCACAGCCTGGAGATGAAAGCGCTGCTGGAAAAGAGGAGGTGGAATCCACTTTTAGTACATAAAAATCACAGCACAGACTCGTTCCATTACCCGGGTCGAGTCCACTCGTAGAAACTAGTTTAAGTTCAGACTGTAAACAAATCCGTGTCATCGCAGCAACTCGCAGCTTGTCTTCAGGACGACATGTTAATCCTGCCTCTGTAGCACGAATGTTTTTTCCTTTATGTCATCCTCGTCCCACCAAGGGTCGTGTTCCTTTGAAGCTCTGAACCTGCAGGCATAAATTTAAGGGCATAAAATAAGTTTTCTCTCACCCCAACCAATCACAGCAGATGGCCCCGCCCCTCCCTGAGCCTGGTTCTGCTGGAGGTTTCTTCCTGTTAAAAGGGAGTTTTTCCTTCCCACTGTCGCCAAAGTGCTGCTCATAGGGGGTCATATGATTGTTGGGTTTTTCTCTGCATATCTATGAAGCGCCTTGAGGCGACTTTTGTTGTGATTTGGCGCTATATAAATAAAATTGAATTGAATAAAATGGCTAATATATGAGAACACTCACCTTATCTACTGCACAGCAAATACACAAATATCGTCAGTGTCTCCTCACAAGGCTGCATACCTGAATTATCCACCTAAAATACCCTCTGACTTTACCTCCTTTGTCTTGTGTCCTGCCAAAGATTGGAGAGGGAGATGGAGTCTCACGCTGCAGCCATGGCAGCAGAGGTGCAGCTCCTGGTGGACCAGAAAGTCCCGGAGACGACCAGGCTGGCGCTGCAGGAGAACGCGGAGGTGAAAGCTTGCGTGGGGCAGCTGTCGGAGCAGGTGCAGATCCTGATGGAGGAGAATGCCGCCCTGCGGGGCTGCAAGAGTCAGCTCAGCACGGATGTGGAAAGCCTGGAAGAAATGCTCAGAGAGACGTCACGCACCAGCTGCGTCCGTAAGAAGGTAAGAGAAGGAATTCTTAATGTCTTTAAGTTTAACTTAATATTTTAAATGCAGTGTAACCACAGTCATGCTTCACTGTCCACTCAGATTACAGTGGCTTCAAATAATCCACGTTTTATTTAGTCAAATCAAGGTTACTGAAAAGTGGACCAGCATTAGACAGTGTGCTCCCACTGCCAGTCCCTTTCATCGTGTTTAACGCCAACATTTTCTTAACATGACAAACAAGGGATTCACTCTAAATCCATACCCAACTCTCTCCATCAGGTGGTGGAGCAGCTCACAGAGAAGTGCCAGCAGCTGCAGGCGGAGCAGAAGGACTGCAGGCAGCAGCTCGAGCAGCTTCAGACCGAACACGCAGGAGCCCTGGGCAAGATGGAGGCGCTGAGGTCAAAGTTCACTCTGCCGTCCGTACAGATGAGTCTCACTCAGGTTCACGTTCATGTTAATGAAAGCAAAGCAGCAGGTGCAGTTATTACACATACGGGCTCGTAGTCTCATTTGTGGTACGTTTATATGCAAGCGATAACTCCACAGTGAGATTCATCAATAATAAGTAATCAAATAAATCAATAACAACAGAGACACAAAAGAGACAGACAGGAAACATAAAAGCACTGAATCCTGTTACTGGTAGCAGCTGATGGCTGGATCATGATGATGAGGCCTCCCTGAACGAGACAAGAAAACACCCACAGTACTTTATAGTTTATTCCTTTTTTACTTATGATTGCTGGAAAATTCATGTATTAATATTTAAAAATAGAAAAATATTTGTGCACTCATTTTTGTTTTACTTCAATACAAAGACATAAACTAGTATTTTACATTAGTGCAGCAGAAATACAGAAATTTGCCAGCTGAACTTTAGAAATTAAATGAGCTTATGTGTTTTTAAAGATACAGAAACGGCCTTGGTGGCTTACTGAATGTAATAAAAACAGCACAGCAGATCCCCAAAGACATTAAAGTGGCTCAGTATAGCAGAGGGAGGCACAGAGCAGAGCGCAGTGCAAAGAAGAGCTGTCATTTAACACTGACACGAAGGTTGATGGTTTATTTGAAATGACAGAGACTGTGAGTACACTGCTAACGTTACAGTTACTTTATGTGTTTAATGTTAGCTGCTGCAAACATTTTGATTGATTCCACATCCACACTGTGCTGTCTCACACAAAAATGTGCATCTCAGGGGATCATGAACTCGTGCAGCACGAATTCTGGATGCAGGTCTTTGAGCTGTGTCGTTTTTCCTGTGCTTGTGCACTTCCTTCTTCTGATTCAGCTGTAAGGACAGACTTGAACACTTGTCCCTTCACCTCAGTACAAACACTACAGAACAGAAACAACATTGATGGCGTTTTCAGGATTTTAAGTGTTCGTCCTGGTGACATCTGCACTACTCTCTTACAAGTGTGATTTTGCTTGAAGCATCTGAGCTGCCACAGGAAACAGAGCCTGCTGATCTCAGCCCAGGTACCTGTTCTCCTCCAACACATCAGGGACATAAGACACTCATCTGAAGTGCTGTTTTTGCGTTAAACTGTTGGTTAGCATGCGAGGAAAGAAGGTTGCTAGCCCAGACTATTGACTAATAAATTAGTCTCCATCAGATGTTATCGTTTGCTTGTTTAGATCTTCATTTTATTGTAAAAAGGTAAAATCAGTGCTACAGTAAAGATAAACCGAGAACCTCCCCACGCTGTCTCGTTTCTCATATTTTATTAAATCATGTTTCACTTCAGCCGACCTTCATCAGGTACAAAAACCAGTGTTTTCAAAATGTTCACTCCCATCCACCCGGCAGAATTCCAATTAGGGAATATTGGATGTTGAAACACTTGACACGCTGTTAATCAGATGATGGCACATTATAATAAAAACACAGGAACAGACTCACTAACAGGAAGAAGGATGAAGGATATCTGCTTCCATCGGTGGGGTGAGTGGGGTCTGCTGTGGGCTAATACTGCAGCTACTGCTGCACAGGCTCTGATAATGTGGTTCTCAGAAGGAATAACTAAGCGTTTAAAAGGGAGGCCTGTTGGGTGGAGAATGTTTTTCCTTGACTCAGCTTATTGTCATCATGCTTGCTTAGTTCAGACACAACCAAACTTGGTGTGTGGGTGTGCGCCGTGTCTCCCAGAGCTGGAAGATAAAGCGTGTTTCTGCAGACAAGGCTGCGTTTAATATGTCGGCTGTTAGATCACTCCTGTGCTCCTGTAAACGGCAGCGTGCATGTGTCAGGCCGCGGCCTTGATGTCTGCTGAGGCTCGTTCACATCTTATCAGCAAGTTTTTGGACAATGACCATTTTTGTAGCTTTGGCTCTGTGTGCATGTCAACTGAAACTGCCAAGAAGTGAACACTTTCAGCTTGGCTTCAACAACTGCATCAACCGTTTCAGGATTATAAACACTTTTATACACAACTCCATCATCAGAGGCTCAGGAAGTGGCAGATAAAAAACGTTTTTTATCTGCACATGAAAACATGAAAACTTGATGTTGATGGAAGTGAAGTTGGCCGTCGTTAGACTGGAAATAAAGGCTCGTAATAAAGAGATGCGATGCAAGGTGCAGGTGACTGCTGGTTTTCTTTGTTGTTTTGGTGTAAAATCATGTTTCTGATCTGGAGTTTTGCTCATTTGGAGTTCAAATGATGAGGAAGAGAAAACATCTGTGTCCTGTGACAGTTTGGTTTGGACCACGGTTCACAGCCATGGTTCTGGTTCATCCCTTCAGGTGCACGGGGGTGCAGCGGTTACTACTGTGGCCTCACATCAGGAAGGTCCTGATTCCAAATCCACTGCCCGGCCGAGACCTTTACAGACTTGTATGTCTGCTCACTCTTCTACAGTTCCCTTCTTCCTCCCACAGTCCAAAGACACGTTAAACTTAGTGGTTCTGAACTGGTCATAGGTGTGACTCGT
>NW_024582404.1:2666921-2668686 GCF_018398535.1 Haplochromis burtoni | reverse complement strand
AGGAGGTGACCTTTTCAGAGGGAGTGCTGTTTCATGTCATGTAGCAGCCAGAGTTCATTTCCTTGGTCACTGACAGGCTGACAACATCACTCAGCTCCGTGTTGTTTCATTGGCTCAAAAACAAACGGTTGCTGCAGGAAGCAGAAGTTTTGTATTGATTATGGAGCTTAAAGCTCTCTGTAAGACTTCTGTGACACAGGAAAAAGCCGGGGTGTTGTTTAGTAAATAAAAAACAGGGACATACTGTGATTGTAGCTTCAGATTAAAATATGTGAGTTCAAATTGGACTCTTGTGTTTTTCCTTGTTTTGTCCTTTTGCTCTAAATGCTGTAATTCAGTCCATGGTCTCCACACATGGATCTTTCTGATGTCACTGGGAGTGGATGTCCCTATTGGATGTCTGCAGGTGCTCAACTTGGGCCGAAGCCAACATGGAGACGCCTTCAACCTGCATTCTTTTGATCAGACACCAGGGGGCGATCGTTGTGGTTCCAAATACAGAGGAACACTTCCCTCTTTATGCGTATGCTCATTGGCTACATACGTTCACCTGAACAATAGAAACCAGCCTACAGTTCAACCACACAATGAATGAAAACTTTGAAATGGGACGAGGGCTGCGTCACGCCTCTGTCATCTTCACTGGGGACAGACTGGTTAACAATGCCGGAGCAAAGTTTTTTCATTTAATGGCTGATGTCAGAAAAGTGTTTGCTTGGTTAAAAATACACTCGTCAGTAAAGTGCTTGACAGGATTGGACAGGACAAAGAAAAGATGCAACTGTTCAGTAATTACCAGCTTTAAAAAACAGAAAACTCTGGGACACACACTTTTAACAACAAATTAAAATGTTAGTAACCCTGGTTATTAATTGGGTCACCTCTTTGAATATAAACACGTTGCGATCTTTGCAGTTTTTCAGAATACGTTTTGTTTGCTGTTTGTTTCTGAGAGTCCCCGCAGTGTTCCCGTCATCAGCGTGTCTGACTGAGCGGCCGTTGCTCACAGAAAAGTCCTGCGTGTCCTGTCAGGTTGTCTTCCACACTTTGCCGTGGTGCTAAGTGCCCTGATAGCCCGCGGGGCTGTGGACGGGCTAAATACCGGCGTAATTGTCTGCTCAGGGCACAAGCACCGCTGTAATGCGTTGTACAACCACCATTAACACAGGCCTGGGGCTGTGGAGACATTAAATGGCCAGGGCTGTGTAGTTTATGTCCTCTTCCCCTCACTCTCTATTTCTCTTTCCCTCTCACACACACACACACACACACACACACACACACACACACACACACACACACACACACACACACTCACATTGTCCTGCTCTGAGGGGCTTAAAAGGAAATGAAATGTGATCCTATTGGCTGCTGTTTCATCTTTGATTTTCTTTGATGTGCTGCATCAGTCTTTGTTGCTCAGGACGTTTGGATTAGCTTTAGTTTGTATCTGTAGTTCAGGAACTTTATTAGCGGCAGCGTCTCGACCCGGTGAGCAAACAGAACAATCAGACTGAAGCGTTTCTGAGCCACAGTTACATAATGAGACCTAAATGTCTGACACTTATTCACTCAGAAAATACACATTTTTGTCATGTTTTCTGTTGTACTTTCACTTATATCGTCTGAGATCTTAAAGCTTTAGACAGTTAACTTTAACATTTAACGATTAAAGGTCCTGATGTTCTCGTTCGGTTGCCTTGAGTTTGTTTTCATGAATGAAAAACCTGGTGCACTGATTTTTTTCCTGTTTTTCTTTTAAATA
>NW_024582404.1:2664049-2665177 GCF_018398535.1 Haplochromis burtoni | reverse complement strand
CAGCCTGCAGAGTTAGGGCTCCTACAGAAAAGTCAGGTGGTTTAAAGCCGAGGGTGAAGGTCTGCACTGTGAACATCAGCTGAGTGTCATGAGCCTCCACTGTTCACTGCTCAGTATTTAAAGCCCGCCTGCCTGACTGCTCTTTGACTGAGTTTTCCGGGCCATTAAGTCCTGCTGCTCGCCTGATGATGAGGAGCCGAGCGCCCATACGGGGAGCGTCCATCCCTACATGGGCTGTCCTCAGTTGGACACACACGGGACCCTCTCAAACTGGCCAGGCGCTTTTTTTAAGCTGCAGCTCGTATCTTTTTAATGGGAGCCATTTAATCCCAGGTCAACCTTGTCATGTGACAGGCAACTCTTCATTCGTAAGATTGAATTTTTGCTGCCTTGATAACAGCCTCCACTAAGTGTTGCTGTCCCTGGACAGAAAGCGCTTTCAGGCAGTCGACAGTAGCGGGGAACTTGCAGCTTGCAGACACTGAACAGTGTCTCCTTTGCAGTTAAAAGTTACGAAAGTGAGAGCCAAAGTATCAAGGCTGAGTCATCTGCTGCAGAGACAAGAGTTTGGATCTAGTCGAGTCATGCAGCTGTTCTCTCTTAATATATCATTAATGTGTTCTTGTCTGTTATTCTAAATCAGGATTAAGACAAGGTTGATTTTTCAGTTTGTTTGTTTTTGTCAGGAGTGTTAGTTTAGTTGCTGTCTCGTGTTTTGGTTCATGTCTATTTCTATCATAATTTATGCAGAGGTAACCTCCCCTGGTGTTTCTGTTATTGCTCTCTCTGTCTCACACAGTCTGTCTTCTTTCCTCCCTTCTGTTTCCTTGTGCATGTGTATGTTAATTAGGGCTGGGCCATATTATACCGTTCACGGTAATACTGGTACAATGTTAGGCAACGATAAGAAAATGATGTTTTCATACGCACATGGCCGATCGTTGAGTGAAACAGATGAACCAGAATTGGTTTGTAAAAAATGGTGCAACTTCAGTGATGTGGAACTGGTTTGGTGTTTGTCCGTCAGATACACAACAAAGCACATTTTTTATAGAACATGCAAGTGGCCGTCGTTATTGTCGAACTAAGGTGCTCTTAAATCTGGGAGTAATCTGGGTCCTAAACTCT
>NW_024582404.1:2603812-2654147 GCF_018398535.1 Haplochromis burtoni | reverse complement strand
TTATGGACAGAATATCTTGGATTAACCAGGTGGTGGGTATGTGTTTCATATTTGCTCTTTGCAGATGATGTGGTTCTGTTGGCTTTATTGGATGTAATCTCCGGGTCGCTTTGCAGCTGAGTGTGAAGCGGCGGGAGTTCGAATGATCACCTTGAGGTCTGAGGCCGTGGTTCGTGGAGTGGCCACTCCGAGTGAGGGAACAGTTACCTAAGGTAGAGGAGTTGAAGTATCTCAGGGTCCTGTTTACAAGTGAGAGGAGAGTGGAAACGGAGATTGACAGATGGTTTTTGGCCGTGGGGCATCACGAATGCTGTATTGATCTTTTCTTTTGAAGAGAGAGCTGAGCTTAAAAGCAAAGCTTTGGATTTTACCGGTCAGTCTATGTCCCTATGTTCCCTCGCCTAAGCTCACGAACGCTGGGTAGTGACCAAAGAATGAGTTTGCAGATAGAAATGACCTTCGTTTGAGGAGTGCCTGACTCCTCCGTAGAGATGTGGTGAGGAGCTCGGTCATTTAAGAGGGACGAAGAGTAGAGCTGCTACAAGGGGCCAGTTGAGGTGGTTCAGTAATCGGACTGGGATGCCCCCTGGACGCCTCTTGAGTGAGGTATTCTGGCCATGACCTGCGGGGGAGGAGGTCTCAGGACAGACCCGGGATTTTGATTTAATTTTTAAAACTTTTCTATTTAATTAAGCACTTCTGATCTATTTAGTTTTGTGATTTTGTGTTTAATTTGACTGCTGTAACACGTTTCCACACACACACTTCCAAATATTTAGCATAGACAAGATAAAGAATATGTTTAATTTAATTAGTGCCATTAACAGGTGTGAGGTGGCTAATTGAGAACACGGCTTCCTGCTGTCGCAGCGGCCTGACATTAATCTGAATTAAACAGGAGAGCCGAGGACAGCCGGATGCAGTTGGGAACATGTGTACTACAGTGTGTCGTGATTTAACGTCCCCACTGAAACTAACGCGTCCGGTTGCTTTCGGCCTTTAATTACACCATAGATTTCCTGCTGATGAACAGGCGGCGAATTAACAGTGAGAAAGCTAATTCACAGCCGCTCTCCCCCACCCACTCGCTGTTATTGCCACACAAGTTATTGTGTTATTGCTGAGGGATGGAGGGGAAAAAAGAGAAAGAGCTGAGTGCACTTAGCTACACAAACATTAGTATTAACGATCGGGCTGCCAGTTCACAACTGGTGACAAACTGCAGACGGGCAGAAACTGGAAACCAATCAGGAAGTTAATGAGGAGAAAAATTACTCCTCTCCTCTCCTCCCACCACTGCTGAGGAGAACACACACACACACACACACACACACACACACACACACACACACACACACACACACACACACTAGTGCAGGGAGGTTTTATATTTTTTTAAGCTGTGAATTCAGTAGACTTGTGTAATCTGATTACCTGTGTACATTTCTCATAGTTTTATTGTATTCTGGGAGCTGATGAACCTTCTAATCTGTCATCTTCTCTCCTGTAAACTCGATCCTCAGACTAACACGTGTGGAGCATCTGGATTAAGCAGCTGATTATTTTCTTGGTTTTTATTAATAAATAACATAAATAAAAAATAACAAAATCTTTTAATGTACCTTAAAGTAATTTTTTGTTAATTATCTTAACATTAATTATTTATTAATTTATTACTTTATATATTAATTACATGTTATTAAATTAAAAAGGCATGATTTTGTTTTCTATTTGTATTTTTTGACATTTATACAAAAAGGTTACTAATACTATTGTAAAAACGGTATTTAAATATTTATTGAGTAATTCTGTGATCAAAAGGCTGTTCGACTTTTCTTGCTTCGATCTGGGAAACGTAACTTTTATCCTGTTAAATTAGCACTTTCTATTCATTTTACAAACAGGGATGAATGATTACGTTTGCTGCCACATTAATGTTATTGTTTTATTAGTAGACATAGCTTGTTCGATTTCAATTCAGTTCAATTTTATTTATACAACACCAAATCACAACAACAGTCGCCTATAAAATAAAATACATAAAATTGTATATTTATACGATAATACACACAGAGAAAAACCCAACAATCATATGACCCCCTATGAGCAGCACTTTGGCGACAGTGGGAAGGAAAAACTCCCTTTTAACAGGAAGAAACCTCCAGCAGAACCAGGCTCAGGGAGGGGCGGGGCCATCTGCTGTGATTGGTTGGGGTGAGAGAAGGAAGACAGGATAAAGACATGCTGTGGAAGAGAGACAGAGGTTAATAACAGATATGATTCAATGCAGAGAGGTCTGTTAACACATAGTGAGTGAGAAAGGTGACTGGAAAGGAAAAACCCAATGCATCATGGGAATCCCCGGCAGCCTATGTCTATTGCAGCATAACTAAGGGAGGATTCAGGGTCACCTGGTCCAGCCCTAACTATATGCTTTAGCAAAAAGGAAAGTTTGAAGCCTAATCTTGAAAGTAGAGATAGTGTCTGTCTCCTGAATCCAAACTGGAAGCTGGTTCCACAGAAGAGGGGCCTGAAAACTGAAGGCTCTGCCTCCCATTCTACTTTTAATTTCTACTTTTAAATACTCTTACTGCTAATAGTTGAAGTGTATGTGTGTGCTTACATGTGTTTAGTACGTCCATGTTGTTGAAATGGGAACTTTTACTGACCTCAGTGTCAGTAAGTGTCCAGTGTTCATCTGCTAGTGGTGGGAGGAGCCTGGCTCTCTGCAGGTGCTGCAGGTGTGAAGTCGTGCGTGAGCTGGATGATGTGACGATTTCCTTTCCCACTCATGTACTGATTTATTTTTATTTGAATTATAATTAAAGTTTTGGAAATCAGCTGTTCAAGTTTTTAAAAATGTACGACTCTTGTTAAGTTAAGTGATTATAATGATTTGGTATAATAACTGTCTTCTGTATGTTTCCCTCCCTGAGCCTGGTTCTGCTGGAGGTTTCTTCCTGTTCAAAGGGAGTTTTTCCTTCCCACTGTCGCCTAAGTGCTGCTCATAGGGGGTCATATGATTGTTGGAGCTTTTCGATGGCTTCTTACAATATAAAGCGACTTGAGGCGACTGTTGTAATTTGGTGCTATATAAATAAAACTGAATTAATGTAGTTTATACTACTGCTCAGTTACATCAAACACAACAAAAGCTGAGCACCAAAACTGTCAGCAGTTCTTTCATTCATCGTCTCCAAGCTCGAACAGTTAAAAGTTTAACTACACGAAACATTTCAGAAACAGTTACCTGAGTAGAAAAGGTCACAACCAAACCAAACAGTGAAAATGATCATTGTTAATAACTGAGCCTGAGGTCTGCTGTTAGTGTTTGTGCTGCAGCTGCAGGGCGAGTGTTAAAATGGGCGGGTGCACATCGCTCCGCTCTTAACTGTAAAAGATGTAATGCTTTTGTTTTGTGGTCACTGTCTTCTCTTTTTGCTCGCTGATTCAATTTGCTGTAAATCCCAGGCTTTGCCAGGAATCATTTCACCGTGCGCTCGTATTTATATCGAGGCTAACAGAGAGGAGCATTTATTCTGCAGAGCTGATGATTACTGTCCCGTTTTGTCTGTCTCACTGTAGTATTTCTGTTGTCCTTCTCGTTTACTCGCCTCACAGCACGGAGACATGTTTATTTTATATGTGCGCTGTCCTGTCTACCTACACGACGTAATAGGAATCTATCATATTAATGACTTTAAGGAGTTTCCGAGGAAGAGATTTGTACTTGAATGTCAGACGTGAAGTGAACCATCTGAGGATTGTCAGGGTTTTTCCCCGGTTTATTATCATGTCACTGCACTGTGAAGGAGTTTTAATATTTAATAATCAAATGTGTCGAGCAAAGCTCAGCAAACGTTGTCATCGGAGCCATCGTGACAACATTTTGGATGTGCCGCTGTAGTGTTTTTAATCGAAAAACGACTCCTCCTTAATTTCCTCAATCAAATTCTGTGAGTTCTTGTAGTTGGTGCAGCAAAGATTATGGAAAGTTGTATGAAATATAATCTCTTGTTTTTAATACTTTAATATCATTTTTAAAGTGGTCTTGAGCGATAGTTCTCCAGGCTTTCTGAAGGTCTTTCAAAGTTTTCTTCGGGCATTGGCTGAGTGTTCACTCGATTTTCAGTCCAGTCCAGGAGATGAACAGGAAAACAAAATCCAGCAGAGACCCGACACAGGGCAGGAGACCGGATCAGCCTCTCAGTCGATTCATTCAACAGTCCAACAGTGAGTCTGCAGCTCACTGTAAAGCAGGGTGGAGGCTCTGCATTTCAGCCAGTGGGGGAGGATGAAATTATGAACACAGAACAGCAGCGTCTGATTGGGCACAGCTTCATGTGTCAGCACACTGCCAGTGCGGTTACAAGCTTACCTGGACAGGTACAAAATGTTGTTGCTTTGCATTGCTGCGTCTATTTTTCATCGTCCGACTTTTATATAATCAACATAAATAGAGTCATTAGAAAAAATCTACCCAGGTGGTTGTTTTAGTCCCTGACATTGTTCGGTTTGTTTGATGTTAATGAAGTAAATCGATGTGACGTTTGTTGGTGACTCAAAGGGTTCAGACTCTTTAGAGAAGCACATTTTTGCTCTGAGATCTTCGGTGCTCCTCAGCAGATCTCTGACTCTCCATCTGTCTTGTTCCTGCAGCCTTCTCGCCCGGCAGCATCTCCGCTGGTCACGACTCCACCATGATCTGCCGCTCCATCAGCTCCCTGGTTAACGTTGACGCCAAGGCTGAGTGCGAGGCCAGCAGCCAAGCTGACGGCTTCACCGTCGACTCCATCGAAGGCGGCGCCACCAAATAAGAGAAGAAAAGGATAAGATCACACGACAGAAGCTTTACGAGCTCGGACGAGCTGAA
This sequence comes from Haplochromis burtoni, assembly GCF_018398535.1. Lineage (NCBI taxonomy): Eukaryota > Metazoa > Chordata > Actinopteri > Cichliformes > Cichlidae > Haplochromis > Haplochromis burtoni. The sequence goes on along the minus strand of NW_024582404.1, from coordinate 2,649,274 downwards.
ACTTGATGTTCTTTAACAACCGTTTAATCGTTCGCTCTAGTTTCACGTTGTCTGCACGTTGTCTGCACGTTTCCCTTCTAAAGCTCTGTTCTTGTATTTGTAGATCATTTTAAATCCAGTTCAGGGTTACGTATCACAATGTAATTAACTGGCCAATGCAGTGAGACCCTTGATTAGCTTTAATCAAGATCAGATGATTGAGCGTGAAGCAACTCTTCCAAACAGAAATAAAGTGGGTTTTTTAAATGCAGAGCAAGGTTCTGGTTTTTTCCTTTGAATAAAGCTGCAGCGCCGCATTTCTGCCGAGGGTTGCTTAGCATGATCGACTTTCACCTCATCAGTCCAACAGCTGGTGACTTACAGACAAGAACAAGAAGACCACATTTTTCTGTGTTAAACTCTTTGCAGCTTGTAAAGAACAAACATGTGAGGATGATGTGCTGTTAAATAATCAGCGTGCACAGCCTTTAACCGTCTAACCTCCGTCGTGTCCGCGTGCACATTTACACTCCGGCTCAACGTTTAAGTCTGATTCTCTAAACAAGCAACGTAAAGACAGTCGTGGAGAAAAACGAGACTTTCAAGTTAAGATTTGTTACAAATAACATTTAATTTAATTATGAACCAGGTGATTTATTTGATCTGAGCAAATGAAACTACATATGGATGTTTCCTGTTGGTTATTGGCTGACGTACAGTCTCCTCATTATGCTGTCATGTCAGCTAATTATGGGCCCCCTGTAACCATATTCTCACAATGGGGGGGGGAAAAGGATTTAATCTGAAAAACTGTTTTTCAGATTAAAAGTCAGCTGATGTAAAAAAAAAAATCACAAAAATCAAATATTTGTGACGTAAAGTTTGGTCTCCGACTGGACGTCCGTGTCAGACTCAGATGTCCTCCCGAGGACGGCGTGGGACGGGTTAGAATCGCGTGTCCTCTGCTGCGTTGGCGCCTGGTGAGCACCGGCTGCTTATTTATGGTGCAGATCCAGCAGCTTCCACAGCATTTGCATGTCTATTGTGTTTTTAACCCTCCTGTGGCCGGGAGTCAGCTGTGCACACCGCTTACTGTTTGCAACTTCTCCAACGTCCTGTCAGGCGGAGCAGAGGTGGAGGCCGGCGGCTGACTTTGGAATATTTCATGTTTTCAGCTCCATGTTTGCTGATCGACCTGTGAGCATGTGGAGAAAAACTACATCTGAAATATAAAAGTAGCTCTTTTCTCATTTCTGCTCTTTTTCACATTGACTGAAGGCATAAAGCTGCGTTTGACTTCATAGAGTTTAACTGTAAATTAAAAAGCAACTCGCGGCCCGGAGCTCTCCCCGCTGCGCACGCTCTTTGTGTTTTATAGAGATTCATTTCAAACGGCTCGCTTCCAATGCCTCCATTTGTGTTTGCGTTTGAATAAGACAGCAACAAAAGTAATTTGGAGCTTTGGAGTTTATGTCGCTACAGGTTTCCTGGGAATAAAAACGCTGGGACGTGATGGAGTGCGAACGCGGCCGTGTGCCGGGAACAACGATATAAAACAGACAAAGAAAATTACTTGTATTTTCTTTGTGCTGCACGGTGGGAACATTCATTGGATTGTGCCCCATCTGTTGTAATCAATAACGTGACCATCTTGTTTTTTTATGAAATGCACTTACTCTTAATTTCATCCACCAGTGGTTTTAGAGAGAAGAATGTGGAGTTACCTATAAGGCTCTGACATTATAAATCACCTCTGGAGACCAGATTGTACAGCAGTATCGATTGATCCTGATATATCACAGAAATTTACTGTCACTTCTGTTTTCAATTAAAGATACAATCAGTCAGATAATGACTTAATTGGATTTTACAGAAGATTGAGTTTTATCGCCCCGTGCTTTATGAGTTTAGTTAAGGAAGGCCGTTTTATCACAGTTGTCAGGCCGCCGCTGCCTTGTCCTTCTGTAGCTGCTGCCCCGCGTACAGGCAGGGGAGAAAGTGTCACAGGGTCTGTTTTCCTTGAGCTGCCTCCGCCTCCATGAATCACGCCCTCCCGTAATAGATAAAATCTGCTCGGATCCCGCCGTGACACCTCCTCGGGGAGTGATGGGAGCTCGGTGCAGACGGTGTGGAAGGGGATGCTGCAGGTTCAGAGACGGAGGAGGAAATTTCAAACCGCTGGGAACGGCCAGAACGTTCACTGTTGGAAAGGAGAGAGTTCAAAGGTTATTTTCTTGAGACGATATTTTACTGTGTAGATGAAACATTCTACATTAAAGCAAACCAGTTCTCCCATTCTACTCATTCCCAGTTCCATGTTTTTATTCCTGAGTCTACTAGAGCAGCTTTGCATGATTCACAATTCAAAATAAGCCTCATACATCTTATACTACTGAAACTAAAAATGTGTTTCTAGTTCAGTTTTTATTCGCAATAAATGAATAAAAATTTGAATAAATGAATAAATCCAGAAGTAGGAAAAAGTCTCACAGGGAGTTCTTCTATATAATTACTTACATATTTTGTCTTGTTTAATATGATTGTCCTCCATAATAACACCATAGTGTATATTTAATATTACAGAAAAAGCACAACAGGTGCCCTTTGACACGATGTCTGCGTCTATATTTAGCATCTTAACACTATTTTCTTGCCAGTTTTCACTTCTGTGAACCAGGAGAGCGTCTCACCTTTAACATATCACCATCAGCTCTGTTTACGGCCACAAACTTGGACTCGAGGATTAACTGAGCAGAAATGTTGCGGTCCTAGTCCACTGTGATGTCACAAAGGACATTTTTGGTTGTAACTGAAAAAACTGCAACATAATTTCACTGAAATGTCTAAAAATAGAAGGAGGTCAGAGTATTTTACAGTTGGTCTCATGCTGTCAGCACTGACGTGGCTGTTTGGGTCCAATGAAGGGTTTGCAGAGAAACTTGTGAAAGAGTGATGTTCCTCTGGCCTGATGTTTTGTTCCTTCTGACTCGTCATATTTTTAGATTTCTTCTCTTCTTTTTTTTTTAACTTTAATTACCACTAAAAGTCTATTTTTATATAAAGGCTGAGTTTTGTTGCAATATTCTGCCTCCACTCTGCATACCTTAAAAAAATGCAGTAAAATTAAAGCGTGTACTTCAACCAAGTATTCTGTACGTATTAGCAGCCACTGAATTCAGCTGGTTTACTGAGAGCACGACTGTCTGAAGGACGGAACGAGCTTTGTTCATAAATGTCTGTCCTGAAAGCCGAGCATCAATAAAAGGGCCAAACTGTGAAGACTAACTTCCCAGGTTCACCCTCCCCTCATCTGAGACACGGAGCAGCCTTTGGGAGGACAGAGTGCGACCAGAGGCCTCAGTCGTGGCCTAATTTTGGTATGAAGAGATTAGTTCATCGTTAAAAATGGCCTTTTTTATACTTATCTATATCTCAAAAAGAGATTGCAGCCTTGCAAGACATGCAGTAAAACACCAAGTGGCTCTCAAAGTGTTGTTTTGTTGGCATTCCCCTCTGCACCCACAATTACATTTTTAAATCAGCTGTTTAAAAAAATCCAGTTTTATTTGAATCTCAGTGCCAGACCAGCAGGCCTGCATCAGCACACTGTGTGAGATAATAAAATCATATAATATATATGTATAATCATAAAATAATTATACAAGAAAAGCAGAAAATCTCTTGAGAATAACGACACGTTAATAGTTTAGCACAGAAAAATCTAAACGATTCTTTAACTCATGAAATTATGTGAAAATTGTTTTCATTCCTTCGAATAATGAATCACATTTTGTATGACAACTTCAGATTTAGACCACTTTGTATTAGTCCTGTTTTTTACTATTATTATTGCATCTTTCCTTTTCTGTCCTCATCATCATCAAATTGACTTCCCTGCCCGGCACCGACAGGGTTGAGCAGCCGCGTAAAGAACACCATAAAATTTTAGCCAGCTTCAAACATTTTATAGTTTTACATGCAAGTCAAATAAAAATGACCTGCCCTCCTTAATGATGACAATAACATTTATTTATTTATTTTACAAATGTGAGATAATAAGAGGCGAAAGAAAAAGCTCAGTTTGAGATGTTAATATGATCTATAACTCTGAGACTGATAATATTAATGACACACTCACGTGTGCACGCTTTGCTGATATTTCTGTTTAATTTATTCAGTATTTTGTTTTTACTGCCCGCTTATAGATTTTCTTGCAGCGGTCTTAAAAGCACAGCCTTTCCCTTTTTGCCTGGATGAAGGCTGACGTCTGACTGATGTCCTCGGTCAGCTTTCTAAAGACGTCAGATGTCCAGCTAATTCCTCTGTAGGAGCTCGGTGTCCCGCCTCCCCAGGGAAAGTTAAATCAGCATTTCTGTGACAGGACTTGTGAGTGGCAGCGACGCCCCCAATCAGCACCTCATAAAAACCTCACTCAGCAGAGGTCAGCTCCTCCTCCTGCTCCGGAGGGGCCCCGCTGGAGGAGTTCCCTCAGCCAGTGTAAACAGGAGCTCCAACATGAGGAGACTCAAGTGCAAAGTACTGAAAGCAGCGTGGGAAGGTTTTGTGTCGTGAACAAAACTGCCTAAAATAAACACTGGAACTCCATTTATGAAGCAAAAACTGAAAAAAGGCTTCGACACATTAATCTGAGTCCAGATTTCCAGGATGGAGGTGACATCTGGTTTAAGTTCACAGAGCTCCGTGTGACTAACCAATGAGCCCCGACTACGATCTCTCATAATAACAGAATCTATAATGAAACCAAGTCAACGTGGAGTCTCGAAAAGATGCACTTTTATCCAAATACACTCATAAATAAATATAAGGAAAATATATTATAGCCAATATAAAGACACGTTAATCATCCTCAGCTGACACCTTAGAGAGAGAATCATTATTTTTACATTTTTTCAGGTAAATGTTGTAATCCTACAATATTACAGTATAAATGCTTCTTCTCCTGCTTTGCTGACGGATTATTCAAAAGTAACAAACCAGTGTTCAAACTGTGTGGAGCTGCCAAATAATAATAATAATAATAATAATAATTACATTTTTAGTCTTTTAAATTCTGTGTCTGTTGTCGGGACCTTATTCTTCTAATAAACAGCACGTTGCTTTAGGCACATTATAATTTTGCATGTGTAAAAGAATGTGTGACTTTGAGCTCATTTTAAATGCTCTGTATATGCAATCCTGTCATTTTGAGCCTCTACAGGACAACTTCACGTTTCCTATAGAAGGCAGAACAAAGCACGTTTTTCAAATTCACCCACATATGTGAAAATATTGGATATAAATATGCTGATGCACTGAGGCCATACAGCACCACACACAGAACTTCATGTATTTATTTACTTTTAGTTACTTCTGGGTTGGAGCAGCTCAGAAACTCAGCAGGCTGTGATGGAGAGTGACTGTGTGCGGCAGTGTTTTAATATCAAAGGTCTAAAACTGAGATTATTAACATTTTACATGTGCGTGGGCGTGGGCACTTTGAGTTAAATTACGTTGACACAGCTACATATAAATTTGGGCTATAATACATAATGACTGAGCGGACTGGCACAAGTTTAATTTGGATTACATTTCTAACGCGAAACGTCTTAGCGAGTAAATTCGAGTAACCTTATTTTAATCTGTCACCCACGCGTGTTGGGCTGTCAGCGAGCGCGGTCACAGACAGCGAACAGGTGTTTAAACCCAACTCACGAAGGGTTTAGTGCTTAAACTGAAGCAGATAACACTGCAGGCGATGCCCCTCCAAAGCAGCCCCTCACCTCACCGTGGCTAATTTGGCCACGACCAGCGCGTCAGGGCGCTAAAGGACACCTTGCGCGTGACGTGGAAACGCAGGAGCCCCTCCAGCATCCTGCAGAGCCGCAGCTCTAACAGAGAAGCTGCAGTATAAACTTTCATCCCGAACGTGTTTTAATCTTTATCGTGAACAACACGAATAAATTTATTATGCGTTCACCCGCAGCCTCCCACTCCCACAAATCTACTCGGCCGGCACAAACTGCAAAGCCACTCTAGTCACCTTGAAATTTCCTCTGCTATTTTCCAATTAAAAGCTTAATAGCCCTGGAGACGGGCTTCACGCGGGGAAGTTTACCGTGCTCTTATTCCCTGTAAGCCGCGAGCCTCGGATCCCATTATTTGCTTGAATAAACCTTTTTTACGGTCAGAAATGGGCCCGGCTTTGTCCGGTGTTATGTTTCAATGCCCTCTATTAGTCCGGCAGAAGGGACATATCAGCATCCTCGACATAGCTCCCAAAGGGCTTTTATACATGCAGAGGCCTAATCAGCTAAGTTATGTACGATTGTGTAAAAGGTGCGAGAAGCGCCATTATTATTTTTCGCCCCTGGAATTAAGACTTAAAGCGTTTCGGGCCTGCAGGAAACGGAGCAGAGCGCGGAGAGATGTCCGGGCCTGTAATCGAATTATGAACAGTCTTTAAATAGCAACCTTTTTACACCGTAAAGGTTTTCATGGGTGACTCATCTGGATATTTCGGAAAGGGGAAAGTTTGGATTGTATTTTTATGAAACAGCTGATTTAAGATTTAAAGGTTTCGCTGGTTTGTTTCAGGGAGCGAGTCCTTTTGAAACCTGCACACAGGAGATGTCATATTTAGTCGTTTTCTGATTTCACGCTTCTTTTTACACACACACACCCTCTCTCTCTCTCTCTCTCTCTCTCTCTGTGTGTGTGTGTGTGTGTGTGTGTGTGTGTGTGTGTGTGTGTGTGTGTGTGTGGTGTGTGTTGTGTGTGTGTGTGTGTGTGTGTGATGTGTGTGTGGTGTACGACGCTAATGTTGCTAAAAAGGGGATCAAAACAAATCGAGTGCCTGGAAAGAACATGAGGCTCTTAAATCTTCATGCGAGTCTGTCCCGCAGGTGATTTTTTGAGCTATGCATAATATGCAGTCATAATATTGCACTAATAGTAAGTGCAGTAATATTCACATAATATCATCACTAATATTGCAGTAAAGTTGCAGTAATATACACTAATATTGCACTAATATACACTAATATTGCATATGCCTAATTTAGTAATGCAGTAATATCACACTAATATTGCACTAATATCACACTAATATTGCACTAATATTGCATAGTCAGTAAAGTTGCAGCTAATATCACACTAATATTGCACTAATATTGCATAAATTGCAGTAAATTCACATAATATTGCACTAATATGCACTAATATTGCACTAATATTGCACTAATGTTGCAGTAAAGTTGCAGTAATATCACACTAATATTGCACTAATATCACACTAATATTGCACTAATATTGCACTAATGTTGCAGTAAATTGCAGTAATATCACACTAATATTGCACTAATATTGCAGTAAAGTTGCAGTAATATCACACTAATATTGCACTAATATTGCAGTAAAGTTGCACTAATATTGCACTAATATTGCACTAATATTGCAGTAAAGTTGCAGTAATATTGCACTAATATCACACTATTGCACTAATATTGCAGTAAAGTTGCAGTAATATTGCACTAATATCACACTAATATTGCACTAATATTGCATAAGTTGCAGTAAATTGCACTAATATCACACTAATATTGCACTAATATTGCAGTAAAGTTGCAGTAATATTGCACTAATATTGCATAATATGCACTAATATTGCAGCTAATATTGCACTAATTTGCAGTAAAGTTGCAGTAATATGCACTAATATCACACTAATATTGCATAATATTGCAGTAAATTGCAGTAATATTGCAGTAATATCACTAATATTGCACTAATATACACTAATATTGCTAATATTGCACTAATATTGCAGTAAAGTTGCAGTAATATCACACTAATATTGCACTAATATTGCACTAATATTGCAGTAAAGTTGCGGTAATATTGGAATAATCTTGTAGTAATATTGCAGTAATGTTGTACTTCATTGATAAATCTGTAACACGGGGTTTCATTTCGGGTCCCGGGTCACGTGTTCGCCTCCAGCAGCGTGTCCGGTGCTTCGGGAGGTCGTTGCTGTTATCTGATCCTCGCAGGCGCTTTGACGCGTTTGGTTACTGCTCGTCTCCACAATAGCGTGTCAGGCTGATGCGTATCAGTGCTGTCAGCTGAGGAAAGGTGGATCCTCCACTACAAGCCCACACCTCTCATCCTCCTCCTGTCATGCGTGCAGCACAGCAGCTCCATCCACCTCCACCTCTCTGACTGCTGCTGCGGCCGACGGCGACTCTCGCGCCCGCGTCCACGCTGGAAAACACGCTGAGTCCGACGCAATGAACGGTTATGGGTCTCCGTACCTCTACATGGGGGCTCCGGTGTCACAGCCTCGGGCCCCCCTCCAGAGGACCCCCAAGTGCGCGCGCTGCCGGAACCACGGCGTGCTGTCTTGGCTCAAGGGTCACAAGCGCTACTGCCGGTTCAAAGACTGCACCTGCGAGAAGTGCATCCTCATCATCGAGCGGCAGCGCGTCATGGCGGCGCAGGTGGCGCTCCGGAGGCAGCAGGCAAACGAGAGCCTGGAGAGCCTCATCCCGGAGTCCCTCAGAGTGCTGCCCGGCATTGGCTTAGCCGGGGCCGGCGAGGGGAATCAGCCAGCCCCGCCGAGGACCGAGGAGCTGGAGCTGAGGTGGAGCAGCACGGAGCCGGGGCAGCCCGGAGCACCGCTGTGCTCAGGTAGGAGAGCAGGGGGGAGATATTTGACTCTAAACAATTATTGTTTGTCTGGAATGAAGAAAAAAAGCCTCCAAATTATGGGATGTTTTTTTTAATAAGAATATCTTTAAAGGCCTGAAACTCACAGTATAAACATGGTGACTTTATTTAAAACCGTTTTCAGGTCAAACAAAAACGGATGTGAAACAATATAAAAGCTGAAATGATCATTTCAACGCTGCTCGCCGGTCTGACTGCACTGATAATGACACATTTAGCTGAAGTGATCGATACACATCACTCCGATTTCTGTGAAATAATCACGCGAATACGAGGTTTCACTTTGCGAGTCAGGAAACAGATGAAGAGATGAGCTGTTTCAGGAAAGAGACGTTTAATAAAACTGAAGCGAAATCAAACAAAGACGTGTTGACATTTTTAACAATACATTTAAAACAATATGAATTAATTCAGTGTTTAACATTTGTTTAAATAATGATGCATATTTAATTATTACAGACGTTTTTTCTGCTGCTGAACTTTTAATAATGTTCTTCTATGTCACGCAGAAATTTTATTTTCTATATAAATATAGAAACTATATAATTTATATAAAATAAAATGTGCTTAGTTCTCGCTGACCTGCGTGGAAATGATTTCTGTGAGAACCATTAAGGAATAATTACTTTCCATCCACCTGCCCGAATCACCTTTATTGCTCCTGACACTTTAAGCACGGATTCGGACACGCGCGCTTTCATTTCCTGCGTGACTGTAAAAGATTACAGTAATCAGCGGCGGACAGGCCCGATCGAATATAATCGCCATATTTCTCACAGGAGGTCAGCTTCGGATGAAATGTTGCCGAGCAACAGGCCATGTGTTTGCAAACTGCGGTCAAAGATCCCACGGCGCGCGCACTCAGCACTCTGCGTTAACAGCTTCTGTGAGGAGGGTCAGATAAATCCTCACACGTCTGCGTGTAGCGGACAAGTCGTGACACGCGATTAATGGCATGTTGCTTTTCCTCGTGAGGAGCGTGGAGGTGTTTGCACTGTGAGGCGGGTGAGGAGTTCGCACTAACCGCCTGTGAGCTCACAGGCTTAGGGGTGTGCTTAAAGTTTTCTGTGGATGCTGACACTCTTTCGTGATTTTGTGCTTACGCCGATAAAGTTGTGACTCTCTGACCCGCAGAGTCCACGGAGGACGGCGCAGACGAGGTTTCAGCAGGAGAGAACGGAGAGAGCTCCAGCGAGAAGGAGCAGGACGCGGTCAGCTCACCGGAGGCCTCCAAACCGAACTGCTACACTCCCGAGCCTCCGGGGACCCCCTCCCTGCCAGAGGAGAGCCGCTACGGCCTCCCTAAAGCCGGGAGCGCCGAGAAGGAGGCCAAAGCCGAGAGTCCGCAGAAGTATCCGGCCAGCCCCGCGGAGCAGGGCGTGCTGATCGAGGGCCTCGGCGGCTCAATCACGCTGCCCCTCAGCCTCCGGGCCAACCGGCCCCCGCTCGAGGTGCTCAAGAAGATCTTCCCCGCCCACAAGCCTCCGGTCCTGGAGCTCATCCTGCGGGGCTGTGGGGGCGACCTGGTGGGGGCCATCGAGGTGCTGCTGTCTAGTCGGAATCCTGACGCCAGCGCGCCACCGCACGCGGACGCGCACGCGGACGCGCTGGTGCTGCCCTCCAACGGACACCTGTTCGAGCCCGGCCTGGGCTCCTACCACCCGGCGTCCTCCTCCGCCAAGTGGTCCGTGGGCTCCGCCTTCCGGGTCCCGGACTCGCTGCGCTTCACCTCCGACTCCGCCGCGGGGGTGGTGTCCACGGGCGCGCTGGGGGTCCCCCTGCAGCATCCGTCCTTCCCGCAGCCCACGCGCTACCCGCTTATGCTGCGCAGCTCTCTGACGCGCAGCCACGCGGGCCCCTTCGTGCACAACGACGTGACTCTGTGGAACTCCGTGGCCCTGCAGCAGCAGTACCAGCTGCGCTCCGCGGCGCAGTACGTGTCCCCGTTCCCCCCTGGCGCCCCCGGCGGGCCCGGGCTGTTCCGAGGCTCAACCCTCCTCCCCTCCAGGCCCTCCGAGGAGCCGCGCGTGGGCATTCAGGAGGAGGGGTGCCCGCTGGGGCCCAAGCCGGGCCTCTACTCCCCGGATGAGGAGTACGAGGAGCGCTCAGATTCGGCAGACTCCCGCATCCTGAACTCCTCCAGCTGAACAGGAGACTGAGGAAAATGTGTCACCGTGACAGGACGTGTGCGTGGACGGCGTGGACTGTCCTGTCTGAGCTGAGCCGTGGGAGCAATCACTCCGATGAACCTCAAACATCAGCCTCGCGCTTCCCACACTGGACTCGACCAAAGCGGGTGAATGTAACAGACTCATTATTCTGAAAGCGTCTCAGCTGTTTCCTGTAAGCATGTGTAGTACTGTGAAATCTGCCGTGTCCGGATCACGGCTGCATGTCGAGTAATGCCAAATAAATGTGAGTAGTCCAAACGGATAAAGGCTGTTTTCTTGCGTGTCGGCCACACACACTCAGTCACGATTACACGAGACTACAACATGTCTGCCCACAGTCCGGCTTCACATCCACACATAAAACACGCGTGACACCAAAGGATAATAAGAAATAATAGAAGCAAAATATGGAAGCATCCCCGATAATGATTTTGTTTTATGGAGCAGCAGTAATAATAAAACCTTAATTTAATCTGGAAACATTTAATATGTTTATGAGTGTGCTGTGGGCCTGATCTCTGTCACCCGTGGCACCGTCAGCGCACTCCTCACAGACACGTGATGTTGTTTTTGTATGAAATGTTTTCATATCACCTGTAAAAGCCGAACAGAAGGATCTGAAATCAGCTCTAAAAAATCTGATTGTCCTTTAATTTGTTTTAAAGAAAATAATGAATAATCTCAGTTCGATGCATCAAAACACGAGATTATAAATATGATATTCATGTTATTAAAATGATTAAAGCCTCGTGAAACCCACTGTTTAGATATTTGGTGTCATGTCGAAGATGTTTCTGTAAAAGTGAAAAACAAACACTGATCGTCATCAGACAGTGACGTCAGTCAGGCTGTCAGCGCTTTAAAAATCTCAAACGCAATAATAAGAGCACGCGTCTCCCTCAGTGCTCGTGTATTTAAACCTGTGACGTGTTGATGATCTGCGCAGCTGCAGACCAATCACATACTCCAGCTTTTAAGCTTCCGCTTGTTCAGACGCTCCAAAGGTGACAAATTCCAACGAGAGAAGAACCAGGTGAGACGAAACATCCGGATTAAGCAGCTGCGGCGGATTAAAATAAACATACGTGACTTTCTAGTTACAACAGAGAAGTGACAGTGCTGTGAATAATCTGTGGATCAAAATTATCCACGCGCGTGGGGGGCAAATAGTTTTTACTCACAGAAATACAGAAATGAATATCCGCTAGTCCACGTTTCCTTCGCTCAGCGCGCGGCCCCTCACGTTAAACCTGTCACGTGCTGCCATCTCGCGGTGTCCTTTGCACATAAACCACTAACAGGCGCCGGAGACTCTCGTGACGTGGATAATGAAGATTTTCAAAACAGTAGATGTAACGAAGACGAGTGATGTGAGAAATGAAAGCCACGGAATCCCCGACAGTGTGGGCAGGAAAGAGGAAGGACACGCCCGGAAGCTGAACCCCTGCCTTGCTCATGGACAGCTCGGCAACTGTTTCTGCGCTTTGTGACAGCGCAGTGATATTTCCTCGTGTGCTGCTCGCCGCTGTTTTTACTGCACTACAGTCACCTGACAGCTGCTGCTTTACTAATTAAAATGTGGATGCAAAACACGAGAGAAGCGTCAGCGTGATCTTATACACGCGGAAAGACACGTGAAACCAAATTATCAATAAAATAATCTGTTTTTCTGTTTGTCTGTTATTTTGAACATTTTTTGGGGGGACATTTTTAAGACTGATGCCATCTTATTATTGAGTGGTTTAAGAATCCGATTCATTGACCAATATTATTATTTTGTCTTTCAGACTCATGAAACAAACAGATTTCCTAACATTCATGTGCAGTCACATATTTATGAGGCTTTGCTGACATAATATAATGATGCCATTTAAAAAAAATCTGCAGAGCGCCCTCTGGTGGACAAACCGCAAAATAACAAGCTTTTATTTTCTTCTGCCAGTTCTTTATTATTATTATTATTATTATTATTATTATTATTATTATTATTATTATTATTATTATTGTTGTTGTTGCTTTTACTGGACATTTTATGTACCACAATGATATTGACAAATAGGAGCTCTGGCCTCAGCCCTGCATCTTCAGCACATAAACATTTATTCCATTAATTGATTAATTTAACAAATATTTTCTTTAAAAAAAAACTACTTTAAAATAGTAACATGTGACTCATTAACAGATTTTATACCTAATATTTAATGAGAACACTTTTAACATCAACTTAATTTTGTACTTAGTTTCTTTCTTTTTTCTTCTTCTTTTTTTTTTTTGGAAATGTGGAAACTGAATTATAAATACAAAAAAACAAAAAAGATAATCCATCTAATTTTCAGACAGCCACTCTTCCTGCACTATCCATTCATTTTCATGAAATCTGGCTCTTTTGAACCGGAATCAATTTCGTCACTGCTCTGACCTTTGACCTTTCCAATAGCAAGAAATATGTAATGTTACGGGTTTGGCTTTAACCAAGTCATACTGCTCAGTCTCCTTTACAGTAAGCTGTTGAAAGACTCAGTGAAATGCATTAACTGTGCTGTGCTCACATTATGAAATGATTCAGCGTGTTTGGATGTGGAGCCAACACACGTATGTCATCATACTCCCGGTAAAACTGACCCTTCTCAATGTCACAACATCCGATCTGACAGGCTGTGTGTGTGTGTGTGGTGTGTGTTCGTGTGTGTGTGTGTGTGTGTGTGTGTGTGTGTGTGTGTGTGTGTGTGGTGTGTGTGTGTGTGTAAATTGCTACATAATGAGGAAAGGTTAAATATTACCAGCAGATAGTTAATGACTAAAATTGAGCTAAACAGTGTAACCAGCTGTAAAATGTAAAAAATGAAATATCTTTGAAGCTAGTGTAATCTAAACCCCACAATAAGAAATCCAATTTACATCCAAAGCAGAAGACTTTTGATCAAATGCAGACTAGTAATATTAATCAATAGTTTAATTATAGCAAAGAGGTTAAATGATCTGGACTCTTTCAAACAATGAGAGGAACTTTTACATCAATTGTTGTCGTTGTTGTTGTTGTTGTTTGTTTGTTTTTTGGTGGAGTAAAAATAGCAGAACATCGCTGGATTTCCGGCTGAAGGCTGCCGCCCAGTGGACAACAGAGGAAAGTCACGTTTTAATCTTAAAAACTTCACATTCCTGTTAAACTGCAGCGCATGCTTGTGTGCTAAAAATTTCTATCCACATAAATATTTTTTACATACAATATTTTTACATAAAAGTGAAACTAGGATAAAAGGAAAGTTTTCTGGATATGATACAAGTGTAATTCACAAACATCACAATGATATTATTCTCCAAATGAAAGTGTGGGGAGCTTGTAAGTAACATCTTTTATTCAGTGCATCGATAATGTCAGTGCAAACTCAGACTGAAGGAATGTAAGTTTACTTTAAAGCTGCTTCTCTTTCTCACAGAGAAAATGTTCTAATTATCACATGATGACCAGCAGTCGGGTTACAGGGAGCTGGCTGGGTGCAGCAAATGCAGATGAAAGTAAAAAGCGTGGATGAGGCTTGTCAGGCAGCTGTAGGACACGTCCTCCTGTTTGTTGCACATTGGCCATGAGAGGTCGAGGTGTCAGCCTCCTTCAGACAGAGACAAATGTCGCCCCGCCTGGTTTTCTATTCAGCTGCATGTGTTGTCGGTCCATCAGAGGCTAATTAACATAGCAGGATCCCCAGTGATCCCACGCTGCTCGTTCTGTCTATACACAGCTCCTGTTACACTTTACGGCATGCACAGCAGGACGCTTCCAACGAGATGCTGCTGTTTCAATCAGGCCCAAAGTAAACTGGACAGCATGTGAGGACTGTGTGTCTGCATCCACGCAAAGGTCATATCAGCCAAAATCGCTGCTTCCTGCATGTTTCCACAAAAAGCCCAAATGCAGTTAACACATGATTTTTATAAACACACACTGTCACATATCTGTGCACGCTGTGGGAATGAAAGAAGCCTTTAATGTTCTGAAAACTGTTTCCTGTGCTCTTTAAAATTGTTTTCATGATGTCATGTTGGACCTGAACTCTGTCTTCTTATGTTTGCTTTTGGGGAAATACCTGGTGCAGGAAAATCAAAGGCAGGGAGCCACTCCCACAAAACAACAACGAAATGTGGAAAACTATTCCTAAAATGTTTATGGAATCATACTAAAGAGACACCATTCGAAGGTTCAGATGAATAAAAGTCATGAGATGACTAATGACTCTCGGTTATCACAGACTGGTTTCTTTACAGGAACATCAGGAACATCCAAACTGAGGCAGTACTGTCTGAGGAGATGTATTGTTGCATTTATGACACTGGACAGGGAACCCCGCTGAACATCCTCACAGAAAATCTTCAGGGAACAAAAACTAAGATTTCCTGGTTTCAGGAAATACTCTAAAACAGTCACAGGCCGGAAACACCTGTAATGTTTCAAAACCACTCCAGGATCCAGGAAAACTGATCGAAGATCTCAGGATTCCTGAGGTGATCATGGAATTTGTTCAAGCATCTCTGGGTTTCCTCGTAATAACCTCTGAAATTGCTAAGTGGAGCAAATCTCTCTTACAACATCCCAAAAAGGTTGAGGGGGGTTTGCAAAGCACCTAAAATTAATTTTAACTTACATTTTCTTCTAAAAGCTTCTTTTAAAGCAATCAAGACTTAACAGACCCGTGAATGTTTATGAAATTCCATCAGTGCCTAAAACCCAATCAGTGATTCCCAGAGTCCTCACCTAATTGTCTGATACACCCCAACCTCTGAGCAGATAAGCGACCACCCGCGAAATGATCAAATTCCACGAAGGAAAAATATCAGAATTAATAAATAATCAATACAAAATCAGGACTCCCTGCAAAGACCCTTTAACAAGCTACATTTCTTAAATCAAATTAAAGGTCCCTGGAAAATCCTTATGCGGAGTTCAGCTAAAACCTGGAAATTCCTTGGCCTTGGAAATTCACCAAACATCCCTTAGATTAACTCCTTAAAGCCTACAACTATTTCACGGATCCATATAATTCCTTCAAGGAACTCCGAAGAGTTCAAAAATAACCCCTCTCTGAAAAGTCATTGAAAGACCTCCAGGCCGTGACGTCCACATTTCTCCTGGAGGGTCCGGCTCTGCGCGACCCGCCTGTCCGGCCCTCCGGCCCGCTCTCAGGATCAAAGCATTCCCGGCGTGGATGCAGCAGCCGCGGGTGGGCTGCAAGTAACCTCCGCAGTAAATTAAGACGAAGAAGCAAATAAAGCTGCACCTGCGGACACTTTTTGCCATTTTTAGTATTTGCCAAAAACTGATTGCTCGTATTTAAACTGCTATAAGTAACTTGTTGGGCTATAATATGTGAAACATGTCAAATTGGATGACACAAAGTCATATTGAGCCACAAACAACATTCGTGTAACAGGGTAGAAGCTGCATTTGGCAGCGACTTTTATATAACCTTTATTTATGTAGTTAAAAAAAAACCTCATTAACATTAAAAATGTGTTTTTAAGAGTAAGTTGGCCAAGAGCACAGCAGCAAATATTACGATATTCAGTAAAACTATTTTAGGTGGGGATAAAGGAGCAACCCGGTTATAATGTACAATAACACAGAGTTGTAAAGATACTTGAAAAACCGATAATTTTTAATTCTATATATAAACACTTTGTAAACGCTGTTCACCGAACTCTGTTTACCAACATACGTAAAGATATTACACATAAAAATACACGGAAACATTGGACATCGGTTTTTGCCAGGCGATCACTTTTTGGCACAACACCGGCTCACCTTGAGTCCGCGTGCCAGAAAAGCACAAAGCGGGACCAGGTCCTCCGTGAAAATAAGAAATAAAGATCTGAACTCGTCACGGAAAACAAAGAGCTAATAAAAGTCTGTAACTATATTTAAATTTGCACCGGAGAAAAATCATATTACTTGAATTATTATATTATCTTAATGATAATGAGAATTATAAACAGATAAAAATGTCATTTAGGAAAATCTCTTTTTAATATTACGCATGCGCACAGTGACAGTAAATTCAAAATATGTGGACATTTTTAGTTTGAAAAAATCCCGCAGGACAGAGTCCCACGGCCTTCTTTCTCAATGCAGCACATGCGTGACATTAACTCGCAGCAGTCCGCGCTGCCGTCCACTGTGAAGGCCTGTGTGCGCGTGTGCTTTGTCCCGCAGTCAGTTCCCGTGAAAGTCGGTTGACAATGAATAAATGTCACGTGTCCGTGTTTTTGTCTTTGTGAGGCTGACTCTCAATCAGCAGCCCGCAAACAAAGATGCACGCGTGCAAGGCCCACGTTCAGTCATTAGTGTCACGGGTGAAAAAGACACTGAGGACCAGAGAGAGAGCACTCAGACACCCGGGACTTCATCTCAGCCGTTTATAGCATTAAAGGAGAATTATGAGGGTGGATTTCCAAAATAAAAGCAGCGAATAATAATAATCAGATGTATTAATATAATATTCAGATATTCTATATAACGCGGCTGCTGGTCTGAGGCACATTTGGGCCTCCGTATCCTCCAGCTGCTGTTTTGTGTGGGGCTCCTCTTCATGCTGACACGGTGGGTTTTTCTCTCAGGTGTGATTGTTGTGAAAACACGGTAATCTCCCCCGGTTATCTGTGCCAGCTGCACGGACTGTAACAACCCGCAGGACACCTGTATCGCCCCGCCCACCCCCGTCTGTGGGCAGAGGCCCAGCAGAATAATGACGTCAGGAAGTGAATCCACCAGGTTCAATCTTTTTTCAATCTTTATAATATCATCTTCTCTTTTTAAAGGCTTACTTATTAATAAATGACAGTTTTCCTCATTTGCTCACTGAAAGTTACAGTTTTGGAAAATTCTGTTTAATTTGTTCGTTTTTTCAGCTGAAAACTAAAAAGCTCGATTTCCATGACGCGCAGAGGACAGTGAGCCAGGCCTGAAGCTCCGTTTCTGCTCACACGAACCTGAAATTAAACGCAGACATGCTGTTGCGCTGGTGTCCTGGACGACTTTCTCTTTTTCACATCTTCCCCCTTTCGGCCTGTCTTTCCTGGAAAGTGCCCTCCTGAAGTAACCGCGGGGCGCGCGGTGCTTGTGGCCGACGCTCCGCCCGCCCCCTGCATAACTGCTCCTGCTCCTATTGGCTCTTTGCGTGTTTGTAAATGAGCCAATCAGAGGGCAGCCTGCTTCGGTTCATAGCGGTGTGGCTCCTTGTGACCGAGTCAGAGGAAAGTTGGACGCGTCCCCGGCGCGGTCTGCGTTTATCCGCTCAATTAACGGCTAATTACAAGCTCGAGTCTGGACCGTGTGTGTGTGAGTGTGTGGCGTTCATCACGGTGTTAACGACGTTGCCCCGCCCTGCTGGACTCCTGGAGGTAAAATTCATTCCGTTTTTTAAAAGTGTTTCTCGGCTCAGTCGCTCAGACGCAGATTAATTAAACCGGTTTAATTAAACTCTGTGAGCCAGTGTGACCCAAATATCCCGGGTTATGTGACAAACTCCTCTGAGATCCAGCAGACTGTTGGAGTTTTACTAGTTCTGGTTTTATTAAGGCCTCACTTTCTCTGATTACAAACTGTCGTGTTAAAATATTTCACAGCTGTAAATAAAAATAAATCTTCAGCCTTCTGAAAAACTTCAAGCTGTTTTGAATTAAAAAAAACGAACAACAGATTTATTATTATCTTTTTATTCTTGTAGATAATCTACTTACTAGACTAAAAATATTTTTATTTTATTATTTTTTAAATAAGAAATGACAGTCCTGAGAGTTTGGGATAATTCATGAAACTGTCCAGATGAGGAAATGGGAATATTTGGTGTGTTAAGTCTGACAAACTGGTGATATTTACATATTTTAAGTGCCAGTTTTTCTCACCTGATCTAATCTAATAACTCGTATTCGTCTCCAGGTACAAACTGGCTTTAAATCCGGCAGACATGTCAGAGAACTCCGGGTGTGAGCTGGAGATCGACGTGGAGAGCCTGGAGACGGAGAGCGAAGAGCTGGCCGACTCCTCCGAGCGCCCCGGCTCTCCGCAGCTCGGCCACGCCGCCTCAGAGGACGACTGCCCCGGCACCAAGAGCCGCGACAGGGCGGGCCCCATGTGCGCGGGTGACCAGAGGAAACTGAGCCGCACGCCGAAGTGCGCCCGCTGCCGCAACCACGGCGTGGTGTCCTGCCTGAAGGGCCACAAGCGCTTCTGCCGCTGGAGGGACTGCCAGTGCGCCAACTGCCTGCTGGTGGTGGAGCGGCAGCGGGTGATGGCGGCGCAGGTGGCCCTGAGGAGGCAGCAGGCCACGGAGGTGAGACTGAGGGTGGTGTGTGGTGGAGGTGCTGTGCTGGTGCGTTCAGGTGCTTCGCGCTAATAACGCAGGAAGGACTCACGTGTGTGATGAAGCGTCTCCGGTTAATCAGCTGCTTGCTTGGAAGTCTGAGCCTGGATCACTGCTGCCCTGCAGCTCAGGGTTTTCAGCGGAAAGTTCAGATGATCAGGACTGTTTGAAATCAGGCAGCTCAACATATTTATCTCCTCACACAGCAAGCTGTGGCACTTGGAGCCGCTACAGTGACCTGTGGCCTTTGACCCCTCAGTGTTAGTGAATCAGGCCTTGCTTCTGTGATCGCAGCTTCTGCTGTGCTGAAGCCCTTCTTTTGTAAACGGGGCAGTTTCTGCTTTTGTCTGTGGGAAAGTCGAGCGCTTCTTCGTGTTGTTTTTGATAACTGCGGCACATTTGCACACTGACCTTTGTGCTACAGTGGAAGAAAAAGAAAATCGCTGCGCTGATTCTTCCAAAGTTTTTATAAGAACCCGAAGCCTTCAGAAGCGCAGTCCGTGTTATTTTAAAGGCTCTGTGTTCGGGCTTGCAGCCGATCAGAGTAAAGCCGAGGCTCAGTGTTCAGCGTGAATGCAGTCGCTCAGCGTGCACTTTATATCGCTTTGTTAGCTTCACTGAACAAACACGAATATAAAGGCACATCCGAGGAGCCGTTGGAGGTTTTCGAGGTTCATTCAGCAAATGAGGAATATTTTGTTTTTCCCCCAAATAAAGGCTTAAGAAGAGAATTTGAATAAAAACACAAAATCACAGCTGTTCCATGTGTGTGTGAAAGATCTGCGCATATTTCTGTAAAAGAGCAAAACTGTTACGGCGCCAGCATTTTAAAGATGAGACCAGATGAATGTTTCCCAGTTTGTGTCATCAGCTGAGCTCCTGTTAAATGCCCTAGTTTATATCTTTAACAAACACTTTCTCTCATTTCTATTACTGCAAAAAAATAAAAACTAAATGTGTTAAATGTTAGATTGACTTGTTAGGCCTGCGTCTCCGTCCTGTTTAGGGCTGTTTCGAGGCCTTTTCAAGGCTGTAATAACACGAGAAATGTGTGTCGCTGCCCATATTTTAACTGGATTATTATTAAGAGGCTGGTTTTTATTATCCAAACATACATGGGACTTGGACCTCAGCTGTTATTTTAACAAGGATTAAGGTGAACACTCTGTCAGCGTCTTTTAAATATTTTTCTTTTGTTTCTCTAATTTCTCAGGATAAGAAAGGCATATCCGGGAAACCAATTCCTGCAGAGAGGAGGACGATATATCAGCGACACATCCGACCGTCCACCATGCTCGCCAAAAGCATCCTCGAAGGTACGGCTCAGACAAAAAGAAAAGCTCCTCTTCTGCCTCTCCTTCGCTCGAAGCGGGGCTTACATTTCTTTTTCCTTTAACACCAACGGGGCGATAAGGACGTGCTAACATCTGTAAGCAGTAAAACTCTGGCACGTGATACGCTAACTCGTTTAGCAGCATTACAAAGTATAAATAGCTAATTAGATTATTATCTATGTTGGGTGTCGTAATATAATTCCAAACACACTCGATGTCATAAAAGTTGAAGTAAATGTTTGATTTTCGATGACAGGATATCGGCCGGTGCAGTCTGATCCGTTCCTGGCAGCCAACCCGTCTCTTCCCCCACCGCTGAGCGACCGCATGAGGAAGAGAAGGGCTTTTGCAGACAAGGAGCTGGAAACCATCATGCTGGAGCGGGAGTACAAAGAACGAGAGCTGATGGAGAACAACCAGGGGGCTCCAGGCTCTCTCCTCTTCCCCAACGGCTTGGTCCACCACTCGTCTGAGTACAACTCCTACAAGACGGCCTACTCGCCGGCAGCTCCGGTCGAGCCGCAGCCCAAAGAGCTGTGCAGCTTCCTCTCCCCTAACTGCCTGGATCTGGGCATGCAGTACCCCTCGACCCCTGGGAACGTCGAGCTCATCTCCTCCAACGTCAGCGTGGCGACCACCTACCGCCATTACCCGCTGCAGCCGTCGCGAGGTGGCTTCGTGATGTGGCCCCGTGGCGCAGCCAACCTGGGAGACGCTCTTCTGTACCAGCAGTGCCTGTTTAACGCCACGGCGGTGCAGAACATGAAGCCCGGTGCTGTGTGGGAGCCCAAAGCGATGCCCGCTGAGAGTCAGCCGCCAGAGCAGGAGGCCGCGCTCGCTGCTAAATTGGAGGGATCCCGAGCCGC
Source organism: Haplochromis burtoni (assembly GCF_018398535.1). NCBI lineage: Eukaryota > Metazoa > Chordata > Actinopteri > Cichliformes > Cichlidae > Haplochromis > Haplochromis burtoni. The sequence goes on along the minus strand of NW_024582404.1, from coordinate 2,627,849 downwards.
TGCTCTGCAGGACTTATCAGACCCTCAGAGGCCCGACCCCAAACCTCCTGCCGTCACCCAGGGGGAGCAGAGGGAGTGCTCGGCCTTCTCTCCTCCTAAGAGGAGCTTTGGACAATCTTTCCCCAACCACCCTCATTCCCAAAACTCCAGCCAAGTCCTCAGCAAGTTAAGCAAGGACAGTGCTAAGCCTTCCATGAAACTCAACTCCTTTCACTCCCTCATCCAGCACTCGCTGAGTGAAAAAGCCAGCGGCGGGTCCGGGCCAGAGCTCAGAGCTCCGTACTGCAAGGAGCTGTTAGAGGAGGCGGCCCGCAAGTACAGGGAGAGCTCTGCCAAAGACTTTCAGGCGGTAAAACTCGCAGACAGGTACGCCAAAGACTTTCTGTCCAAGCCTGTAGGGACCAAGATGGCGCCCAGCGAGTCTCTGTCCTTCTCCGTGGAGGCCATCCTGAAACGGCCCACGCCCGCCATAAGTCGAGCATTCCATTAAAATCCACGAGGTGTCCTTTGTTGCACTATAAACACGAGGCTTGTCTCAGCCACAGATCAGCTGCAGTTGTGGTTTTCGGGGTCAAATGTAAACGTGAGCACAGCATCGGAAAATAGACCAGTTTGAAATGATTGTTTTTCCAGTGTAATATTTATGTACAGTGTATAATATTTTACACGCGCATGTTTGAATAACTTTATTTGTGTCGAGTATTTAAACACGATGTCGATGTTTCCCTCACGTCAATAAACTTTATAAGACTGAACTTCCATAAAAAGTGTCCGATGTCATTTCATACTCGAGTTGTGCGAGCGGGTTGTTTAGGTCAGAAGTTAGTCTGCACCGAGCGATGAACGACTGCGGCCGGACGCAGAAACACGAGGAACTTCAGTCCTGATGGATTATAAGAAAAACACACACAACCCTAATGTTTTTTTAATCATTTTTTTCATGTTGCACTATTAATAATTTAATATTTGGGCTTAGACTTAATACTTCATTTTGTAACACCTCGTTTGTTTCGTGCCCATTAAAAGCATAAATTCAGACGAGCTGTTCCTCGACTATAACCAGGGCTTCTTTAATAAAAGGGAACTAGAGTTACAGACTCGTCCTGCAGACATTTTAACCTTACTTTTCCATAACGTGGTTAAAAACCTGTTTCCTTGACCTTTGCACTTTAGTCGTTTGCAGGGTCATTAAGTTTTTACAGTAACTCTGCGACAACTAAAATATGTTTCAAATGAATGTAGCGGACAATATCCCATCACTCCTGCAGAGCCTCAGTGAAAAACTAAGAAAAAGAAAATCCCAGGAATGTTTTTATCACTAGAGTTTTGCACAAAGACAAATTTCACAAGTAAACCACATAAATGAGGTGTGGATGTGACAGAGTGGATGTAGACTAAATATGCTCTTCAGGGGCTGAAACACGATATCGGCTCATAAATCTGCGAGCAGCATCATCTCATCCGTTCATGATGCATTTCTCCACTCATTCCTTTCCACTTACAGCCTCTCAGTGTGTGTGTGTGTGTGTGTGTGTGTGAGTGTGTGTGTGTGTGTGTGTGTGTGTGTGTTGAAAGGAAGCTCCAAACACGGGTTTCACATGAGCAGCAGAACTCTGATCCGTGCAATAATGAACAAGACAGGAGGTTAAAAAAAGTCACTAATCTCTTGTTTCTGGCACGGACGTTTCATCGGCATGAATCTGCAGCGAAACCACTCGCCTGATAAAAAGAAGCATTTTTCCTTCACTTTTCTCTTCTTTAAGCCTGCTGAGACGTCTCACGTAAAGCAGAGACTGTGGGCGTGTGATTGTCTTGAACAGCTTCCTCGTTGCTGCTGTAATTGGATTTGGCCAGACGATGACATTTTGTGTCACCGATGACGACTTACATCACTTTAAGTAGCCTGCGGTTGCACTTTGTTTTTCACTCTGTGTGTGTGTGTGTACATGTTAAGACATCTTTGTGAGGACAGACAACCTGCATGTTACTATACTTGTGGGGACCAACATTCACTTATGGGGACAAAATGCTTGTGTCCACGAGTTTGAGGCATTTTTGAGACTCAAAATGTGGTTTTAGTGTCAGGAGTACGGTTAGGTTGTGTTTAGGCTGAGCAGCCAGGGAAAGCATTATGTCAATGAGATGTCCTCACTAAGATATGAAAATGAATATGTGTGTGTGGGTATGTTTACTCACCTTCTTGGTGATGTGGACATATCTGCAATGTGAGGACGATTTGGCTCCTACTTTTAAACTTAGATGGTACCGGGCCGCGAGAGTTAAGGCTCAGGTATGAAATTGATGGTTTTCAGGGTTTTTATGGTTAACTCGGGCCCTTTCTCAATTCTCAAGTACGCGAGTCCGTATAGTGTACATGTATGCCTTAATAAAAACAAGCAGGTAAGATGTTAACGCTTTTATTTTTATTTTAGTGGACACTCAAAAATTACAATAGACAGCTGCTGGGGTTTGGAAGAGAACTGAACAAATATTTGAATATTTACAAAGCTACATTCTAGCTTGAAAATATCTTAAAAGTTTATTTTGTGACCCAGAAAGAGTAAAAGTTTTTAGCCGCGCTCGTCCGCCACTGCCGCGTTTGAGTTTTGGACGAAATGCATTCTGGGATATTTAGCTGTACCAAGTCCACACACGTCACCAAAGATGCATGCGCGATAAAACAGGCGGAGCGAGAACACATCCGGGAATTTTTCGTGTTCTCGGCTTGATGCGTGATCGGGTACTTGGTCTCCGACTGATGACGTATCACGAGTACACGAGAACGCAAGTACGCAGCTCCGAATACGTTAGAGCACTTATGCGTGATGTGTTGATGAATCGAGCAGGTATTTGAAGTTTACACAGAAACATTCTCGCATGAAAATATCTTAAAAGTTTATTTTATGACCCAGACAGAGGAATATTTCAAACTCCGCCACTGCCTCGTTTGAGTTTTGGACCAAATGCATTCTGGGATATTGCATTTTGTCATTTCGAGCTGATTGGAGACCAAAACAGCCAATCAGATTTTTTTGCTTCCAAGTCTGTGATTGGCTGGTTTTGTGGCACAAATATAACGGTGTGGAGAAAGAGTTGAACGCGCACGGGCAGAAACGTTGAGAGCGCGAGCGACACATAGCGAGCGAGCGCAAATGCAAAAACTGAGCGAGAGGGGCTGCTGGTGTGTGTGTGGATAATAGCAAACACTGAAATACAGTTTTTGCACGCAGGAATGAACTTTGTTCACTCAAATTTAGCTTTTCTTCGCTCAAAATAAATTTCTCCTCAAAATGCAACACCTGCACCTGCAAACTTTTTTTTATGTGCGCTCAGAATAGTGGCACAAAAATAACGCCATACCTGTCAGCGCTAGTGTCTTTTAGCGTGTCGTGTTAGTTTCCCCGTCTGTCCTGTCCTCATTCACAGATTGTTTTCACCTGTGGTTGATTGTGTGCACCTGTTTCTCTACTGTTTACTCAGCAAACACTTTCTCAGGAGTTTATGGTATCCGTTGCTAGTTCTAAGTATTATTGAACATAATATCACAATCATTTTGCAACATCCCTGTTAGAGTTAAAAAGCAGGATGAAGCGGTGTACGATTCAGGGCAAGCTTACGTTGTGGCTACAAGCTGCCACCATATTTCATGCAGTGTCCTCAGTTTCTCTGTTAAAGTCACCGTTTATTTGTCAAAGAGGTTTAACTCAAGGATTCACAGCGCAGCTTCGTCTGGACGTGGCTGCAGCCATCTTCTAATACATTGATTCATGCTGTGCATAGTTCACTGAGACGCTGTAAGAAGGGTGTTGTGGATTAAACACGGTTTACAAAGTGTAACTGAATATGAGAGCTTAACCTTTTAAAGATGTTGACTGTATCAGGCTGTGTAAACAACACTGAATTCAACTGAATTCAGTGTTGTTTACACAGCCTTTCACAGATTAAACATGCTCCATCTATAGCCCCAAAGTATCAAATCTGATATGTACTCAGAGCACAATGAAGACAGTGTTTTATCTATGACTTATCAATGTGTGTGTGTGTGTGTGTGTGTGCTCTGCAGAAGGTGACAGTGTTTGTCTGCACTAACCGCCACTGATAAGTATCTGCTGAAGTCCTCACAGTCTCATTCCCAAAGTGTGCGATTTAGCATGTCAGCAGAGAGAACTGGTTTGTTAAGTCGCTCCCCTGGGGTCCCCTCCCAGCGCCCCTCACCCCTCCACCCCCCCACCCCCCCTTATCAGCAGTTGTAGTTCACACAGTAGCATTTTGTTTGGCCGGTACACAGGGGTCGTTACAGCATTTAGACACACAGACTCTGCAGACAAACACACAGAAACAGACACACACACACACACACACACACACACACACACACACACACACACACACACACACACACACACCCCTGGGAATTCAGTCTTTCATGGCTCTTGTTTCAAGGCAAGCAGCAGAGCAGAGGTCACTGAATGCATTTGTTGCTCATACAGTCGAATGTCCACGTTAAACATATGGCTGCACTTCAGTGCTCACACATTCATTACTCACATTCAGGTATATGTATAAAAAACTAAGCATCGCCGCTCTGACTAAAGCATGAAGAAGTATATTTTCTCTAACAATAACCTGCTGACAGCTTTTAATCCTCCAAATAACACTTTATGTTCTCCTTTGCTGACTGTTATTTAATTTTGGGGATTCACAAAAACCCAAATGACCACACTGAGCTAATGTCAGGATACTTTTTTTTAAAGGGTGTGTCTCTGTAGTTTTAGTTGGGAGCATTTGGTTTCCATCAAGAGGAAATCTCAGTCCCTCAGTCCCCACAGACGACCATGTTAGGATGTCCAGCAGAAATAAACAGGAAACTCTTTGCACAGTTTGTTGGTGCCTTTTGCACATTTGTAATTATGTGAAAACTTCCTGAGCACTTCATTGTGCAAACAGCTTTTTTCATGCTTTACTTTGCACTGAATTTGCTAATTTTGCACCTGCACAGTTTATAAATGCAGCTCATTATCAAAGCTTATTAATGGCAGCTGATAATTTAACAATGCACCCACCAAATTAATTATGCTTTTGGTGCAGTTTTGCTGTGAGCATCCATTCACCTCTATACAGTAAAAAAGGCTTATAGAAAATGCAGATGGTGTCCTTATTCTGAAGTCATTATGTTGTGCGGTTGCCAGTATGGGGGCAGAGACGCATCTGATAGGCTGGATTTGTGTGTGTAAACTAGAGACCATGACAGCAGCCTGGACTGTAACAGTGAGTCACAAATATTGAAACAAAAGTCCAAAAGGTGAAAATAAAATGGAGGGATGGTGTTGTACGGAGTTCCCCTGCTATGATACAACAGCTCCATTCTTCTCCTCTGCTGCCCATATAGCATTTGGCTGCCCTGTCAGTGACTGTGCGCCGGGTTTATTGCTTTATCACCGCCTGCGTCGGCTCAATCCATGACAGACACACACACCCCCACACACACACACACACACACCACACACATACACACACACCACACACACACACACACACACACACACACACACACACACACACACCAGCGAACCCTTCTCCAGGTGTTAAACCAAGCCATCCGTCCCACTGTTGCCATTGTCACGGCAGCAACTCTTAGCCCATCTGATAATCTTTTGCACATTAAGAATCTATTAAGCACCACAAACTCAACCCTCCCACACACCCACACATTCACAGAAAAATCACACGGTGGGTTATTTTGACTCTTGAAATAAATGGCACATGCCTTATTTTGCATTAGCGATCAGCGGGCGTGAAGGGAAGGGTAGGCTCTCTATTCATTCCACCCATGTTTTTTCCCTCCTCCTGTACCAGCAGCAGGGAGAGGAACGCCGGCCAGTTCCTGCATTCCTTCCCACCACCTTGTAATCCAATAAGAAATGTGTAGCCTTGCAGCTTTTGACAAGTAGCTCCCACTTAATTACCATGTTGTCGAAGCTGACAGGCCCGGGGGCCAATGGGGGCAACATGCTGGTGGTTCATAGCTTAAGGAGGCTGGGAAAATCCTGCACACACACACACACACACACACACACACACACACACACACACACACACAATTATGATATTTTTGCAGTACCAGTGACAAAAAAGGCTGCAAAGATGTATCCACGCCCTGACAATAGCGCAGGGTTCTCAGTCCTTATAAACGGAGGTGCAAGACAAGGAAACACCAGCATTATTTTCTTTTTCGAGATATCACAATAAAATAAAATATATGACATTTCCAGTGTGCAGTGGCATGTCTGAGCGTTCATGGTGGTGAGATGTTCCACTTGTGCCTAACAGGATGTGAAATTCAAACCTCACATTATCCTGCAGGAATCAACGTTTTACAGACGACACTGGAAACAACCGTGAACAGGAAATAAGTGGAAGGACATCACTGCAGCTCACATACGCCCACGATGAGTGTCAATGTCACACAAATTTTGGGCCTTTAGTGATTTCTTTGAGTTTTTCTTCTGACACACAAGTTTGAATTTATGACGGGGGCTGGTTTGCTGCCAGTGCAAAAAATGGACAGTTCAATGAAGAAAGAAAATAATCTCCAAACTTTTCTCCTCTGATCAACAGACGTTGAAACTTGGACACAACTGGGTGTTCCAGCAGGACAATGATCTCAAACACATGTCAGAACTGCTTTATTTATTGGAATAAATAAAGCGGGCTCACATTAAGCTTCTGGAATGATCTTTCCTGATCTCAACCCTACTGAAAACTTAAATGCCGAGTCCATGTTGACAAACCATCCAATATAAATGAATAATTCCAGTTGGAGTCAAGTCTTCATCCAGAATTACCATCAGTATCTGATCAAAGTGCTAAAGTACCATTTAACCAATATTAGTGGGAGTGTATGTATATATTTGGGTGTGTATTTATACTTTGAACCCTGTGAGGAAATAAATTTAAACTAAACAACAGTTTAAACATGCTCGTGATGATTGCGTCCACACTGAAGGCTCAGTGGGGATTGTGAGGTCTGAGGCGAGACAAACCTTTGTTTATCAACACAGTCGCGAGGGTAGAAGTGAAACTCAAAGGAAGACAGCGCTAACAGTCAAAGTAAAACAGGAAAAAGATATCAACTAAACGCAGCGACAGAAGGATCACTGGAACGATGATAATCACACACACACGTAGTTTATCATCTGTCCACATCTGTGCATTTTTCCCATTCAGCAAAGCTGCTTTTGCCTGGATGGACCAACTGAAACGAGGCTGTAAAGTTAGCATCAAGATTCTGCCAAAAAGCTGAAACTTCACTTGTTGTCTTATTTATCTCAGGTTTATTCACATAGCGCCAATTCACAACAGTATACCCCAACAATGATACAACCCCCTATGAGCAAGCGCTCGGCGACAGTGGGAAGAAAAACTCCCTTTAACAGGACGAACCGTCCAGTAGAGCCGAGCTCGGAGAGGGCCAGGCATTGACCACGACGGGGCAACGGGAGACAGAACAAGAGACGGTAGGATGGACGATTCTCTGGATATCTAGAAAAAGACGGCATCAGAAATTAAGCCGGTCAAAACTTTTCCTGTTTCCTGTTGATTTCACTTAATACAAAGTAAAACTGCAAGGCAGTGGTAAGCAGGACAACTTTAAACGTGTTCTTCTAAAAAACAAACTGAAAAGAAGAGCCGAATACCGTCCAGCAAAGTAAACCACGACACAGTACTCGATATGTGGGGAATGAGAAACAACACACAGCTGTGTAGTGTCACTGAAATAATTTGTGCCGTTTAAGCAGCCGATCATTACATATTTAAATCTGCAGACTGCGTCCACTACAGCCCAACAATGATGCATTGTAGTGCAAGCTGTTGCCTCCTGAGGGTAGGAACCAATTATTTCTCCAGCTGGCACCTGTACTCGCTGCACAGGTCGCCCTCAGAATCGCCCAGCGCTCCTGCTCACATTAGGGAAAACGATGCACCACAAACTGACATTTAGAGCTCTAGAAAAACAAATGAACTGTTAACGTGTGCCCGAAAGCAAACAGAGCTTCTCCCCTGGGCCCATAAAACAATCAGCCCCTCTTCAGCCTGCACAGAGGGAGCGAGCGCGCCGCACGCCTTCGCTTCGTGTACAACAATTTTTCACCGTCTTTGTTCTGTTCGCCTCAGGACTAATTGTTTCCACAGAATGAATTTGCAAGTCGAAGCAATGTGAAAGTTTGACTCGTGTTCTCTGGAGTCATTTTGAAACATTGACGCAAGGATCAAGGAGAAAGGCAAATTCAGTCACTTCAAATCCAGCTGATAGCCACATTTGCAAGTTTATTCAAATAGTTGTAAATCTTTGAGCAGCACATGTTCAGAAAGGTGAATCCTGAGACAAAAACAAGCTTCTTTCACAACATTTAAGACACTAGTTTTTGCTGGATTTGAAAAAACCCCCCACATTGGTCCATTAATGAACCATTCATGTCATTGCTGCTCTTTTAAGACGTTGTTTCTTATTCATTTCTCTTTATTCAAGAAAAGCTGTTTATTTGGTGACTTGTAGGAACAATGACATCTTCTCCACCTGCTCAGCGTCTACAGGGAATTTGCCAGTCTAAACATTCATGTAAATGCTATGGAAACATGGGTTGTGTTGCATTGTCACCAGAAGAAAATACTATAATCCCGAGCAATGCGCTGTCGCCGGGCTCTGTGCCCCTTTACAGCTGTTATTTCTGTCGGGCTCGTTGTTTTTGCTGCCTTCTGCAGCTCCTCCGGTGTGATTCGCTGCACTGTGTCGCTGTGGCGTCAATGAGAGAGTCCGTGAGTGACGCTGCCCGCGGAGGTCGGTGCAGATGGTGCAGCTGTAATTCTGCAGTGATAAATGGCCACCGCACCTGGCTCATGGTAACTAGAGTAAACACCGCGATTGCCAAGGTTAACACTTAAATGTTCCGATTTGCATAGGACTATAAGAGTGTATTCAAATGCACACACCCACCCCGCAGGCAAACAGTGTGTCCATGTTTAGCACGAGGTGTTTTATTTAACACTGCTGAGTTAAAGAACAATGAATCACATTTTACACAGCCTTGTTCACCACAAGGCTCCCACAGGGAGTAGATTTATTTTGTAATGACCCTCATGAACTCTGTGTACTCTGTGCAGCGCCTGGTTTATTCTGAAGTACTCACATTGTTTCAGAGTTGTAGCCACACCTGTGCCCCGTATGCACAGTGCTGGACTGTCTCAGCATCGTTTTCTCGAGGGCTGGATATGAGCTCCAACCAGCTTTTACTTGGTTTTGACGTTAAATTCTCTCTTGGGCTACGTCCACACAAGGGTAACACAACAGCTTTAGACAACCTCTGCACCACACGATCGGAGACAATGTGAAAAACACAACCAAACACTGTGTACGTGTGGTTGACAACAACACACACGGCGATAAAAATAGGGACCACAATATAAAGTCCAGGGACCGAGGATGACACGTTCAAGTTTAAATCCACTGCTTTTCTGCCCTCATTTATATTTAAGACCCACAGTGTTAAAGTGTGCATTATGTAATGTGACACTCTTTAGACCCAGCCAAAACATTAAAACCACCTGCATGACAGGATCCTTGCGTCATCAAAACAGCAGTTGGGGTAATGGATCCTTCGACTCCTGAGAGGTGGCCTCTGTGGACTGGGCCTGTTGTACTGCATCCATCGGATGTTTGCACAGGGATTTAAGGAGTTTGTTAATCCTGAGATGAGAAGTTTTTTATTTCCAGAGTGAGGGCTAACCTAAACCTTTAGCTACTATGATGTGGAGCTAACCGGCCCACAGGCTGCTTTTCTTACCCCGACTCATGTTTCATTTTCCTCATTCAGACATTCGATGTCAAAGCACATAACAGGAATTATTCATCTGCAGAAGTTTACGTCTCTAAGAAAATCTCAGATGTTATTTTATATTGGACTTCTGTAATCAATCAGAAATATCAATCGCTCGACATCAGGGATTTATTATTAGATCATAACAAATTTGATAGGTTTCACATTTCAAGCTGTCAGAAACATTTTGAAACTGAAAATGTCTAAAAGCTCAAGCTTAAACGTTTCCATTGCAGTTACACAAAACCAGTTGCTCACCCTAACCAACGTCACTGATTTATATTCATACTTTTAGTTTTTGTTTTCACCTGTCGAGTTACAGATGAATATTTATTCAATTAAAGTTTGTTAGGATTAGAGCTTCATCTGTTAGGGAACATTTAAAATTTAAAGGGGACTTTTTAATGCTTAATGCTTTAGCTTTGCACCACTGCAATAAAACCCCCGCGTTGGAGCAAGCACTCATCATTCCCTCCAAAGCTTTGCACTGACCAAACCACACAGAGATGCAGCTGCTCAACATGCTGCCTCTGTAGAAAGTGATGAGGATGGGAGGGCAGATGTGTGCTTTCCTTATCCCACACAGGAGTACAAACACTGCTGTTCTCTCTTTGCAAGGGATGCAGTTTCAAGGAACCAGGTGAGACCGCCTGTGGACACAGCCCTGAGGGGACGAGCTGCTCAGTGAGGGGACACGCTGGCTCTCACCCCGTTGGAGAGGAAAGTCAAGTAGCCTCAGTGTTTTGGTGGTAAACAAGCTGGAGGTCCTATGCCAGCCTCTCAGAGCACTTCATCATGATGAGAGTGAATGCTACAAGGTGCTAATCACTAAGACATGTCAGTGTGTGTGTGTTTTTTCAAAAGCACTGGTATGGTGGTACCAGTCTGGAACCATGATGGTACAACAGCCTCATTCAGCGAGGTACTGTGAGGACATGATCCAGCAGATATGCACATTCCTTCCTGGTATGGAAGGCCCTGCTGCCTGTCATACATTTACCCTTCCAGGGTCCCCCTGTATCCAGTGAATTCCAGCATGGTACCGTCACAGGATGCCACCTGTGCAACAACTTCAGTCGTGACCGCCCTCGCTATTAAATATTCCACAGTCAACCGTTAATGGTTTTAGGCTACGTAACAAGAGCTGGGTCAGTGGATGCTGAGGCACATAGTGCACAGCAGTCGGGTCGAGTCTGGGTTTGCCAGGAAAACGGTATTGGTCTGACTGTAATGGGCCAAGTGTCAAGTTTAGAGGTGTTTCTATGATTATGCCGGGGGCTGTTTTTCAGAAGCTGGATCTTAGCGCTTCAGCATACCGAGACATTTAGGAAAACTTCATGCTCTCAGCATTTTGGGAACAGTTTGGGGAACGCCCTTTCCTGTTCCAACATGAATGCACACCACTGCACAATGCAAGGTCCACAAAGACATGAATGAGAGAGTTTGGTGTAGAAGAACTTGACTGGCCTGCACCGAGTCCTGACCTCAACCTGATAGGACACCTTTGGGATGAATTAGAGGGGAGACTGTGAGACCACCATCAGTGTCTGACCTCACAAATGTTCTTCTGAAAGATGGGTCACAAATTCCCATAAATATTCCTAAACTTTGTGGAAGACCTCCCCGAGAAGAGATGCAGTTATTAGAAATCCTGAAAAGGGCTAACATAGTATTAAACCCTGTGGATTAAGAATGGGGTGTCACTTAATTTCATATGCATGCGAAGCCACGGCAAGGATGCAGAATGGTTCAACACTGGGGAGAATGGCAGCTACAGGGTGTAGGAAACCGTGATGTAAGATGACGGATGCAAGGAGGTGGAGTTCATGGCATCAGCAACTGGAAGCTCAGCATAGAGCTTAGCGATGTTGCCGTGTAGATCGGAGTATGACAAGCAGGCATTTAAAGATGTATAACGTGTGAGTACGGGGTGAATCCCTCCTGAACTTCAAATAAAATGATCGAATAAACACGATTTAACATGTTGAACGATGACATCAGAGCTCCACAGATCGTGGCTTTCCTTCATAGCCACGATCTGTGGGCACATGCTCAGGACTAAGGTGGGCTAACCCTTCATGCACATGTCAAAATATGATGCAGAGGCATGCCCACGCCCCAAATGTCCCGGCAGAACACACAATTATAGCAAGAAGATTAGTGTCATTGAAACCCCTGATATGTGACCAGATAAGCAGATGTTAAAGAAATGAAAAGTTAGAGACGTGTAATCCATCAGGTCCGTCTTCGGCATCGCTGCTGCACAATGTCAAATACGAGGCCTCTGACGCGGCGTTGTTTTCTAACCCGGCTGCAGAAGGAGGAGCATTTCTCCGAGGTCACCTTAAGCTCAGTTTGACACATTTGCATTAGGAACAATTATGACATCACAGCCTGTTCACGTTTTAACATTTGAATATTTGCATCGACTTTGTATTTTTACGTATGCTGCACAACAACAACGTCCTTTATTTATATAAGTATCTGTGATCCTTCTGTTGTTCCAGGATCACAGTGATTTATTTGGCAAATTAGCCATTTGGTTTTAGGACAGTTTAAAAGGTTTTTACAAAATGCCTCATAGAACGAGTCAAAGCAGAAATCTGCGACGGTGAAGCTGAACAGAAAGTGAAAGGTTCACACTAATCAGTGCAGACACGACCATGTTAAGCTGGAGATTTGAAACAGTAAGAAAACAAGATGCAAAGCAGAAAATCACAATGGACTAAACGCCGGTGACTGAGAACGAGGACACAAGTGATACAAGTGGGTGAGATTCAGTCTCTTCTTCCTTTGTTATGAATCATACTGACAAACGTGCTTCTTACATAAAGATGAGAGAAAAACGTGGGAAACCATTTGTTTCTAAACTAAAACTAATCCACAGTCTGATGTGTTAGACGTCTTCACACTGACTCGGTGTTTAAACATGAAGCTTCTGCTTACAATAATCCTGTTTGACACTTTTTGCTTTTTTTATTTAACAAACATTATATATACATTTTATTTTTATGCATTTGTGTTTCTGTTTTTTCCCTTAAAGAAAATCAGCTCATTGTCTTTTCACTTTATTTCATCTACACGGCACCTTAGCACACGGATGCCTCTCCTGCACACAGATGTCTTTGCAGTTTGTATTTCCACAGTCAAAGATGGATTTAATAATCTGTCCTCAAACCAGCAATTAAAACTCCAGACTGGAACTTCCTGTGTCTGCATGGACAAAGTGGGACATTTTTACTGGTCCATCAAAGCCGGCTCGTCTGGAGGAGCCGACGGTGCTCGTGTGTGACAGGAGGGTTTGAATGTTACCATTAATATTATACTGCAGTTACTGTTTCCACCGAAGTGAATAAGAAATATCGAAGCACGGGGTATGACAATGTTTGTAATGACTCATCGCAGTTGTTACTGAGATCACAGCTGACATGTGTGTCCTGGATGTCCTAACACACGCAGAGGTCAGTCTCTCATTTCATTTAAAACACACAAAAAAAGATGAACTTTAGTTTGAAGGATTCAGATTTTGCAGGCTGACTGGACTCATTCTCATAACTAACTAAAGACAATGCGTGACAGAAACAGGACCGGTCTCCTCTCCTGCATCCTTCCTGTTCCCCGTGCTGGTCGGCGTCTTCACTTGGGCGACAGCGTTTCAGTCCTCACTGTGCCATGTGTGAGATTCATCACACGGCACAGTGGGTTCTTTTTAAGTGACTCTTTCATCCTCTCACATTCACTGGCTAAACGCCGGCGGCCTCCCTTACAGTGCGAAGGACGACGGTGCTGAGGGACAACCCCACAGTTCTCTCCTCTCTGACAAAAACACGTCAGTTTCTGTCAGGAAGACCAACGTTTGGTCACGATGGTGTGGTGACACGTCTGTTATTGAGATATTGTGAAACTGATGATATCACTACATTGTTGTTTTTTTACAAACAGTTATTCAAGGACGACTTGGCTGATGGATCTGAGTGACAGCAGAAAACTGTCCTCACTTTAAAAACACTGTTTTTGTTTTTTAACCATCTGTAGAAGAAAATTTGTCGAGTACTTTTAATCTGCAGTGCTTTGCATCACTACCAGTTAATCCTCAGCATGTCCACAGTTCAGCATAAAGGCCATTCATGAACACACACAGCACACATACAGACTGAGTTTATTTACTGTGGAGTCATTTTATTCACCTGCCAGCTTTTTCATGTTTCTGTGTCTTGTTAGGAATAAAATGTCTGATCATCCCAAACTTTTTTGTGTCCTGCTCTGCTGATTCGTGATGGGTGCTTTCAGCTGTGGCATTCACACGTTCTTTTATAACATAAGATCAAATATCCTCCACGTCCTTTTCCAATAATACCCTGATGGTACTCCAGGTTTGAGCAATAGATAAACGTTTACCATTACAGATGGGTACGTTGCTTCAGTCGTGCTGTAGGTACAACTACTGGAAATGTTTACAGCCAACTCAGGATTAGATGTGCTGTTTATGGAGGATGGCAACAAACAAGGGTTTGATGTTATGTTTGAGGCTATTTTGTTCTTTAAATCAGCAACAAAATCAATTTATAAAACATGACACTTCATATGTAAGAGTTGGTACTGAAGCCGCACAGAGATGTCGCTCACTTCATCTCTGCAAAGATGTAGCTTCTTTCAGCTACAGATGAAGTTTTGATCCAACACTCAAAAAAAGTCAGCATCTACAGAAACCATAAAATTCACTTTTAATCAACTTAAACATTGTCTTGGTTTTGGCTTCAATGTGCAACTTTAACTTTAGTTTCCAGCTTTTATAAGAAGACGCTTCATGAAGGGGTTGAAGATGGAGAGGTGACGGCTGCTAACATAATTACAGTGCGTGCTACGGTGCGCCAGTCTGTCACAGGGCCAGCACAGACACAAACAACCATTCGCACTTATGGGCGATTCAGATTTACCAATTAACCCCTTAGCAGTCCTATTAGTCCCCTAAACCATCCAATGTCCCGTGGGCGGTACGTCCGACTGCTAACAGTTTAACCTAACCTCACTAACTCTTTGTCTTTAGACTGTGGGAGAAAGTCGGAGTACCCGAGAGAACCCATGCAAACATGTGGAGAACACGCTCCACGCAGAAAGAACCCGGCACGAGAAACATGCTAACCACCAGCATGCAGCCTGAAACACGCGCTATGAAAAACGTCTGAACCTTTTTGTTTTCACTGTCAAATCTATTTATTTATAGGAAAATTAAACAACAGCAGTTGAGCCAAAGTGCTTCAGAGATGAGCACATTTACATCCCAGGTCTCCAAAACACCAAGTTTCAAAATACCCGACAGGCTGAACGGTGTGTTTTGTTGCATTAACTAATAAGTAAGTTAAAATCACAGAGTTGCAAAATGATGATGACTCATTGCATTAATCACGCACTGCTCTAACATACACAAGCTGCCATTATAGGTTCAGCGTATCAGTAACAACACTGATATTAGAAATACTGGCCCTATATATACTTGGAATATTACAGAGCACTAATGATAGTCAGTAATTCATCAGATATGTTAAAACAGTTTAATAAGTTGAAGCAGTGAAGGGTGAGGCATTTGTTGTTTTAGCTGTTTGGTGGTTGTAGAAAGCGTTTAGCTGAAATTCTGATGTTTGTGTGGATGCAACGCGGCGATATTTAAATCAGGCCTGCTGGTGCGTCCTGTGGAACCTGACGCCCCCCCTGTTCCTCCTGTTCCTGGTACCTTTGGGCTCCACCAGGTTACGTTTGAGTGGAGCTGCTGAACTTTTTGATCGTATTGACTCCACTGTGCACATACAGAGGTAAGCTAGCTGCTGTTGGAGGGTCTGTAAATTAAAAGGATGTAAAGTGGAGACTTGAAAGATTTGCAGCTGAGATCTAAATGATATTAATATTTTAATGATGTCCTCAGAAACTAAACTAATGTCCTCAGATTTTCTGTTTGGAGCACGCAGATCGATTTGACGTTTACGACATGACCTTCGAGCTCGGTCTAATGTCAACCTGAGCAGAAGGCGTTCAGTACACAATACCTAACAACGTAAAGTCACTTATATGGGCGTGCAGGTGTGTATTTATCATGTATTTCAGTTGCAAACAGAACACACTGAGTACAGTCAGGCTGCTTTTCTGCTCACATGTGATCCCAGGATTCACTCACTTCGCCCTGTTTTCTTTTTCCTTGGAGTTCCTGTTCTCCTGTTTTTCACTGAATTTTACCCAACTAAGCTCTACAAAGTCAAAAGCTGCTGACACCTGAAGGCGCAGGGTGACGTTTTAACCTTGGTCTGATATAACCTGTTTGCATTGTGACACTTTGGTGCTGTTTAGCCAACAGCGCCTGTGCTATTCTCTGTTTACACATCACCACATTTTGTTTCCTGCACAATACAGTGTGAAGAAACTGGTTTCCATTTCTTATCTGCCCGGCTGTTTGAAGAGGCTGTTTATGCTGTCGCTCCCGGACGGACAGACTGAAGTCCGACTTCGATGCTTCTTGTCTGATTGACCTGTTTATCATTTTGCTTTCGTTGGTTTTTTCTTATCTGACATCTGAAGAATCTGTTTGCTGCAAAACTTTGTGAAAACCGGGAGTTTCTTTTTCTGATCTATGATCTCATACAGAAACATGACCTTTATACTGTGTTTATAACACTGCTGGCTTCGATGATCATGAGCGGCAGCTCTAAACTTTATTTAAAGAAAATGTGTTTGCATGGCTTTCCTTTGAGTCCTCTGTCAAATAAAAGACAGATGACTGTCTTCATGTCTTCCTGTTATTCAGAGAATTAATTGAAAGGTGATTTTTATTCATTTTGCTGTCTCATCCTGGGACTCATTTCAAACCTGTTGGGTTTTCTCCCTTCACAGTGCCCACTACTTAAAAACTTCTCAAACGTCATCATTAAATTAAATTCTGTGAGGCAAACATAACCCCGCCCATTAAATTAGCGTCATATCACCGACTACCATCATTTATAAACTATGTGTATAAAGGCCATTTTTTTAAATTCCTGAATCATACAGCACCGTGAAAGTGCGTCTAGTGTTGGCACGAGGTGTGTTGTTTGGCATGGACGCTGGTTCACACATCAAGAGTCACATTTATGCTTTGGTTTAGGCAACAAACACGTTTTAGTTCAGGTTGGGAAATATTTTTGTTTTGAAACAGACGATGACATTTCACTGTCTTTGCGAATTGCCAAACACGTTGATTAACAGCCTCTCGCCCTCATGTTGACAGATGTCACCCGCTTTGTGTTTCCTTCAAAACATATTTGCTGTTGCAGTTTAGTTGTTTACACCTCAAACATTATTTCTAGGAGAAAGCACTGCTACGTGGCACCTATGAGTTTGTCAGCTTGAATAACAGAAATGAGCATTTTATTGACAGTAGTGAGCTAATTAATTCAGCTTTATTTATACAGCGCCAAATCACAACAACAGTCACCTCAAGGTGCTTTACATTGTAAGGTAGACCCTACATTAATACACACAGAGAAAAACAATCATATGACCCCCTATGAGCAGCACTTTGGTGACAGTGGGAAGGAAAAACTCCCTTTTAACAGGAAGAAACCTCCAGCAGAACCAGGCTCAGGGAGGGGCGGGGCCATCTGCTGTGATTGGTTGGGGTGAGAGAAGGAAGACGGGATAAAGACATGCTGTGGAAGAGAGACAGATTAATAACAGGTATGATTCAGTGCAGAGAGGTCATTGTCACATCTCCTCGAACCTGTGAACGTCTCCTTTATTAAACTTCTTATAAAAGCTGAAAAGCTGAGGTTTAATTGATTAAAAGTAACTTTATCTTCTTACAGGAGATGGTTGGTAGTTAGGAAGGAGGAATCAGCCCCACCCGGCGAACGTGTTTCAAACAGCAACATTACCTCTTCATATGTCGCAACATGACCGTTTACAGGCGGATGTTGATGTTTCTGTAAAGAACAGAGGCCGAGCCGGACAAAGCAAAGAGGTGGAGATTATTGCAAAGAAGAATTTAACTGTATTTGTTTAGTTTTGTTTTATCCATGAGCTAATCTGATCGCTACAGGCTTGTGAACGGCCTCCCGCCTGATTTAATGCACACGTCTGTGTTTGCACCGGCACTGCGTTCGTCAGGGTGACCTCATTTGAGCAGATGTAAACGCAGCCTATTTGCATGGAAAATGCTTTGTGATGTCTTAAAAGGAAAACTGCTGCAGCATCAGTTTTTTTTCCATTTAACGTTCAATCGTTGAGATGTTTTCTGAAGAATGATCCAGAATGAATCCAGATCAGATTACATTTATTCTACTAATTCCAACATTCTCATTCGTATAAAACCCTTCCAGCCATGGAGTGCCGTCTATTCCTAGTAAGAGTGAGGCCACGAGATAAGAATGTGACAACAATCAGACTAAACAGATATGCTGTAAGTCTGCCGACTCTTCTGAATATATTTGTGCACCAGTACAGCGCTGTGTCACATAGACAATAAAAAGTGCTGTTATGGGATGAAAACAGGAAGTCGTAGCGTGTTTGTCCGGCTACAGATCCTGCACTTCACCGCTCGTGAGAATGAATTATTGGATGTGTGCATTGGGAATTTCTGCCAGTGATACCACACTTTGACTTTTTGCCAGTGTAAGAGACACTGAACGAGGCTCTGAAATGAAATCTAAAGCCTGTAGATGAAAAATAAAACCCCTGTTCATGAAGCCATCTTTACATTTTCACAGGACTTTTCTCTTTTTTTACTGACTTACATGAAAGTGTTTTATGGGGAGCCTGCGTGACAGAGGGGGGATACCACCTCTGAAGCAAAATTTGGACAGTGACTCATCCAATACATCACCTGTAAGTCTATCTTTGGGAGAGACGGTGAAGCCGCCTTTGATCAGGATCGCTGCGGAGCTGCTTTCAGTTTCACTGGGATGGTATATTATACTGTCCAGTGCAAATCACACATGTCACAGGCCAAAGTATAGCCTTACTGTACACGAGGGGAGAGAGGAGCCTTGTTTCTGCCTCAAAATGTTGTGATGCTCACATCAGTCTGAAGGACTTTGAAAGTGTTGCATTAAAGAAGAAATCATTAGCAGTGATTAGTTAAATAGTTACCGTTGGTTTAATAATGACACCTAATAATACCTAATAATGACACAGTTAAATACAGAGCATGTGTGTGAATAAAAGCACATGAAGGTGGAATAGTGAAGAATTCTTCTGATACAAGAAGATTCTGCAAAATCATCTCAAAGAAATGAGAAAAGCTCCTAATTTAGGATTTTGTAGTCAAACACATGAGTTCATATTTTGTTTAAAGTTTATTGTTTAACTCAAGTAAAAGTGTTAATATCACAATATTAAAAAAACACATCAGTACTGTTAAAAATCAAATATTACTGCTGTTAAATACACATTTCTCACTGTCCTGGGTCAGTGACCCAGAGTTTTGTGTTTGCATTATTATTGATCTTTAATTTCGTTAATGATTTATCATCAGTAGTTTCTTGCTTGTTGTCTCTGTATTTCCAGCCCCTGAAGTCCTTCAGTATCTTCTGATTTCTCGTCTTCAGGGTTTGTACCTCCCTGTGTTCCATGTTCTGTCTAGTCTGCGTCTCCATGTCTGTCGTTCCTGTTTTACTTTGACAGTCTGTGTCCTCAGTGTCCTGAGTTTTGTTTCTCCGTGTCTCCTTGTGTCACATTCGTCCCAGCTGTGTTCTCGCTGTTCCCCATCCTCTCGTTTTCTTACTTGTGTATTTAAGCCCTACGTCTCTCCTTCTGCATTTCCTCCTCAGTGTTCATGTCTCAGGCTCCTCGTTCACAGTTTTCTTTGTTCTTCATATTCTTTTGTTAGTTTCTCCCAGTTTAGGTTTTTCTTAGAAGTCCCTGTTCTGCTCTGGTGTTGTTAGCATTTTGCTGTAAATTAAAACTCCATCGTCAGCGTCTACACTTGGGTCCAAACTCCTCTCATCTCCACACGATTGCCTCATTAACTGTGACAGGATTACTATTACTAGTAATACATATGAATGGTTATTCTGTGGTTGGTCCTCATCAGACTTTCATATATTTATAGTTTCTTTTAAAAAAACTATAATAGTACATCTCCAAAGGTTGATTCTGTTCATCTGGACGTAGCGTTTTAAATATGGTACGAAACATTTTGGATGCAGCAGACACCGAAAGGAGACGATGCAAACCAACAAACAACTCGTCCCATCATATTTGACATGAAGTGGAACATAAGATGTCACAATCCCCGAAAATCATCCCCGAAGACTCAAATATCACAAGAAGTAAATGCCACAAAAAACTAGAATAATAAAGAACTAAATCAAATAGAAATGCTCAAATATAATTGTGTTTCACTCGTCTTTAGTTCACATAAAGTCACTAACATATTAAACTTGTGTGACTAAAAAGCCGGAGCGCTCCCTGCTGCCTGTTTCTGACGAAGCCCCCACACAGCAGACGTACCATCTCAGCACTGCATTAAATAATCACCACAGAATGCTAACACTGAAACACGATCTGCAGTTTCCTGAATATTGTGGCGTTTAACAAGGCGGTGTGATGTGGATTCATTCTGCAGAACTCATTATTAAGACTCAATGAGGCCTAAAATATTCTCAGCAGTAGGAAAAAGGACACGATGCCTTGTGACAACTTTGACCGGAGTCATTTTCCAGGAGAACCAGAGCCGTTCCCTTTGAGTGGAAACTTATGTCACACCTGCAAAAATGAACAGCGGATGCACGGAGATGAAACGACAGAAAACGAGGAAAACGGCGGAGCTGAACAAGCAGAGGTCGAGGTAAACATCAGGTTTACGCCCGCTCTCTGAAATACCATATACTGTAAATTTATGCAAGTGGGTGCACACATTAAACTGCTCCACCTGCAGGAAATCTATCAAGAGGGTCTTTGGGAGACTGCAGGAGGTCTTTGAACATGTGCTACTCAGCTGCTCACCTTCTAGCTCGGCTCTGCACGTTACATTGATGGAGGGAGAGATTTACGCCCCTGCTACGACCAGGGAAAAAAACCCTATTCGGGCTACATTTCTTTGGTGGTGCTTATTGCTCCCATTCATGGGAGTATATTATATTCAGAATGTAACAGTATATATGTGTGACACTAATGACTATTGTGGTTTTGGAAGTGGAACAATTTCCCAAAGTCCTAAACTTCTCAGGTAGCGTCTGTCAGAAACCTGCTGCTGTGGCGGAGGGCAGCTCTGCTTTTGATTGTTCTCCACGGCGTGAAGAGCGACCCAAATGTAGAACAAACCAGGAAAAATATCCACTTCCTTTGGGCCCGAGAGGAACGTGCCGACAGCTGAAGCCTCTGCTGCGCCTGCTTCCAGGTCTCATATGGGCCGTTTATGTAAAACAACACAGAGAGCCCGTGGAGGGAAAAAATACATGTTAAATGCTTGATAATTCCCCATCTCCTAGAGTGGATCAGAAGAGTCCTGGAGACAAACATCAGCTTCTCATTGGGCTGCAACTATTGAATGTTCTTACAATTTAACATCTTAGTGGTTATTCAAGAGGTCAAATCAGTTATTTTGAAAGTAAAGTTCATGTGGCTTTAAAATAGAATAGAATAAAACTTCTTGTTACAAAAATCCACATCATTGTCCTCAGATCTTACATCTGACATGCAGCGTAGTATTAAATGAGTAATGTGAGAAAGTGAACATTAACTTTCATAATGTGGACATTAATATTGTAATTTGGCACGCTACACTATAACAGCTTTGCATGATTCTCAGTTCAAAATAATCCTCATTTATCTTAAACTTGGCCTTAGTTTCCCCCTCTGTTCATCCTCCATGTGAAACAAGCCACTTTAGTGCAAAAAGCCAGCGCTGGAAAGCAAGAAAAAGTGTAGTAGATACTCGTGAATTATGTGGTTGAAATTATAAACACATAAAATTAGACTCTTTAATATCTTGTGACAAGTTCTGCAATAAATTGACTGTAGCAGGCTCTTCCTGTCTTAAGCTGATCATATTCTACTTCTTCACACCGTTTTTTAGCAACATGTTAGAGATCATTGTTGCAGAGAGATTAAATATTTTAGCTTTGATGCATTTGGCTGAATCTGAGCCCAAAGAAGGTTCCAGTAGATTTAAGTTTCAACATGAACTATGAACTATGGCCAAACTAAGTGTTTCACCACTGCAATAAGAACTAATGTGGTTCCATGAAGCATCCTGCTACCAAGCCCCTTGACTTGGTAGCAGGCTCCTCCTCGTTCTCCACCCTTGACCTGCCAAGTGGATACTGGCAGGTGCAATTGTCCCCTGAGTACAGACCAAAGACAGGGGGACTATGGCAGTTCAGGGTCCTGAGCAATTCCTCCACCACCTTTGAGAGTCTTATGGACAGTGTGCTGGCTGGTGTCCTATGACAGCGGTTTCTTGTCTACCTGGACGAACGTCTGGTGCATGGGAGCATCTTTGCTGCTGCTCTGGATGCCCTGAGACAGCTGATGGAGAGAGTGACAGCTGCAGGCCTGAAGAGTGAGTGAGAAGGGAGGTGGAGACTCTGGGCCACAAGTTGCATCATTAAGGCATCAGCACTTTGGAGAAAAAGTCCACACCATTGAGGACTGGCCCACCCCCACAGACCAGGTCCAACTTAAATGTTTCCTAGTGCTGGCTGCCTATGTAGGCTTCTCCTCCATCGCTGCTCATCGGGATATCTACCATTTAGCTGAGAAGATGGGAGTATCATTGTTGGGTCCTTTATTGTCTGCACAGCCAAGTCATAATTTCACTGTATTGCTTTTCTTTAAAAATGTAAGTGTGAAGTCTTACATTCAGTACTTTTACTTAATTATGTTGTAGCATGAACGGCCACATGGGAGGTCTTTATCAGCAGAATCAAAGGCATAAAACTAAAAATACAGTTAAAAGTCTTCAGTTCATTCATTCATTCCCAAGTGTCCAGGCGGCCGGATTGGAAAAAATAATTTAAAAAAATGTATAACATTTGCTTGACAGCATTTGAAAACTAATTCACCAATTTTGTATGTAACGACTTTAGCAATGAAATGAAGACTAATAGTTTTATTGGGAACGACTATTCAGCATCCAAAAGTAGAGTTCATTTTGATTGACATAAGCAAATGATAATGTTGTCGATGGCAGAGAATTGTATGAAAGCAACTGATACATGTTCAGAGGAAGGAGACGTTGCTACTATGATGTGCACAAATGACTAAATGTTGTGGAGGTTGCACTAATGGTTTTGAGAATTTTCATTCTGATCTGAGAAAAGCAGCGACTGAACTGCAGTTTTAAGCCATTTGGAAAAACATGTGACTCTGGATGCAGAAAAAACAAGTCAGACACTGTAACAAACTTGAAAATGTTTTGGCACTTTAACACTAGACTGCAAATGAAGATGAACGAGCGAGTGATAGAAATTAAAAACTGGAAACAGTCCCATATGATAGACATTTTCTCCTATCATGCTCCCGAGGTCTTGGGGACTTTTATGTATTGTCGAACAGTAGCCGGGAGAAAGTGGCTGAGAAGCTGACTAACTCCACCGTATCCAGCTTTGTTAATGCTGCACATCCATAACAGGGGCGGCTCATTTTTCAACAATGCTAACCGTTACAGCAGTCCCATTATGAGGCGAAGCTTTGACGTGAAGAATCTAAATGAACATTATTACTACTCGAATTACTCGAGTTCCTCGAGTAATCGTCTCAGCCCCATTTTCTTATCTTTGTGTAGCTGCACCTGTTGTGCTTTTCAGTACTTTGCATGTTTCCAACGTTATACGAGACTAGAAATGTTTAATATCATTTAGCATCCTTGCTGCGTTGCAGCAGTTTGAGGCTGAGAAGCGGAGCAGGCGGGAGCTCTGATTTCGTCATTCAGATTTGCTCCTCTATAACCATTACCTTACTCCCCACTTTCCCCCCTGGAGCACAGGTGAGCTGAGCTCGGCTCTACAGCCATGTCCTGCTTCTACTGCACATTCACAACAGCTGCAGGCTTCATGTATGAGCACTTGATATGAAAAAAGAATTAATTTGATCTGACCGCAACCTGCAAAATCCCCATCAGTGCAATAAAGACTCCCAACATGGAACCAGGAAGATTTACCTGGATTAGGAATGAGCTATAACAGTATTAATATTTT